>NW_016107596.1:3064734-3101768 GCF_001604975.1 Cebus imitator
TTTTTTTAGTAGAGATGAGGTTTCACCATGTTGGCCAGGCTGGTCTCAAACTCCTGATCTCAGGGATCAGCCCGCCTTGGTCTCCTAAAGTACTGGGATTACAGGCATAAGCCACCCTGCTCAGCCTCTTCCAGAGCTTTTAAAGTCCTTCCTTCCTGCCTTCACTTACCAACAGCAGAAGAAAGGGAACTATGTGGTTTTTATTTGAAGGGTGAGCTACCATACATGGAGGCTGTGCTGGCATCTGATATGACCTAGCAGAGTTCTGAATCCAGGCCAGATGGTTCACAGCAGGGCTGTGTCCCTCCTCACTCTGCAGGCCTAGCCAGCCTTTATTCACTTATTCCTTTTTCAGAGATAGAGTCTTGCTCTGCTGCCCAGGCTGGAGTGCAGTAGCAGGCTCATAGCTCACTGCAGCCTGTAACTCACAGGTAACCTCCCAAGTAGCTGGGACTACACGAACACGCCACCATACCTGGATAATGTTTTTCTACATTTTTTGTAGAGACTGGATCTTACTATGTTTCCCAGGCTGGTCTTGAACTCCTAGCCTCAAGTCATCCTCCCACCTCAGCCTCCTAATTAGCTGGGACCACAGGCATGAGCCACCATGCCTAGCTCTATCCAGCCTTTAAAGAGGCAGTTTTTACTACAGATAGGGAAACTGTGGCCCAGAAAAAAAAGGACTTGTCTGAGTTCACCCAGCTGGACACCAGTGCTCTCCCTCTAAGCAGACAGCCCTTGCTTCATCTTGGCCCCCAGGGACCTCACCATCAGAGAATGTGTTCCATCTAGGTCATCAAATTTCAGTAAATCATCAAAGTCGAACAGCTGTGGTGGCTGGAGCTCCTCATCCTCATCTTCATCCTCTGTGGATGCAGAGCCCAGAGCTGATGAGGCCCCTCTCCCTGCCCCATAGCCCATAAGGTCTCCACCCTGGGACAGTGGGAACCAAAGGAAAGGGACTCAGGAGGGACAGCTGCAGAAAGGGAGGGAACCGCTCACCATCCTCAGTGGTGTCACTGTCACCCATCACTGAACTATCCGGATCCTTCTGGAGTGGCAGCAGGGTGGAGCCTGAGCAATGGACCATCTTCTTCTCCACCCAGCCCCTCTGGCACAAGAGACACCGGATCACCGGGTAGCGGCCTTGGATGGTAAAGATCTTCTTCTGCTACAAGGTGAGAGATGAATACTTCTTCAATAAGTATTGCATAAGTGCCAGGCATAGGGGATATAAAGGTGAACCAGATAGTTATGGACTCTGCCATCAGGAAATTTTTATATTCCATAGGAGAGACAGACTTGTTTATAAACAAGTAGAGAAATAAATATGCATGGTAATAATGATAATGGCAATGGCTAATACTTATTGAGGACCTACTATGTGCTGAGAGCTTACATGCATTACTAACAATACTATGCCTTTTTACTTTATTTTGTTTGAGACAGGGTCTCACTCCATTGCCCAGGCAGGAGTGTCGTGGCACGATCTTCACTGCACCCTCTGCTCCTAGGTTCAAGCAATTCTCCTGCCTAAGCCTCCCTGAGTACCTAGAATTACAGGTGCGCGCCACCATGCCCAGATAATTTTTTTTTTTTTTTTTTTTTGAGATAGAGTCTTGCTCTGTCTCCCAGGCTGGAGTGCAGTGGCACAATCTCGGCTCACTGCAGCCTCCACTTCCCAGGTTTGAGTGATCCTCCTGCCTCGTGAGTAGCTGGGAGTACAGGTGTGTGCCAGCACATCTGGCTGATTTTTGTATTTTTAGTAGAGATGGAGTTTCACCATATTGGCCATGCTGGTCTCAAACTCCTGACCTCAGGTGATCCACCCACCTTGGCCTCCCAAAGTGCTGGGATTAAAAGTGTCAGCTACCACACCTGGCGCCCAGATAATTTTTATATTTTTTGGTAGAGACCGGGTTTCACTGTGTTGGCGCAGGCTAGTCTCGAATTCCTGGCCTCAAGTGATCCTCCTGCCTCAGCCTCCCAAAGTGCTGGGATTACAGGTGTGAGCCACCGTGCCTGGCCAATAGGATGCATTTTTATTAGATGCTGTTATCCCCATTTTACTGGCTATGAAACAGAAGCGTAGATAAGTTGAGCAGCCTGCCTGAGGCCATACAGTGGTTAAGCAAAAGAGCAGAGATTTAAATCCTGGCAGTTTGGCTCTAGAAATTGCATACTTAATGGGGATCCAGAGAAACTACTTAGAAAAACATGGTCAGGGAAGGTTGAAAGGAAGCCATGAATGTACAGAGCTGGGAAATTGTGGTTTAGGCAGAGGGGAATGCATGTGAAAAGGTCTTGAGGCTGGAGAGAGGTCAGAAGGAACTGAAGGGAGACCAGAGTGAGTGGAGATGGAAAACGATGGGGAGAGCCCCAGAAGAGGTAGGCAGTGGCCAGACTGTGGAAGGCCCTGCAGGCCTTGGAACAGACTTGGATTTTATACAGTGTCGTGAGCAATAAAGGCTAACTAAGGAAGTCTTTCTAAGCTTGGCTTGCTGTTGTATGGCAAAAAGATGACAGGACAGGGATGGCGACAGACCCACTAGGAGGCTGTCATGGTTTGCATAGGAGAGAAATCACAATTACTAAAATGAGGGTGGTTACAACACAGATGGGAGAAGGTGGTAGAGTTGCAAATGGTTTTGAAGTGGTTTTGCTGATGGGATTAGACCTGTGGGTGAAGAAACAGAAAGATGAGATTTCTGCCATGAGCGACTGAGAGATGGGAAAGACCAGAGACTGGGAAGGATGACAGGTTTGGGCAGGAAAATCAGTCTGGTTTGGAACATGAATTTGAAATGCTTGTTTAGTTCTCTGGGTGTACATGACAGGTAGGGGCCTGGATCTACAGGGTGTGGAGTTCGAAGCTGGGCTGGAAGGGGCACAGAGGTACAGCACACTGACTGGACTTAGAGCTAAGGACACAGCCAAAGGAGACAGACCTGGGGAAGGGGCCAGGGGGCCACTAATGGCTGAGAAACCTTCAAAGAGTGCTGAAAAGCAGCAGCCAAAGAGGGAGAAAGGAAAACTAGGAGCGTGCAGTCAGACAGCCAAGGGGAAGTGTGTGGGCAGTGGTGCAGAAAGATACTGTGTGCCCAACCGAGATTAAGAGAGAAAGGCGCTGCTGGGTTTGGCTCCCGGAACTCACCAGGGCACCTTAATTAGAGTGGGACATCGCAGGGAACCAGAGTAGAGGGAGCCCAGGAGTTTGGTGCAGAAGGGGTAAATGGGGGGGTAGCTGAAGATGGGTGTGGGGGTTGAGGGTTTTGCTGTTGTTTTCTCTTCTGTTTTTGTTTTTTAAGGATGTAAGAAAATACCGCAGGGAGACCGGCTGAACCGTTCCCAGGGTCCTTTCTAAGCGCCCCGCCCCTCATCCAACCTTGACAGCTCTCTCCACGTGGATTTTGGCATTTTGGAGCCGGTTCATGTGAGATGCCTTGGAGAATCGTCGCCAGAGGACCGGGGAACCTGCAGAAAGATGCGGAGTAGGGGCGGGGTAGGCTGGGGCTTGGTCCAGGGTCTCTGCCTAGGATCTTCTCTGGCCGCCGATAGAATCGGAGGAAGGCGCCGATTCTCCTCCTCCCGCCTTCATCCGGATGCCCACCCCTCGACCGCTTTTCTCCCGACTCCCTCCCTCCACCCCAGTGTCTTCTCGTCCTCGCAGCCGCCGTAGGCCAGGGCAAGCGGGTCGCACGGGGCCTCACCATCCTGCGGCGAGGGCTCATCCAGGACCAACTTGTGCGGGGAGCCGAGGGGGCGGGGATCCACGTCGCCCTGGGCTTGGGTGCCGAGGACCGGCGTCCTGAAGGCCCGGCCAAGGCGACGCGCAGGGGCGGGGCTGCCCGCCTCGCTTCTGCCTGCACGGCCCTCCTCGGGCTGGGCGGAGGCGGGGCCGGGCCAAGGTGGCCTCCCTGGCAGACGGAAATCGGAGCGGCATGCGGAGGGTAAACTGATGCGTGGGTTGGGAGGCTGCGGCTTCCGCAGCCAGTGGCACACTGAGCCGCCCTCCTGGCAGTACCAGGAGGCCAAGCCCCGGCGCCCAGGCCCCAGTTCCCCCGCACTAAGGAGCAGTGGCGCGCCGGGGCCCTGCATGTGCCCCTCGCCGCGCGCGCCCTCCCAGCACCCCTGTTCCCGCCTCCCCTCCGCGTCGCCGCCTCTTCTCCCAGGAGGGCCCTGCCCAGGCTCGAGCCCTGTCCTCCGTTCCAAGCCCCTCCCCGTTTGCTGTTACCTTGGAAACCATTCCCTGGGCACCATCAGACCACTCCGGGCTGGTTTGGGGGCTGCGGTGGGCCCTGAAGCAGTCGAGCGAGGGCTTAAGACCCGGAGCCTCACCCAGACCGTTGATGAGCTGGGCACTCAAGGCGGAAGAGAGCACTGAGTCCCACTTAAAGTTAGTGTCACGGTTCCTTATCCAATACTTCCTGGGTGCCACCGCCCTTAGGTGCCACAGTATTTATAGGCGCTGATGAATGGTCCCTGACCTCATGGAGCTTACATCCCAGTGCGAGGGGAATAAAAAGCAAGTAACAAGATAATAGTTACAGGTATAACAAGGGCAGTCAACAAGCAGAGGTGAAACCAGGAAGGGAGGGCACATTTTAGATAAGGTGGGGGTAGAGGATGTCCTCTCTAAAGGTGTAAATGCGAGGAGTCACGAGTCACCAGGGAAAGGGTAGGAACAGCACTTCAGACAGTCCCAGCAACAGCCCTGAGGAGGGTAAGAGCCTCTGTGCAAACAAGGCAGCCAGTGTGGCTGGAGCCCGGTGAGACCAAATCAGACCTGCAGGGCCTGGCAGATGGACCTAGGGTAGTGTCCTTAGAGGGCAGCATATGGGGGTAATGAGAAAGTGCAGAGCATACCCTCCCCAGGAACTTGAAAATGGAAAAACATCATCTGTGTCAATTGCGAAAGAAATGTAATAGATCAGTCATGCCCCGCCCCAGGCTGAGTAAGCAACCTCTTTGGAAGCACTGGTAAAGAATTATCCTCAAAAGTTTAAGGCGCCAAGAGGTTAAACAATTTGCCTCAAACACCAGAGCAGAGGTGACATTGGAACCCAGGTCTGACTCCAAAGCCTGTCTCTTAGGCATCCCTCTATATTATCACTCAGAAGGTTGCCTGTTAAGTCACAGAAGGACCTCACAGTTTAAGAGGCAAACTCTAGCAGTGCTCATGCAGGCAGAGTTGGATAGACTACCCTGGTCCAAGAGCCCAGCTTTGTTAGTCACTGGGTAGATGTGCTCTTAGAGTGAAGGTGGATCCCCCAACTCTCTGTCCAGCTGACCCTAACCCCCCTTTAGCTGATGGCTAGACTTCCTGAAAAGTATACTCCCCAGGAGAGGCAATTTAGGGAATTTGGACCCTGGGAGATAGATACGTGACAAATAAGGGTTTTGGCTGGCTCATGCAGGCAATGCTTTCCTGTGAGGGTTAAGTGACCCTATTAGTCACCCAGTTTCACTGTGAGCACCTTTAACATTCACTGCAAAGCTAGAACATAGATGGCCATATGCCCTGGAGGGGAACACCTAATTCAGAAAGGTGGGGGGTAGGTCACAAAGGTTAATGTCATAAAGGGGATGACAGCACTTTGGGAGGCTGAGGCAGGAGGATCACCCAAGGCAGGCCAGAAAATAGACCTTAAAAAAAAAATTAGCTGGGCATGGTGGTGGCACAGGCCTGTGGTACCGGCTACTCAGGAAGCTGAGGTCAGAGAATCACTTGAGCCTGGGGAAGCTGAGGATGCAGTGAGCCATGACTGTGCCACTGCATTCCAGCCTAGGTGACATTGTGAGACCCTATCTCAAAAATGAAAAAAGGGCCAGGCGCAGTGGCTCACGCCTGTAATCCCAGCACTTTGGGAGGCTGAGGCGGGTGGATCACAAGGTCAAGAGATCGAGACCATCCTGGTCAACATGGTGAAACCCGTCTCTACTGAAAATACAAAACATTAGCTGGGCATGGTGGCGCGTGCCTGTAATCCCAGCTACTCAGGAGGCTGAGGCAGGAGAATTGCCTGAACCCAGGAGGCGGAGGTTGCAGTGAGCCGAGATCGCGCCATTGCACTCCAGCCTGGGTAACAAGAGTGAAACTCCATCTCAAAAAAAAAAAAAAGAAGAAGAAGAAAAAGGGAGGGAGACAATAGCTATTCAAGTTGCCCTCACCCCCTGCCTTTAACATCACCCCTTCAAGAGACCCCTTTGGCCATCTGGAGGAATCCCTTTTGAAAGCTCACCTCAGCTGGGTGCGGTGGCTCACTCCTGTAATCCCAGCACTTTGGGAGGCCGAGGTGGGCAGATCACAAGGTCAGGAGATCAAGACCATCCTGGCCAGCATGGTGAAACATCTCTACTAAAATAAATAAACTTAGCTGGGCGTGGTGGTGCCTGCCTATAATCCCAGCTTCTCGGGAGACTGAGGGAGAGGAATTGCTTGAACCCGGCAGGAGGAGGTTGCAGTGAGCTGAGATCGCACCACTACACTCCAGGCTGGCCAACAGAGTTAAGACTCCGTCTCAAAAAAAAGAAAAAAGCTCAGCTCAAAGGTTAACTCTTCTTGAAGCTTAACCTGACACCCTCTCCTATAAATATTTCCCCTTTGGCCCCCAGACTTCCAATATTAAATATGAAACACTTCAGTGCACCTTTTACACACCTAGCTCTTTTCCTGGACCTCCCAAGTCTGAAGGCAAGAATAACATCATGAACACTGGAAATTATTCAACAGCCCAGCCACTGGGCTGGTAGAACAAACAACTACAATTCAGTCAGTGCCTGTGTGGCAGGGACCACGTCAGACTGTTCATATTCATTATCTCCACTTTATAGACTAAGAAACTGAGACACAAAGTAGAAATAACTTGCCCAAATTTGGCAAGAAGAATCAGGACTCAAACACAAGGGGTTTGTTTTTTCACTTCAAGATGTAACTTGAAGGCTGCACTAGGTAGCACTATCCAACGAAAACTTCTGCAATGATGGGAATGTCTGTGTATGTGTTGGATATGCTGTTGTAAATGGTACAGTCACTGGTAGCTGCTAAGTTGCCAGTGGGACAGGGGAACTAGATTTTACACTTTACTTAATTGTAGTAATTAAAACTGAAATGGCCACTTGTGGATGGTGATTACTGTTTTAACACAGGCAAAAGTCTACTCATGCTCACTGGCTGAGATTTGAGGCAAGCTATTACATCTCATGTCTGGAACCTCAGTTTCCTTATCCACCAAATGGGAGCACTGTTTCTCTGTGGTTACTTTTTAGCCCAAGTAAAATCATTATGTAAAAAACACCAAAGCTCTGAATAGGCAGAGAGAACAGTTTCAAAAATGAACGGTGCCTGGACTGCAATGAAAGGGGTCTCTGGACTTGGGCCCCTGGCAGGAATAATGACAGGACCAATCATGACACTGTACCTGATGGGGAGCTCCAGGCACAATTACCAGCCATCTGGTCGTAGGGAAAAGCAGCCCCACCTCCCCTTCCTTTCACACAAACACACAGCGCATAGACCTCATGCAGCCCCAAAGGGGCAAAAAGAGACTTTAATTAGGGGAGGGAGGATCCACCAGAATTAGAAAAGGGACAGCTAGCATGGGAGCAGAGGAGCCAGAGCAGGCAGGAGGAGGACCAGGCTGGGAAGCTCTGGAGGAGGACTCACCTCGCCACCTATGGCAGGCACTGCACTGACAGACAAGGCGAAACAGTGGCCCCTCTCAACTGGGAGGGTACCCAATGGCCCCTATAGCCAGAGGTTGCCTGGCTTTTGGGCCCCAGGTCCTAGGCATGACTGGTGGTCACCAATTTGGCCCTTGTCCCCAACCAGTGCTGGGTGGCCATCTTCAGGCAGAATTCAGGAAGCTGGCAGAGGGTTCCCATCACTTACACTGGGCCCAAGGAGGCTTTGGAATAAAAGAGCAAGGGAGAGGAACTGGAATCTGAAACCTCCCTCCCTCCCCACATGGGATGGCATAGGAGAGGAAAAATAGTCGCCTTCTGGGCTCCAGGCCCGCCCAGACCCACAGCAACCAATAAGGGACAATCACTGGGACCAGTCACAGCCACGGGAGGTGGAGGTTGTTTTTTTAAAAAAAAAAAAAAAAAAAAAAAAAAAGACAAAAAGGTTACAGTCTCCTCTAAGCACAGAGTTTAAGTCTCAAGACATTAAAAAAAATCTGTCCCGGCCCAGGGGACTGAACATCAGAAGCCAGCCTGACCAGGCACGTGTGGCCTTGGGGCAGGTCCACTGCTGCTTTCTTGCCCAGCTAGCAAGCACACCACCCACCTCCCATATCAAATGCCCACCCTAACCCAGCTCCCTGCTGCCGCCGCTGCTGTTCTAGGGAGTGACTCCAGGACGCCTTCACGGAGACATGGGGAGTCTGAGGGGGAAGGCCACAAGATCCAACCAGATGGTTTAAAACTGTCAAGAGAACCAAGAGGCAGAACATGGTGGTTATTATTGCATCCTGGTGGGCCTGCTTTAAGGAAATGCATGAACCTGAGAGCTGCCATTGTGCTCAGATCTGAGGGGCAGAGTTGAGTCCCGGGACACCTTGTGGTCTTGCTCTAATTCAGTCAGCTTTCAGAAGTGACCTATGGGCACTAGCCCTAAGCCTAGCACTAGATAAGGCAGCAAAAAAGTAACAGCCATGAGAGCTTCTCCACAGCTCCCCTGTGCCCTGGCATGGAAGCTGCTAGAAACCCTGCCAGCACCTTGCTTGGTGAACTAAGGTTGCTTTCTTTAGGCATGAGGGCTCACATGCAAGGGGCTTTGGGGACTCAAAGGGCCAAGTGCAGAAGGATCCAGGTTCTGGTACTTTTGGGTCAAGCTCTGGATGATCTGGCCCTTGAAATGTTTTCTGCCCTCAAAGGTCCCCCATGCTGCCTAAGACAGTCCTGGACATTTGAGAGACCAAAGGTTGTGAAACAATGCCCATGCCTGAAACTAGTCCAAAAATGAGTATTGTATGGCCCACGTGGCGTTTATATGAATTAGTTGCCAACCTTGAAAACATGGGAGACACCATATACAAATCCAAATCTAGGGGCTCAATGGGCTGGAGCTGTGTGGGAGCCAGCCCCTGCAGATGAGGCATGTGCTCAGCAGCTCCTCGCCCTGCCATCTCCATACTCCACAGTCAAACCACTCCACAGCCACCCGACCTTTGCATGCACCTGAATTTGTGACCCGACACAGGTTATGGTACTATCTTAGATCTCTGAGTCAGAAAACCCAGCTCCACGTTCTGGTTCTTCCTTTTACCGGCTGAGGGACCTTGGACAGGTGCTTTTACTTCCAGAGTCCCAGTTTACTCATGTCTAAAATGGTGATAATAGCTAACTCAAAAATTGTTTTGAGTAATAAATGGGACATGTGAACATGCTTTTTTAGGTGTCTAATTCTATGAGATGTAATTATCACAAATAAGTAAATGATTGTTGAATGAGTGAGCCAAATATTCAATTGGAACAAGAGCTACTTTCCCCTTCCAGTTCAATCCAGAGGACTCCTAGTACCCTGGACATAAAATTTTAGTACTGTAATACATGGAAAGCTTACTATGTACCAGGTGCTATATTTTACAAATATGGTTTCATTTAATGCTCAACTACTCTGAAAGATACGTATTAACTACCAAATTCTCATTTCACAGCTAAGGAAACTGAGGCTTAGTTGAGAATTCAGTGACATGTCTGAGTAGGCGGTGGAACATGGATTCACACACAGGTTGTCTGCCTCCACAGCTGACTGAGCTCAACAACCACACTGATCTGTGCACACAGCACAGCTACTTTGTATGCTGGCCACCCTCAGTATAATTAAATCCCAGGGGAAGCGGGTATAATTTCCATTTTTAGCAATCTGAGCTCCTTCTGAACTGGGTGTACACTCACTGGTGAGAGTACACACTAAGTCTACTGCCTAGAGATCACAGCCACTCTGGGTGGAACATGTCAACAAACCAAAGATTGTTTAGAAAAAGGAGAAAAAAAAAAAGAAGGCATGTCTCGAATATCTAAACAACTAAGAATTATGTCATCATGTAAGTAACTCCACCTCTTCAGATGACTACAGTGCTTTCGATTAGAAAGGCATAAACAATGTAAGAGGAATCTGGAGGACTAGGCCATGCAAGTGATGGAAAACAGGTTGAAGGAATCATGACTTTAAACCTAAGAAACAGATGCTGAAGGAAAGTACTGAAGTCTATTTGAGAAGTGGAATTATACCATGACTAACTGTCCTATATTCCTGGAAAATTCACATGCAGACTTAACTTGCCTCACTTCGGGTTTGAACTAGATAGAGGTAAGGACTTCGTGAATATCCTGAGATGCAGAAATGAGTGTCCAAGTTCCTACGAGAGACTAAGAGACATCCTAGACACCCAAAAATATAGAAAATGCCTAAAGCGCTCAGAGATGAACCTGGGGTCCTCTAGCTCCAAAGCGGCTGAGCAACCTGCTGCGTTCTAGGGGTTCTAGAGGCCTCCGGAGATATACAGCTAGTACTCGACTTACGACCACGATTGGTTCCGACAGACTGGTCGTAACACGATTTGGTCGTAAGTTGAGTAGGCTATATGCACGCGGAGATGGTAGTGCTGCTGGAAGCTGGTCCGCACTGTCGTACGCCCACCTGGGCAATGTTTGCGCTGCCAGACGCGGAGCAGTCGTGGCTAGCGACTGTGGTCTTAAAGTCGAATGGTCGTAAGTTGCATAGGTTGTAAGTCAATCAATACCTGTAAACACACTGCTAGCACCGCTTTTCCACCAGGTGCTAAGTTCTCAACATGACCTCCAGATCCTTCAGCCTCTGGAAGGAAAGCAGAAAAGCCCATACTCACATTCTTAAGGAACTCCTCAGCCACAATGCGGGCACGGGCATTGACTGACAGCTTCATCTCACTGATCTCCTTGTCAATCTCCTCCATGAAGTGGATCACAAAGTCCACCAACTTGTGTTTGTACATCTGCTCTGTGTGGAAGTTGGTGATCAGAAAGCTGATGTCATACCCCTAGGAAAGAAGACAGCAGGGAGGAAGAAGGGAAGGAACAGGAGAGAATTAGCATCCCAGGGGAACTGAGCTGGTCATGTCCTCCACTCATCCACATGTTTCTCGCTGGCTGTGATCTCCCAAGCTACACACCCTTCCAGTCAGCAGCCCACCTGCTCTAGGAAGGGTGTCTAGGTTGGATCCAAGCAACTCAACCCAGTTGAGAATTCTGTGTGTATCAGACATCTCTGGAAGACTATCTGTGGCACAAACAGCACTGCATTCAGAATGAGTCAAGGCACTTGAAGTCTTGTTACAGAAGAATCTAATCAAACAACAGGGAACATTTAGTCCAGAAAAAAGATGATGTGGAAGATGACTGGGATTAAGGTATTTTTTCTGCTGGAGGGGTATGTGAAGAAGAGGAATTTTATTCACTCCAGGTGGCCACATAGGTTAGATCTAGGACCAGGAGAGAAAATTTGGCTCAGGATGAGGAAGAATTCGGCCAACATGCCTGATGTATCTGATGATGGCACATCCTGCTGTGTGGTAGTTGTGGGGATGCTTTAAGTTGACTTGGCAAGGAGTCTGTGGAGAAGGGCCAAGTACAAAGTCAGGCAACAACTGACCCAGTGTTAACTGTGGCTTTAAGAGACGATGATTCACTTTAGGAGGCCGAGATGGGTGGATCACCTGAGGTCACGAGACCAGCCTGACCAACATGGTGAAACCCCGTCTCTACTAAAATTACAAAATTAACCAGGCATGGTAGCACATGGTAGCTACTCAGGAGGCTGAGGCAGGAGAACGGTTTGAACCTGGGAGGTGGAAGTTGCAGTGAGCCGAGATCACATCACTGTACTCTACCCTGGGAAACAAGAGCAAAACTCCAACCAAAAAAAAAAAAAAAAAATCACTGTGCTCTTTCTGCTGCTAGACTGTAGGCTCTGGGAATATGCAACGTATCTTGTATTTTTTGCCTTTTCGTTTTCTTTTTTTAAGATGAGTCTCACTCTGTCACCCAGGGTGCAGTGCAGTGGCATAATCTCGGCTCACTGCAACCTCTGCCTCCAGGGTTGAAGCAATTCTCTGCCACAGCCTCCTGAGTAGCTGGAATTACAGGTGCCCACCATCACACCTGGCTTACTTTTACATTTTTAGTAGAGATGGGATGGCACCATCTTGGCCAGGCCGGTCTTGAACTCCTGACCTCATGATCCACCCTCCTCAGCCTCCCAAAGTGTTGGGATTACAGGCATGAACCACTGCACCTGGCCCTTTTTTGCCCTTTCTATGGCTGAGGTAGACCCAACTTTTCCTAGGCTTCTGATCCTCTTGGTTCCCATTCCAGCTGAGATGAAGGCCAACTCTCAGTTCAGGCAGTGGTGACAAACAGCTGGAAGAGCAGCAATCCAGGTTCTAGAAACAATTCGAGGCCATTCTGTAGCAGGATCCTGGGTATTGCAAATTCTTGGGTCACAAGGTCTCACCTCCACAGGCTTCCTTCGAAGGATGAAGAAGTTTTCTGCTCGCATCATCATGAAGCGCATGAATTTGTGGCATAAAATCTTCTCGATCTCATCAGCCTGGGGAATGCAAGGGAGAAAGGTTTCTCTAAAGCCAACACCCAAGCCAAAAACACCCTGTAGCCTGATCTTTTGACTCCAATTTCTCCAAAGCTCCCAGGAGACAGTGAGGTTTGGTACTCGGAAGGATCACTGAAGTGAGGAACCTGGCTGCCAACTGAAACAAGGGTCTACCTTGGGGCATCTCTTAATGAGGACCCATTCCAGAGAGGTAATTCTGGCAAACAGAGTCTTTTACCGCTTCTTTCAGAGTCTACAGCTATACGCCAAGCTGCCCTTCCCATTCTCACTTCACTAGTGTTACATTTCCCAGGGTGTGTTGCAGCACCACCTGGGCTATCAGAGATAACCTTAGGAGGTGTCTGCTTTAATAACACTGAACATCCAACAATCTCTGAAGTTTCTCCCTTCTGAACTCTCAACATTTCTTTTTTTTTTTTGAGATGGCGTCTCACTATCGCCCAGGCTGGAGTGCAGTGGCACAATCTCAGCTCACTGCAACCTCCACCTTCCAGGTCCAAGCGATTCTCGTGCCTCAACCTCCCAAGTAGCTGGGATTATAGGCATGTGCCACTGTGCCCGGCCCTGAACGCTCAACATTTCTAAAGAAAGACTTCTGCACCTGGTTGCTAGTATGCCTTAACACCTCCCAACACTTGTTAATCTCCCACTCTAACAAAGAAAGCAGGCCCCAGGGTTAGAACTTTCTGTAGAACACAGTATGTAGTCTGCATTTAATAATGCTGTTTTGTTTTTATCCTGTTGACAATTTAGAATTGCCCTCTACTGGCTGGGCACGCTGGCTCATGCCTGTAATCCCAGCACTCTGGGAGGCTGAGGCAGGCGGATCTCCTGCAGTCAGGAGATTGAGACCATCCTGACCAACATGGTGAAACCCCATCTCTACTAAAAATACAAAAATTAGATGGACATGTTGGTGGGCAGCTATAATCCCAGCTACTCAGGAGGCTGAGGCAAGAGAATTGCTTGAACCTGAGAGGCAGAAGTTGCAGTGAGCTGAGATCGTGCCACTGCACTCCAGCCTAGGCGACAAGAGTGAGACTCCATCTGAATCTGGCACACTGATCTCTCAGATGGGGACCCCTGGATTGAAAGAGAGCTCCTTATGTTGCGTCTCCTCCATGGTGAACTTACCTGTTTCACAGCAATGCTGACCCGGACAGAGTTGATGGAGCCCTCAATCAGAACCTTTTCCTTCTCATTCCTGCTGATGGTCACAGGTTGTAACAGGAGTTCTTTGCTACTCCTGAAAACACAATGTCACAGAGTACTCTGTACTATAGAGGGACAGAACAGTCGGAGTGACCCCACAGCAAGTCCTGGAATCACTATGACACCATAGAGTCCAAGGAATAGAAGACTCACAAGCAGGGGTGCTCCAAGATGGGGACCAGTGAGTGTGTTCTTCAGCAGAAAGAGCACAGGCTCTGAAGTCAGGGCGAAAAGGTTTTGAAATCCAGCCTCCTCTGTTACTTTCCTGGGCAAGTTACCCTGTTGGAATCTCAATTTTCTCATCTGTAAAATGACTCTGATTCCTATTTCATTGGCAAGGACTGAGAGAGATCAAAAAAGGGTCACTAATAGTGTGCCTGGCACATAGTAGGAGCTTTACAAAAGACAGCTGATTTTAGTAACTACAAGTTAAATATCCCCAATCTGCAAATGTGAAATCTAAAATCTGAAACTGGCTGGGCACAGTAGCTCATCCCTGTAATTCCAGGACTTTGGGAGGCTGAGGCAGGTGGACCACTTGAGGTCAGGGGTTCAAGACCAGCCTGGCCAACATGGTGAAATCCCATCTCTACTAAAAATATAAAAATTAGCCGGGTGTGGTAGCACACCCCTATAACCCCAGCTTCTCAGGAGGCTGAGGCACAAGAATTGCTTCAATTCAGGAGGCGGCAGCTGCAATGAGCCAAGATCACACCACTTTACTCCAGCCTGGGCGACAGAATGAGACTCCATCTCGAAAAAGAAAAAAATCTGACAGTTTCTGAGTGCTGACAAGATGCTCAAAGGAGATGCTCACTGGAGCATTTTGAATTTGGGATTAGGAATGCCCAACTGGTTAAGTATCTGCAAATATTCCACAATCCAAAATACCTCCGGTCCCAAGCATTTTGCATAAGGGATACACAATCTGTAAAGGCAAACCAATATACCACTTAGAAATGCAGGGAGAATACCTGTCTTAGAAGTAGAGAAAGACTAAAATTGAACATAGTTTGGCTTCCTTTAATTATCAATCCAGAAATGATTCTTTTTTTCTTTTTTTGCCTCTGAGACCCCTATGAGTTCAGGTTCCAAGGTAATGTCTCCAAATACCTAGAGATCTGTAATAGTAATTGTGGTGTGGTGTTTCTAAACTGGTATCATTTTCAAAGGCCCACTGGAAATCATGAACATTAAACAAATATAACAGGGCACATCCTACTATCTTATCAATTATTTTTAAAATTCAAAACTAAATGTTATCACTTAATGTGGTAACCCAGTTTATCTCAGTTACATATGTACCAGGTTCAATTTTATTTACTTATTTTTTGAGATAAGGTCTCACCCACGCTGGAGTGCACTGTCACAATGTTGGCTCACTGCAACCTCTGCCTCCCAGGCTCAAGAGATCCTCCCACCTCAGCCTCCCAAGAAGCTGGGACTACAGGCATGCACCACCAAACCTGACTATTTTTGTATATTTTTTTGGTAGAGATGGAGTCTTGCCATATTGCCCAGGGTGGTCTTGAACTCCTGGACTCAAGCGATCTGCCCACTTTAGCCTCCTAAAGTGCTCAGATTATAGGTGTGAGCCATCACGCCTGGCCTCTAGATTGAATTCTAAAGGGGAAAAAGATATTTATGAAATGGAAACTAGGTAAGAAAATCATTCAAAATATGGAGTATTTGGATTGGGGGTCAGAGGGTCTAGGCTGGTAGGGAAAAAAAATCCCTGATCCTTATATTAGGAAAGTATGGAGATGGCATCTCAGGTAAATAACTAATCTGACCATTCCTTAAACTACCAGTATTTTCAACAATGCCACAGTGGAGACTTCATCAACAGCCCTACTCTGAGAAGTCATACCTTGAGTCAAGCAATCTTGTCTTCTCCCCTGGGTTGTGTCCTGCCAACCCACTGACCCTATTTTCTTTTTCTTTTTTTGAGACAGAGTTTTGCTCTCACTGGCCAGGCTGGAGTGCAATGGCACAATCTTGGCTCACCGCAATCTCTGCCTCCCAGGTTCAAGCGAATCTCCTGCCTCAGCCTCCCGAGTAGCTGGGATTACAGGCATGCACCACCATGCCCAGCTAATTTTGTATTTTTAGTACAGATGGGGTTTCTCCATGTTGATCAGGCTGGTCTCGAACTCTTGACCTCAGGAGATCCACCCGCCTCAGCCTCCCAAAGTGCTGGGATTACAGGCATGAGCCACCAAGCCCAGCTGACCCTATTTTCTTGACTCCAAATCAGGACTCACTATTCAGCTAGCACCAAGACAAAATGTCAACTGCAGCTGTCCTGACAACTCCAGGACATAAATTCATGGCACCCTCTCGACAGTAGCCATCTGCATGCTGCACCCCTCATCCCCAACTTGACTTGTCCTTCCCTACCTGACTTCCACTTCCGGCTTGTTGTGTCGTTCCACAACCTGGGAGGAGAAGTTCTCCAGGCAGAGGGCAGCCTGCAGCGTGGCCCGCACGGCACTCAGATAGGGGCGGAGAGTGGCAGTCTATAGGAAATAACGCAAAGGGCAGAGAAGATCAAAATCTGTCACACCAAACCCACTGATCCCCTATTCTAGCTCCCACGAAGCCAAGTAGCCCTGAGGGTGTGAAGCTCTTAAGACACCACAGTGAACCAAACAGACTAGGCCTGCGACATGCCTTCCAAGGTGTAGAGTGGTGGTTTTCAACAGGAGACTATTTTGCCTGCCAGGATACATTTGGCAATGATGAGAAATTTTCTTTCTTTCTTTCTTTTAAACCTGGAGTCAGACCAGGGGAATGCTGAGATATTTTCAACTACCATGACTTGGCAGGGAGAGGTACTGCAGGCATTGAGTGGACAGATATCCACTAAACATCGGACAATGCATTACAAAGAATTATCCGGCCTCAAGTATCAATAGTGCTGAGGCTGAGAAAGTGATCTAGAGACATACCAGTGAATAAATGATTGTCTTCAATCTGTATATGAGGCCAACAAATATATAGGTCTACTGTTTGCCAGGCACTGAGCTAGCTGGGAATTCAAAGATGATTAACACTATCGCTACCCAGACAGGTGTCAACTGGATAGCAGGTATACAGAAAATAATATGATATAAAGGAAGATGAAATGTGAAATGTTTAGACTTACAAGTAATCTCTATTTGCAGATGAAACTGGTTTTGATTTGAAGATGAAATGGGATTAGGATGATTTTATAATGAGACAAAGCAGAATAAGGACATTCTTAGCAGAGGGATTAGCTTCTAGCTGCACTGGTCAGTGCTTATATCAACCATATATTAAAGTTCTTTGCCACCTCAGGGCTTTACACATACTCGACCGTCTATTTGCAGGCTTTTCTCCTCTTTCTTTGCCTAAGTCATCCTTCAGATCTCAGCTTAATTAAGGAAGGCCTCTTAGAGGGGCCTTTCTTGACTTCCCCCTACAAGCATTTATTACAATTTACAATAAAACATCTTTGTTTTATTTTTATTGTCTTTTTATATATATTTTTATTTATTTATTTATTTTTTTGAGACGGAGTCTTGCTTCTGTCGCACAGGCTGAAGTGCATTGGTGCAACCCTGGGTCACTGCAATCTCCACCTCTCGTGGGTTGAAGTGATTCTCCTGCCTTAGCCTCCCAAGTAGCTGGCATTACAGGTGCACACCATCACGCCCGGCTAATTTTTGTATTTTTAGTAGAGGTGGGGTTACACCACCTTGGTCAGGCTGGTCTCGAACTCCTGGCCCCAGGCGATCTGCCAGCCTCGGCCTCCCAGAGCGCTGGGATTACCGGCATGATCCACTACTCCCGGGCTTTATTTATTTATTTATTTAAGACAGTCTAACTCTGTTGCCCAGACTGGAGTGCAGTGGTGCAATCTTGCTTCACTGCAACCTCCACCTCCCAGATTCAAGTGATTCACCTGCCTCAGCCATTAGAATAGCTGAGAATACAGGGGTGTATGACCATGCCTGGCTAATTTTTGATTTTAGTAGAGATGGGGTTTCACCATGTTGGCCAGGCTGGTCTCAAACTCCTGACATCAAGTGATTGGCCCATCTCAGCCTCCCAAAGTGCTGGGATTACAGGCGTGAGCCACCGCACCTGGCCTCCTTTGTGCCTTTGTAAAGTGATTTCTCCTTTATTAGACTGTAAACTTCATAGTCAACAAACATCTATTTTATTCACAGCTATATAGCCTGCACCCTAGCTCAATACCTAACATATACATACAGTGTCTACTCATTTTCTGTAGAATAAATGAAAGAAATAATTAAGGTTAGAGTGACAAAGAAGGACATCAAGAGTTGCAGAGTAGTAATGAGTACAACATTTCTACATATGAGAAGCATTTTAGATTCACTAAATGAGGCTGCAGTGGTAGGCTGGGTTGAGATCATGGGGAATCTTGAATGCCAGGCTACCAAGTTTAGCTTTATAAGGGGGTAAGGAACTACTGGGGCTTTCTGAGGAGGAAGTTCATGACTGCAGCTGCATGGTGGCTCTGTGGAGAACGATCTGGAGAGGGAAGTGAGACATAAGAGCAGACACTATAACAAGCAAAGGGTATCACAAGCAAAGAGTGTCAGAAGCGTTGGACTGACATTAGATGTAGAAGATAATGGAATTAATTGAAAAACAACTTCCAACAAACTCTGGTCCAGCCATTCAATTAAATATACTACTTGGCAATTCAAAAGAGTAACTACTGATACACACAACATGGATGACTCGCAAATGTATTATGATAAGAAGCCACACTTAAAAGCCTACATACTAAAGAATCCATTTATATGACAATCTGAAGAAGGCATAACTATAGGGGGCAAAAAAATCAGTGGTTGTTGGAGGTGGGAAGAAGGAGAGGATTACAAAAGGGCTGGAGGGAACTTTTTGGGATGATGGAAATGTTCTATATTTTGGTTGTAGTAGTGGTTACACAGCGTGACTTTTTTTTTTTTTTTTTTTAAGACAGGGGGTCTTTCTATATTGCTCAGGATGAAGTGCAGTAGCTATTCACAGGAGTGATCACAGTGTACTGCAGCCTCAAACTTCTAGGCTCAAATGATCCTCCTGCCTCTCAGCCTCTTGATAGCTGGTACTACAGGCACATGCCACCATATCCAGCAAGATTTTGTCAATACTTATAGAGAGTAAACCTAAAAAGGGTGACTGGCTCCTTGACACCTGTCCCTTCATGAATAAAACAGATGTAGTTTCATGTAATACCTCAATAAACTTGAATTTTTAAAAATCAGGAGGCCTGTGCTCCATTAGAAGAAAAAAATTCCAGATTTCTAGCTGAGATATGAGGTCACAAAGTTTGCCAGGATAGGGAACCCAGGGGAAAGAGCAAGTTTAGAATGGAAGATGAGTTTTGAACTAGAGATCTAATTTTAATATCGCTTCAAAATATCCAGACAAATCCTGAAAGAGAGTTGGGAAGCCAGATTAGGAGTCACCAGAATGCAAAGGTCTTCGAAGCCAGGAGACTAGATCAGTATCACCAGGGAGGGTGTGGCAAAGAGGGAGGTGGTGATCCAAAGTCACAAATCCCAGGAATGCCCACATGTATGAAAAGGGAGAACTTCCAGGAAGGAAGGAATGAACAGTATGACAGCTAGCATACACTAAGGCTGACACAGTTCGGTTCTGACTAGGAAGGGCCTGAGTGGAAGCAACACGAGAGATCCTCCAGTGGGATGGAAGCTGGGCTGGAGGTACCATCAGTGGTTATCCCACTCTTGGTACCTCCAGAAGAAGTGTGACCGCCTGCCTTGAGCAACTGTAGGATCAGGAAGGCAGAAGAGGACAAAGGGCGTGTTTAGTGACGCTCCATTGTGGATAGGCAGGTGGCCTTGCTACATGCCTCAGCGGCCCTACAACGGGCTAAAAGGCCGACTACGTACCCTCAAGACGCTCCAACAAGCCCTAGGAGGCCCCACTTCCGGCTTCCTCCAGGGCTCAGGAAAAGTCCCTACCTGCTTCGAAGGCTGATCATGAAGCAGCAAGGCCCGCTTCATACCAGCGAGTACCTCCACTTACCCCTTCCTCACCGCGGGCCCCCGCCCCGCCCTCTTTCTCCCACCCTCATCGTGTCCCCACACCCCCCCGGCATCCATCGGCCCTGGGCCCCCACGGCAAAGCCACATCTCCCACCAACCCATAGCCCTGAGGCTGAACAGCTGGGGGTCCCTAACTGGGGGCCCGGCTCTCTCACCATCGCGGGCGCTGGATGGGCCGGAAAGCGGAAGTGCGGAAGTAGCCAGCCCCGCGATGCCTGCCCTTTCGCGAGAAGCGCAGCCGAGGTCTCCGCCCGGACTTCCGGACGGTACCATCCATGCTCTGAGCGGGGTAGGGAGAGCCTAGAACGCTTGGGCCTCACGGAAGTTTTCCAGCTAGGGCTCACTCGGTATTTTTAAACTCTTGCACTAGGGTCACTACTCAAGATTGGCCAGGTATGCGTGCAGCTCTCGCTTGTGCCTTCGGTCTTCTTGTCGCCTTTGCAACAGCCTCCCCCTAGACATGCAATGGTACAGCCCAGCCTCAGGTTGGGCACCAAATTAGGACAAACTGAAGCGGAGGAGCCCTTCGTTTCTTCCGGTTCTGTGCCCCCATCCTTTCTCTCGCCCCTCCTACCCGCAGCTCCTGGGGCTCGGCGGGGCTAACTGCAGCGCCGAGACCTCAGCCGCCAAGCCCCGCCCTCCGCCCCAGGCTCTGTCCTGGGGCTCGCCTGAGGCCCACCACCCGCACCCCACCCCTAGTGGGCTTGCTCGAGGCCCACCTGCTCCCCACTTCCCGCAAATCCCAGTAGGCTCGCCCTCGCTGACTCCCTGCCCCCGCGTCAACTGCAAGGGGCCCGCCCACAGCCAGTTCCGGGGCGGTTGCTCCCACCGACCGGAACTCCCCGCCCCCTCCCGCGGCCCCGGGGCCGTAGGAGGCAGCAGTGAGGAGGTAGAGGGGGCGGGGGTCGCGCTAGGGTGTCCCTGGAGAACAGGGACTCTGAAGGCGAGACATTGGGGCGACTCCCGGGTGGGGCCAGCCATTAAATAGTCCCACTTCTTCTGTGCCAGGCACTCTGAACTGGGCTCTTGACTGGCATCATCTCTTAATCCTCAGAGCATCCCAGGGAGGTAGGTACTGTTGTTATCCCCATTTTTCAGATTCAGGCTTTTAATGGGGAAACAGACCAAGACATCTTTTGTCCCCATTTTACAGCTGGAAAAACTGAGACTCAAAAAGATCAAATAGGCCGGGCACGGTGTCTCACTCCTGTAATCCCAGCACTTTGGGAGGCCGAGGCGGGCGGATCACCTGAGGTTGGGAGCTCGAGACCATCCAGGCCAACATGGAGAAATCCCGTCTCTACTAAAAATACAAAATTAGCCGGGTGTGGTGGTGCATGCTTGTAATCCCAGCTACTCGGGAGGCTGAGGCAGGAGAATCGCTTGAACCAGGGAGGCGGAGGTTGCAGTAACCCGAGATCATGCCATTGCAGTGCAGCCTGGGCAACAAGAGCGAAACTCCGTCTCAGGAAAAAAAAAAAAAAAAAAAAAAAGGTCAAATAACATGTTCAGGGGCACATAAGTAGAGAACGGTAAAGCCTGGGCTTGAACCCAGGTCTGTCTGGCTTACCAGCCCACATTCTAAACCACTATTAGTGACTAGAGAAGTGGGAAATGTGGAGTGTGGTAAGACAAGAAGAGGCTAAGAGTCCCAGAGAACATGGTAAGAATGGGGTGCTTGGAACTCAGTCTTAGCAAAACCCAAGAGAAAAAGAAGGGAAGGAAAGAGCATCAGAAAGGCAAGGCATAGCAGTATAGCATGGTGATCAGGGGTGCAGACTCAAGACTAGCAGGGTTCAAATTACGTCTTGGAAGCATAGGCACATGCCCACCCTTACAGAGTCTCAGTTTCTTTCTCTGTAAAAGTGAGATCACAGTGGTCCCTGTTCATGGTGCTGAGCGAGAATTTCAGTGAGATAGGCTGATAAAGTGCTCCGCACCTAGCTTGGCACAAGTTAAGTGCCCTATGAGTAGGAACTGTGCCATCAATCTTGTCAGGAAGGGACTGAACTCTGGCTTCCTTGAGGCTGTCCCTGGAGGTAAGAAGCCCTTGTTTTCAAACTACTTTGTCCCCCATCAATGGCTGTGTCCTCTCCAGCTCCACAGGATCCCCATATCCTGGGCCATGAGTGAGTTGAAAGACTGCCCCTTGCAGTTCCACGATTTCAAGTCTGTGGATCACCTGAAGGTCTGTCCCCGCTACACGGCAGTGCTGGCGCGCTCCGAGGACGATGGCATCGGCATTGAGGAGCTGGACACCCTGCAGCTGGAGCTTGAGACCCTGCTGTCTTCTGCCAGCCGGCGCCTGCGCGTGCTTGAAGCCGAAACCCAGGTGATACCCCAGAGAGGGTCTGTCACCAGAGATGGACTGCAACAAGTTATGGGATGGGTCATCGAGTTAGCCCCATATGCGGAGACCTGGGGTACAGGGGTTTGTGGGGAGAGCGGGAGAGACCCAAACTGGGCTTGCATGACACAAAAAGTAAGACTATGCATGATCCTCTTAAATTGCAAGATTTCTAATTCACTAAGCTTTTATTGACACTCCATCCCACCTTATGTTTTGGGTCCTATGCTAGCTCCTAGTTGGAGCTTGCCAACTAGGAAAGGGAGAAAGTCAGGTACATACTTGTGGTGTTGTGGTAAGGAATACTACGGAACCGGAATGGGGAGACCTGGATTTGAATCCTGGCATACGCACTTGCTGGCATTGCTATTTCCTAGCTATGTGACTCTGAGAAAGTTGCCTCATCTCTGAGTATCAGTTTCCCTATCTGCAAAGTGGGATGACTAATAGGACCTACCTTAGGGCTTTTGTGAGGATTGAAAGAATTTTTACAAAAGCTCAGCCCAATACCAGGCACTAGCACTTCAGGTGTTATTTATTCACTACTCTGATTACTTTATTCACAGCATAAACATCCCCTGAGCCTTGTGTGCCAGGCGCTATGCTGTATCCTGCAAAACAGAGATGGTTAAGATGGGCTTTCTGGTCTTCAGTAGCTTATGGTCTAGCTGAAGAGACAAGGTGTGATGGTCATCCCAATGTGACCAAACAACACAGTTGGGTCCACGGTGGAGGTATGAAGTACCAGAGACTTGTAGAGGAAGGAGTTGCCAACTAGACCTAAAAGGATGAATGGAATTAACTTGTCCCTGGGAATCCACAGAAGCTCCTTGAGGAAGGCTATGATACAAGTTGTATTTGAGCATCTAAGAACCTGGGTAACCGATTCAGAGAAGGCATCTCAGTAGTAGTGAAATCAAAGTGAAGGTTTGCTGAGAGGACTCTTCTGTTAAACAGTATGTGACTGGCATGGGTGATACAGAGGTGAATCAGAGTACAGACAAACAAGTGAATGAGATGATGAGAAGTATATGAATGAAGTCTTGAGGCCAGGCACAAAAAATGAGCTGAATTTTGAGGGATGAGTAAGAGTTGACTAGGTAAAAAGAAGATGGGGAAAGACCCAGGAGCCTCCTTAGATTCAAGATCCTATTTTATTCACTAAAGGAAAGAGAGATATTCGGTGTTTTCTGTTCTCCCCCTCAGTGACAGTTTCTGTAAATTTCAGATCCTCACCGACTGGCAGGATAAGAAAGGTGACCGTCGATTCCTGAAGCTGGGTCGAGACCATGAACTTGGAGCTCCCCCCAAACATGGGAAGCCCAAGAAGCAGAAACTGGAAGGGAAGGCGGGACATGGGCCAGGCCCTGGCCCAGGACGGCCCAAATCCAAAAACCTTCAGCCCAAGATCCAGGAATATGAATTCACTGATGACCCTATCGACGTGCCACGGATCCCCAAAAATGATGCCCCCAACAGGTCCTGGGCTAGAGAACATAGAAAGGGGCCTTGAGGCTGTGGTGGTGGCACTGGTGGGGTGGAGTGCCCACTCAGGATCTGCTTCTCCCTGCAGGTTCTGGGCTTCAGTGGAGCCCTACTGTGCTGACATCACCAGCGAGGAAGTGCGCACACTTGAGGAGCTACTGAAGCCCCCAGAAGATGAGGCTGAGCATTACAAGGTAGAAATCCTGGGCTTTGGTAGACATGGTGCAGAACAAGAGAGCTCAGAGTGCCTGAGAATTAAAGCTACCAAAGCTATGCATCGTATTCCTTCCCCGACCCTGCCCAGCCTCCTATCTGCTCCATCAAGCATCCTGACACCCAGGCCCAAACTCAGCTTTCTCCATGCACTGCCTCCCCTCTACCCCAGCCAAATGGTCACCACACCCTCAAGCATCTACTTAGTGAAGTCTGCCCATGTTGCTTTATCTCCATCCCCTCTGCTTTGGTCCAAGCCTTCATCATCATTTATCCAAACAGCCCCTTAACTTTCTTCCTGTTTTGAGGCCCCTGGAGAGAACTTTTTTCTTTCTTTCTTTGAGTCTCACTCTGTCACCAGGCTGGAGTGCAGTGGCATGGGCTCAGCTCACTGCAACCTCCGCCTCCCGGGTTCAAGCGATTCTCCTGCCTCAGCCTCCCAGGTAGCTGGGACTATAGGCAGGCATCACCATACCCAGCTAATTTTTGTACTTTTAGTAGAGACAGGGTTTCACCATGTTGGCCAGCATGGTCCGATCTCTTGACCTCGTGATCCGCCTGTGTCAGCCTCCCAGAGTGCTAGGATTACAGGCATATGAGCCACTGCACCGGGCCTCTTCTTTTTTTAATATATAAAACTCAGCCAGGTGCAGTGGCTCACCCCTGTAATCCCCACACTTTGGGATGCCATGGCAGGCAGATTTCCTGAGGTCAGGAGTTTGAGACCAGCCTGACCAACATGGTGAAACCCTGTCTCTATTAAAAATACAAAAGTTAGCCGGGCATGGTAGTGTGCGCCTGTAATTCCAGCTACTCGGTAGGTGGAGCCAGGAAAATCGCTTGAACCTGGGAGGTTGCAGTGAGCCAAGACCACGCCACTGTATTCCAGCCTGGGTGACAAAGTGAGATTCCCTCTCATTTAAAAAAAAAAAAAAAAAGAAGAAGAAGAAGATATAAAACTCTATGTTTTCATGATGAAAATAAAATTTAGAAAATACAGAAAAATGTTGAGGGAGAATGCGCCCAGAGGTCAGCTGTCATGATCAGATGTGCTCATGATATGGTGCTGCTTCTAGGCTTCTCTTTATCCCGTTACCTACAGGATCAAGTCCAAGCGTCTCAGTCCTTGGTGGCACAACTCCAATGCCCCTCTCCATTTTTCTCGGCCATACTCCTTTTCATTGCCCTGTTGACTGGTCCTACCAAGTACCTTGCCCTCATTCCAGGACACCACCGGCTCCTTGCTGGTCTCTGGGCCTCTGGCAATCTCTTTTCTCCTTGACAGACTTGACTCACCCTTCAAGGCCCTGATCTCATATTACCTCCACCAAAGCACCCTTTCAGATTCCCCAGCAGAAAGTGAGTCTCTCCTTTGTGCTGCCACAACACTTTGATCTACCTCTTTCACGTCGCTTACCTGATTTTTTAAAAATTTATTTGAAAAAGTAGTTCCTAGAGACAGCAGTAGTACATTCAAGCAATACAAACGGTAATTCCCTGTCACCGTGAGCTGAAGGCCCTTAATTCTCTCGAGGCAATTACTGTGACCCGAGACAATCTGTGAATGTGGAGTATTCTGCACCTTCTATCTTGGGAATTGTTTCAGATTGGTTTCTGTGTATGTGTGTCTTAGTTCTTTTTGGACCTGTCTCCCTTACTAGAGTGTGCATGTAGAGTTTTTATCTTCTTTGTCCCTTCTTACCTGTACCTGGCACTGGGCTTGGCCCTGAACCTAGGGACTTGAGAGAGAAATAAGACAGATAAGTGAATTAATGAATGAAGCATGGCTGGCCAGTGCTTACCCACTCAGGGCCAGGTACCATCTTTCCCACAGATCCCACCCCTGGGGAAGCATTACTCCCAACGCTGGGCCCAGGAGGACCTGCTGGAGGAGCAGAAGGATGGGGCCCGGGCAGCGGCTGTGGCTGACAAGAAGAAAGGCCTCATGGGGCCACTGACCGAACTGGACACTAAAGGTAGGCCCCTCACCTCCCTGCCAACCCCAGGTCAGGATTTGAGTTCCAGAACTTCAGCCTACCTGCCCTTCTTTCCTGTGCCTGCTTAGATGTGGATGCCCTGCTGAAGAAGTCTGAGGCCCAGCACGAGCAGCCAGAAGATGGGTGCCCCTTTGGTGCCCTGACCCAGCGCCTCTTGCAGGCCCTGGTGGAGGTGAGCACCCCAACCCAAAACATTACTTTGTGTTTCAGTGTGTTATGTTGGACTATATCATACATTTATTATGATGGTGCAAAAGTAAAAACCAGGGCTAATATGTAGCAAAAGATTGGGAATAATACATAACTTTTGCACCAACCTAATAGAAAGGTCCACAGATCGTAAATGTACAATTTTCACAAATAAGCTTATATTACCAGCCTGGAGATTATACAATGACACATTACTATATCCTAGCAGCCGCTCTCATGTCCCTTCTTTTCTCCGACTTCCCCCAAAGGTAGCCTTTATTCCACAGTTACTTTTGCTGAGCATTGGCTAACGGCTGAGCTCTGTGGGGGTGCTTTATACACATCCTCCCTCTGGAGGCCAGGACAATGGTTAACCTTGTGTTACAGGTGCGAATATTGAGGTTCAGAAAAGGGAACTGTTTGTTTGAGATCTCACACAGCAGGATTCAAACCCCAGCTTCAGGGTCCTTGTCTTCACACCTGCTGGTTGACCTTAGACACACCTTCACACCCTTTCACCTCATTGAGCCTCAGTTTTCTGTTCTGGCTGAAATGCAATAGTTTCTCTCTTGTAACAGTCTGGGTACATGTTCCAGGTTATCTAAGTTAGGGGAAGAGGCAGGTCTCTACCTCATACCATCAGACAGGGACCCCATCTGACAGTGGCCTTGCAGTCTGCACAGGGTCATTCTAGATGTAATTTCCACTCCAGTCCCACAGAATAAGAGCAAGGAGGAGTGTGTGAAGGAAGCCTTTTGGGCCATGCCCAGCTGTGGCTGTTATCACTTCTGATCACTTTCCCCTAGAGAGAATCTGTCACATGACCGTACCCCCTTGCAAGGGAGCCTGGGAAATGTAATGCAGCTGGACAAGCATTGCCCAGCTGCTGCGGAGGAAAGGAGAGCATGGGCTGTGAAGACTATCAGAATAGGTCAGAAAAGAGCAGGAAAGTGGAACAGCTCTTTTTCCTTCCACCCATTTCTGTGGTGTTCTAGGAAAATATTATTTCCCCTATGGAGGACTCTCCTATTCCTGACATGTCTGGAAAAGAATCAGGGGCTGACGGGGCAAGCACCTCCCCTCGCAATCAGAACAAGCCCTTCAGGTGAGTGGTGTCCTATCCACACCCCACAATCTGGCCCCCGCTTCTGTTGGCTTCGATCCATTTCAGCATGGGGGGGTCCTCATCAATAGGAGACTGGGGGCAATTAGGTGCAGCCCAACAGCAGTCTCAAGTGTGAGTGCTGGCCCAGCGTGCCTGCATGCACAGACTGAGTGCAGGGTTGTTCAGCATAGAACTGTTCATACCTTAAATAACCTAAATGTCCCACTGAAGGGGATTGGTTAGCAAAATTGGCATAACTCCATGTGATGAAATAACTTACAACTATTAATCATATAGTTGCAAGTATAGAGAAATATAGTTCATCGACATGAAAAGATGTAAATTATAGCATGCCAAGTGGGAAAAATGTTAGTTGTAGTCCAGTACAGACATTATAATCCTATTTTTACTTAAAATACATTTCTTTTTTCTTTTCCTTTTTTTTTTTTTTTGAGACAGAGTCTCAATCTTGTCGTTTAGGTTGGAGTGCAATGGCACAATCTTGGTTCACTGCAACCTCCACCTCCTGGGTTCAAGCGATTCTCCTGCCTTAGCCTCCAAGTAGCTGTGATTACAGGTGCCTGCCACCACACCTGGCAAACTTTTTTATTTTTAGTAAAGATGGGGTTTCACCATGTTGGCCAGGCTGGTCTTGAACTCTTGACCTCAGGTGATCCTCCCACCTTAGCCTCCCAAAGTGCTGGGATTACAGGCATGAGCAACCACACCCAGCTTAGTTAAAATATATTTAAATATGTTCCCATAGGGGAAAAAACCTGGACTAATATGTAGCAAAAGATTGGGGATAATATATAACAAAATCTGGAATATATATAACAACATATAACAAAATAATAGTGCTGCTTTCTGGGTTGTTGGCATTACAAGTTTTTCCATATTTTTTGGACAGTGGATACATGTTGCTTGTATTTAAAAACCAGACCAGATGTGTCTGTTCCTCCCTTTACATCTGGATAGATATAGAGGGGGTGCTCAAAGGGAAAGGCAGGTGTTCACTGCCTTGGGAAGTCCTGGGAACCTCCAAAGTGGGCCCTCCTCCAAGCTGGCTCTTGAGTTTGACAGGGGCCTGTCTCCCCATGCAGTGTGCCGCATACTAAGTCCCTGGAGAGCCGCATCAAAGAGGAGCTCATTGCCCAGGGCCTTTTGGAGTCTGAGGACCGCCCCGCAGAGGACTCTGAGGATGAAGTCCTTGCTGAGCTGCGCAAACGGCAGGCAGAGCTGAAGGCACTTAGTGCCCACAACCGCACCAAGAAGCATGATCTGCTGAGGTGAGTATAAGTAGGATGCATGATCCTGGGGGTGGCCTTGGAGGCCGTGGCCACAGCTGGTCACCTTCCAGGGACTTTGCAACAGGCTTTCCAAGCCTGGCTGTCCTCTAAGTCACCTGGAGAGCCTTGAAAAAAAAAAAGTAGTGGCCAGTCCACCAGGTATTTCTCAGACAAATTCTAATTCCACAGAGTGGGGCTCAGGTACCTGTGACTGATCGATTGATTTGATTTGGTTTGGTTTTTTATTTGTGGTAAAGGCATAACATGAAATTTATGCCCATGGAAGTCTGAGGCAGGAGAATTGCTTGAACCTGGGAGGCGGAGGTTGCAGTGAGTCAAGACTGCACCATTGCACTCCAGCCTGGGCAACGAGCAAAACTCCATCTCAAAAAAAGAAAAAAAAAATTATCCTCTTAACCATTTTTAAGTGTATAGTTTAGTAGTGTTACCTATATTCACATTGTTATGTGATTTATTTTTTCTTTTCATGCTACTTTTCTTTTTCTCCCCAAAGTTTTATTATAAAAAATTTCATACACAAAATCTGAAGGATTCACGTAATAAACATCAGTATATTCTTCACCTAGACTGATTAACTGTTAACATTTTGTTGGGGATCTGTGATATTTATTTGCTCATCACAAGAAATTGATCAGTGTTTTAGAACACGTTCTTTAGGGAATCCGCCACTTTAGTGCCTGCCATTCATTTGATGTCAGCTCCCATCCATCTTGTCCTGCGTTGATCACAACAAGGGTATAAGTGACATCCGGAAGGAGACTGTGGAATAGGTGCCCTTTTGTTAAAGAGATAGGGAAGCAACCCAAGCAAGTCTCTTTGCTTCTCACCAGCAAGTGCCATGTCTTGACTTCACAGGGCCCTGACGGGTCAGGGCACACTCATTCATTTGACCTTTTTTTTTTTTTTTGAGACAGTGTCTCACTGTGTTTCCCAGGCTGGAGTGCAGTGGCGCAATCTCGGCTCACTGCAGCCTCCTCCTCCCAGGTTCAGGCAACTCTCCTGCCTCAGCCTCCCAAATAGCTGGGATTACAGGCATGCGCCACCATGCCCAGATAATCATTTGGCCATTCTTTTTGTCTCTTAGCCAGGCATTGTGCTGGGGGTCAGCAAGAGAGGCAGAGCAATGGAGTTGCAGATTACTAGTAGATGATCAGTAAAGACAGGTGCCATTAAAAGGAGAGGTAGTTGCTGACAAGCTGCTGCCAGGGTATTTAAGGATAAGGGTGACTAATGTATGCGGAGTGTCTACTGTGTGCCAGGGGCTTGTGTGCCAGGAGGGAGGTGGTATTTTCCTTGTTTACCAGATGAGGAAATAAAGGCCCAGTGAAGTGAAGTGCTCTGCTGAAGGTCACACCCTCAGTAAACAGCCAAGCTGAGACTTCATCCCAGGGCTGAATCGAAGCCTTTTTCTGTAATAGTTCATGTTTTTTTCTGAAGGGTGAGAGAAGAAAACACAGATGAAAGAGGCACTAAGGGAAGGAGGAGAGACAGAAGAAGAGAGAAAAGTAGGCATGTGCAGTTACAGAAGTAATGGGCCCTAGTGGGGCCTGGTGGCTCATGCCTGTAATCCCAGCACTTTGGGAGGCTGAGGTAGGAGGCTTGTTTGAGCTTAGGAGTTCAAGACTAGCCTGGGCAATGTAGTGAGAACTCATCTCTACCAAAATTTTTTAAAAATTAGCCAGGCATGGTGGCAGATGCCTATAGTCCTAGCTACTCAGGAGGCTGAGGTGGGAGGATCACTTGGTCCTGGGAGGGGGAGGCTGCAGTGAGCTTGATCAGGCCACTGTACTCCAGCATGTGTGACAGAGTGAGACTTGTCTCAAAAAAAAAAGAAGTAATGGGCAATGAAGAAATGGCTTGTGGCTCTTAGGAAACCAGAGCACAGCACTTACCCTGCTGCAGAGCAGCTGCAAGGCCTTAAGCACCCCCGGCCCGAGCAGCAGCTTCCCCTTCTGGAAAACTGGTAGGCTGGACTCAATTGCTAAGCAACCTTCCAGCTCCACCATCCATGAAATGTATAAATCACATTGTATTCGGAGGGATTAATTTGGTGTCTCACCCACCTCCTGTCCACCTCAGGCTGCCTATGCCCTTAGAGGGCTCTGGAATATGGATGCCAAAGTAAGCAGGCCTTCTGCTGGCACTGGAGCACCTGTTAAAGAACTCTTGTTTAAAAACAAGAATTTGGCCCCAGCCTGCTCCAGATCTCCCACTTACTAACTGTGGGTTCCTGGGATCCTTTTTGAGCCTCATTTTTTTCACTAGTAACATGGGAATAATAGTACATACTTTGCAGGGTTGTTAGGAGGATTAACTGAAAGAGAGAGAGTGGGTGTGGATGTGTGCACACGCGCCTGCATGTATGTGTATTGTGTGTGTGTGTGTGTACGCATATGTATATTTTATTTAGAGACAAGGTCTTGCTCTGTTGCCAAGGTTGGTCTCAAACTCCTGGCCTCAAGTGATCTTCCTTCCTCCACCTCCCAAAGCACTGGGATTACAGGCATGAGCTACTTTGCCCAGCCTACCGTATATGTTTTTAAGACCTTTTAAAGACACAGTCATGCTCTGTCGCCCAAACTGGAGTGCAGTAGCATGATCATACTTCACTCCTTGAACTCCTGGCCTCAAGCAGTCCTCAGCCCCTTTGGAGTTGGGACCACAGGTGTGCACCACCACACCCAGCTAATTTTTTTATTTTTTTGTGGAGACAGTCTCACTATGTTGCTCAGACTGGTCTCGAACTCCTGGGCTCAAGTGATCTCCTGCCTTGGGTTCCCAAAGTGCTGGGACTACAGATGTGAACCATCATGTGCAGCCAAGATTTTATTCTTTTAGAGCAGTTTTAAGTTCACAACAAAATTGAGAGGAAGGTACAGAGAATTCTCATATACTTCCTATCCTTACATGTGCACAGCCTCCCCCATGATCAACATGAGTTAATTTTTCAAGAGCTTAAAATTATGCCATATAAGTGTAGTTCAGTAACTGCTTTTTGGTCACGATTGTATGAAACAATCCACAGGTGTGCCAGCCTGGGCTGGTGGGTATGCTCAGTCTGGAAGAGGGAGGGACCACTCTGGAGGTGGGCTGACCATGACACCTGGCTGGCTGGTCCCCAACAGGCTGGCAAAGGAGGAGGTAAGCCGGCAGGAGCTGAGGCAGCGGGTGCGCATGGCTGACAATGAGGTCATGGACGCCTTTCGCAAGATCATGGCTGCCCGGCAGAAGAAGCGGACTCCCACCAAGAAAGAAAAGGACCAGGCCTGGAAGACTCTGAAGGAGCGTGAGAGTATCCTGAAGCTGCTGGATGGGTAGCCCTCACCCTTGCCTCAGGCTGCCTTCTGGGGGAGGGGAGGGGAGGCCCACTTCCTTCTTTGGGCACAGGAAGCATTGGCCTGTGGCTGTCCCTCAAATGGTGGCAGTCTCTAGAGGACTGTGGCCCTTCCTCTGAGGTCTTTTGGCCTGCCTAGCTCTGCACAGCCAGGACATAGGAAGCCCTGCTGGGTTGGCCTGGGCCCTAGTCTGCTTGGTTCTCAAGATGAGGTTGGGGGGGTATTTCGTTTCTGGATCTTCCTCCTCCCTCTCTTTACCATCCCCGACTCCCTAACCCCCTACTTCTGTCTCCCCCTGAAGGACTTCTCCCTTGTGGTTTTGTAAAGTGCAAACTTAAGAATAAAGTGACTGCTGTGGTTTTTCAAAAAAAAGCATCCAGTCTGAATGTCTGTTATGGTGGGGTAGGAAGGAACCAGTGTGGGTGGTAAGGTTTGTAGGGATATGCTTGGTGGCTCTCAGCCCGTGGCCACTGACCTGTGGCATTCATTCAGGGAGAACATTCTGAGCCCTTCTTTCTGAGGATACTTGTGGCTGCAGGTAACAACACCCCCCAGCTCCAAGTGGATTCACAATAAGGAAATGTGTGGGTGTGGACTGGGCGCAGTGGCTCAACACCTGTAATCCCAGCACTTTGGGAGGCTAAGGCGGGTGGATAACCTGAGATCAGGAGTTCAAGACGAGCCCTGACCAACATGGAGGAACACCATCTCTACTAAAAATACAAAATTAGCCAGGTGTGGTGGCGCATGCCTGTAATCCCAGCTACTCGGGAGGCTGAGGCAGGAGAATCGCTTGAACCCGGGAGGCAGAGGTTGCGGTGAGCTGAGATCCTGCCATTGCACTCTAGCCTGGGCAACAGAGTGAAACTCAAAAAAAAAAAAAAAAAAAAAAAAAAAAGCAAATGTGTTGGCTGCAGGCTTGGCACCTTCAAGGTTAGCCAATATAGCAACTCTTCAGGGCCATCAAGGGCCCAGCTTCCTTAGGTGTCGCCACACTGCCCTCCACAGTGTCGACCTCTGCCTAAGCCGAGTTCTTTTCTGGCAGTAGTGTGGCAGTGGAGCAGTTGAGGCCAGATGCTTCCTCATTTACATCCAGCACAGGAGGGAGCAGGAACCAGCAGGCTTCCACGGCCCACCCACAGGAGCAAGAAGCCTTTTCCCAGATACCATCATGTTTCAGTGGCCCAAACTCAGCCTCACATGCCCATTCTTCAGTCACTGTGGCAAGGGAGACTGTCATGGTTTTACACCAGTGAGAGTGGAGTTTGCTACTCCATCAAGGCGGTGCAGAGAGAGGGTAAAACCCAACAAGATCTGAGTAGGAAGTGGAGAAGTGAGTGCTGGATAGGCCACCACCAACGTCCCTTCCACAGCTGGGGCAGGAAGCTTGGCCTGCAGGATACAGATGAATAAATATGCTGTGGTACCTACCTCAAGTTGTTCCCAGACTGGTCTGAGAGAATCAGGGAATAATCTGCAATTTACTGTGGGAAGGTTGAGGTCCACGCAGGGGAGAAGGGAGGGCAAGGTTCCCCAAGGAAGTGACCTATGAACTGAGCCATAAAGAAGGAGAGTGAACACGGCCAACATTCTTGTATACCCAGCACCCCTCTGTTGGATAAAAGTCCCTTCCCCATCACATATGGCTCTTGTCCAACTGCCAAACTAAGGTGGACACATAACCCCAGCTTGGCCAGTCAAGTGCCAATCTCTCTAGCCACAATGATTAGTCCTAGAAGCAGGCATGTGACCCAAGCTGGGTCACTCGAGGCCCTCCATTGCTCTGTGGATGCCGAGAGGAGAGCTTCACTTCTTTTTGGACCATAAGCCATAGACTGTAAGCTCAGACTACACCAGTGACTTGCTGTCCTCCCATGGAGAAAGAATAAAGCCCAGCTCAGAAAAGCAGAGCCAGGAGATGGAGAAGCGCTGGATCCAGCTCTGCCTGAAGCCACTGGATCCTCCCTTAGACTTCCCACATATATCAGCCCACAAAGGCTTCTTTTGGCTTAAACTAGCTTGCATTGGAGTGTTGTGATTTGTAACTAAAAAAGGCCTATTACGAGTGAATTTTGGCAAAAACAAAGCTGAAGTAGGATCCTGAGAGAGAGGACAGCATGAGGCCCTGCCTCCCACTAGGTGCTGGGCCAAGCTCCTGCAATTTCTCAGTGACTCATTGTCCCAGGTTGCTCACAGCCTTCTTAGAGAGAAAAGACACCCACACAGGCAATGATGAGAAACCAACTATAATCATAACGATAATGCAATTAAGTGCTCAGTAAATGTTAGGGATGTACCAGGCACTGTCCTGAGCTCATTCAACTACCTAATATTCTCAGCTACTATAATAACATCCCAGTCACAGATGAGGAAACTGAGGCTTAGGAGGTTACATACCTTGCTTCGTCAAGCAATTGAGTGGTTGAGCCACAATTCAAACTCAGGCCATTTGGCTTGCAGAGAGAGCCTCTTCCTTACAACTCACTGCGGCCCCACTCCCATTACAGTGTATGTGAATGGTATTCCCTATACCTGGGCAGTGCCCAACCTGTGCAGCCATACATGGCAGCTCTGCTTGAAGACCCCCTCCTCTTAACCACTCACTTCCATGTTCACTGGGCCACACCATAAGTATGGTGGGCGTTGTTGGTAGAGAGTTCCAAGAACAGAGACAGTTTTGCAGAGGAGGTGGGATAAGAGCTGATGTCCCAAAATTGGATAGAATTGTGAAAGAAGGAAGACAGATATAAATAGAAGGAAGAACCTTAGAAGACCAACTGGGCCTGGTTCACCAGGGAAGAAACTTAACTTTCAAGGATCAGTTGTGAACACTCTAGCTGTTCTCTGTTGCATACCTACTATCTGCCTGGCACTGTGCCAGGCCCTTGACCCACCCCTCCTATCTGATGCTCACCATGCACCTTGAAGGGGATTTGTAATATTGCAACCTGCAGACGACGCAGAGGCTCAAAGACACACTGTGTCTTGCTGAGGCCACACAGCCTTGGTGCAGGAATAGTTGCTGTCCCCAGGTAGCACCATCCCTGGCAGAGTTCTTACAGTCATATCAGTGTCTGCTGAGCCAAAAGATGCCTCCTCTATGAATATGGAGGAAGCTGGGTTGTCATGAGGAGGGTGGATTAGTTCTAATACCTCAAGTCTCCAAATTTAACTCAAAACAATTCTGATTCCTTATCACTAGTTTGGAGGCAAAGCCTTTTGTGTCTTGGCCCTAGAAAGCATCTGTCTTGCACAACATGGTCTCCCCAGAGTTCCAAATACCTTACAGCTGACTTTCAGCAACACCAGGGTGAGTGAGAACAGGGAGGGTGAGCTCTGACCCACAGTGGGTCCCCAGCCCCTGTCTGCTCCTGAGTACTCTGGGCACCGAGTACTCTGTCTCCCAGTTGGCTCCTGCTGAAAAGAAAGTGATGGCTGGAACTTTGTGGAAATGTGGCCAGGGAGTGAATTTCTCTTTTGGCCTGGGGCTCAGGACTCAGTGGCGAGCACCAAGCCCAGTGGACTGTAACTCACTCGTTCAGGTATCAATAAACTCCTCATTTCTTCTCTTCACCGACCTAATTACCCCATTCACTTATTCACTCCATCTACACACCTCCATTTCCTCATTATACTTTTGTTCCCTCACTCAGTGACCCTGTCACAATGGCTGAGAGCTATGGAGGTGACTAAGGCTCCAGAGATGGGGACACAGCTAGACAGACAAAACACTAGGCCACAAGAGCAATAAGAAGACTGTGCAAAGTTGGCAGGGACTTGGGGCAGAGAAAGACTTAACAACAGCTTACAGGGTCAGGAAAGGCTTCAGGGAGAATGTAGAAAGGAAGTTGCTGGGCAGAAGATAACATTCCAGACAAAAGGAGCAAGGCACAGAGGTGTGAACAGCTGGCCTGCTTAGAGAGAAGTGAGAACTACAGTGTGACTGCAGCCCTGGGTGTTTGGAGGGGAAAGGAAAGGATGAGTAATGACACTAGAAACTAGGCTGAAGACTAGGCTGGGCAAGACTGAATGGCAGGTTAAGGAGCATGGACTTTATTCTCCAGGTCACTGGTGCTCCAAGTGTGGTCCCTGGACTGGCAGCATCAGCATCACCTGGGAACTTGATAAAAATGCAAACTCTCAGGCCACAGACCTACTAAATCAAAAGCTCTGAGCATATGGCCAGGTGCGGTGGCTCACACTTCTAATTCCAGCACTTTGGGAGGCCAGGGAAGGGGAATCATCTGAGGTCAGGAGTTCAAGACCAGCCTGGCCAATATGGTGAAACCCCATCTCCACTAAAAATACAAAAATTAGCCAGACATGGTGGCACATACCTGTAATCCCAGCTGCTTGGGAGGCTGAGGCAGGAGAATTGCTTGAACCTAGAAGGCAGAGGTTGCAGTGAGTAGAGATCACACCACCGTGCTCCAGCCTGGGCAACAGATTGATCTCTGTCTCAAAACAAAACAAGCAAACAAAAAACAAAGAAACCTCTGGGTGTGGGGCCTAGCCACTCTATTTTAACATGCCCCCTAGGTGATTCCTAGTGCATATTAAAGTTTGAGCATCACATTCTGAGGTGACAGGGAGCCATGAGTGGTTTGTGAGCAGACCAGTGCCACAATGGCACTCTGAATCAGAAAGCACTCTCAGAGCAGCTTGGAGGCTGGACTGATGAGAGGGAGTGAGAGTGAAGTCAGTGCAAAGAAATACAAGTGAGATGGGGAATGTGGCAGACTGGTAGATGTCCTCCAAAATCTGTTTCAGCAATATCTCATGTTACTGGAATCATAGGTTGAAAATACTCTCCACACATTTGATAACAAATGGAGTTTAACTTTCACATAGTGATTATCACAACCTTTAATCAAAAGGTCAAGACATATTGTTCTTTGGAGTTCATTGTTGTTGTTTTTTGAGACAAGGTCTCACTGTGTTGCCCAGGCTGGAGTGCAGTGGCACAATCTAAATCACTGCAACCTCTACCTCCAAGATTCAAGTGATTCTTCTGCCTCAGCTTCCCAAGTAGCTGGGGTTACAGGCATGTGCCAACATGCCTGGCTAATTTTTGTATTTTTAGTAGAGACAGGGTCTCACCATGTTGGCCAGGTTGGTCTCGAACTCATGGGCTCAAGTGATCCACCTGCC
>NW_016107596.1:3101778-3109856 GCF_001604975.1 Cebus imitator
AGTAGCTGGGACTACAGGTGCATGCCACCGTGCCCAGCTAGTTTTTGTATTTTTAGTAGAGACAGGGTCTCACCATGTTGGCCAGGTTGGTCTCGAACTCATGGGCTCAAGTGATCCACCTGCCTCGGCCTCTGGAAATGCTGGGATTAAAGGCATGAGCCCAGCGCAAAAAAAAAAAAAAAAAAAAAAATTATTCAGAAATCTTGGCGCATATAGCCTTATCCTAATTTAGGATTACGTCTCTGAAATTGATTCCCATAAGAGGAGTCTCTGAGTCAAAAGGCCTCGACATTATTTAAGCCTTTGATGCATACTGCCAAATTGCTTTCTAAAAGATCTTTAGCAAATCATTTTTCCACCAGAACATGGGACTACTCCTTCCTCACATCAACATGAGCCTTCAGTGTTACCAGCTTTTCAAACTTCAAAGTTGAAAGGCTACAAATTATCTTTTACTTTGTACTTTTTTTTTTATTACTAGTGAGATACAAAATGTCCTGTGTTTATTGTGTTTTATCTACATCCTTTGACTGTTTATTGGGTTCTTACTGTTTGTTTTCAGTTCTGTGTGCTATTTATATAATAAAAATATTAAGCTCATTATCTATAAAATATTTCCCTAGTCTGAAGTTTGCCTTTCATTGTTGGCTACCATTTCAGAGTAGGGTAGGGTAGGGTTTTCACTTTTTGAAAAAAAAGTAACAAAAAGTAACAAAAGCTAAAGTTTCTTTTTCTTTTTTTTTTTTTTTGAGACAGAGTCTGGCTCTGTCGCCCAGTTTGGAATGCAGTGCTGCGAACTCTGCTCACTGCAGCCCCTGCCTCCTGGATATAAACTATTCTCCTGTTTCAGCCTTCCCAGTAGCTGGAACTACAGGCATGCACCACCACACCCGGCTAATTTTTGTATTTTTAGTAGAAACAGGGTTTTGCTACGTTGTCCAGGCTGATCTAGAACTCCTGACCTCAGGCGATTCACCTGCCTCGTCTCGGCCACCCAAAGTGCTGGGATTCAGGCCTCAGCTACTGCACCCAGCCAAATAATTTTTTAAAATAAACCTGTCTGGTTGGACGGGGTGGCTCGCCCCTGTAATTCCAGCACTTTGGGAGGCCGAGGTGGGCAAATTGCCTGAGCTCAAGAGTTTGCTACCACCCTGGGCAACATGGAGAAACCCCGTCTCTATCAAAATACAAAAGATTAGCCGGGAGTGCCTGTCATTCCAGCTACTCAGGAGGCTGAGGCAGAAGAATCGCTTGAACCCCAGAGGCAGAAACTGTAGTGAGCAGAGATCGCACCACTGCACTCCAGCCTGGGTGACAGAGTGAGACTCCGTCTCAAAAAATAAATAAATAGGCTTAGGGCAGTGGCTCACACCTGTAATCCCAGCTCTTTGGGAGACTGAGGCAGGCAGATCATGAGGTCAAGGGATTGAGATCATCCTGGCCAACATGATGAAAACCCGCCTCTGCTAAAAATACAAAAATTAGTGGGGCGTGGTAGCACATGCCTGTAATCCCAGCTACTTGGGAGGCTGAGGCAGGAGAAACGCTTGAACCCGGGAGGTGGAAGTTGCAGTGAGCTGAGATCAGGCCAATGCACTCCAGCCTGGCAACAGAGTGAGACTCTATCTCAAAAAATAAATAAATAAAATAAACCTATTTCCTTGTGATTTCTTCCATTTTCTCTAATCTTAGTTAAATACTCACTCTTTCAATAGCTTCTTTTCTGTCAGGTTCAAGAACTGATGAGGGTCAGGCACACTGGCTCACACCTATAATCCCAGCACTCCAGGAGGCCGAAGCAGGAGGGTCACCTGAATCCAGAGTTCCAGAGGAGTCTGGGCAACAGAGGGAGACTCAATCTCTACAATAAATTAAAAAATAAAAAAAAATTAGCCAGGCATGGTAGTGCACATCTGTAGCCCCAGCTACTCAGGCGGCTGAGGTGGGACAATCATTCGAGTCTGGAAACTCAAGGCTGCAGTGAGCCAAGATGGTGTCACTGCACTGCAGCCTGGGTGACAGAATTGATGGAGATGTTTGCGCTGTTTTGTCATATATTAAACAAAAAAGAAAGATTATCCCTGTTTTCCCTGTGAACATTTGACTTTCCTTGACTCACCTTTTTTTTTTTGAGATGAAGTCTCCCTGTGTCACCCAGGCAAAAGTACAATGGCACAATCTTTTCTCGCTGCAACCTCCGTCTCCCAGGTTCAAGTGATTCTCCTGCCTCAGTCCCCTGAGTAGCTGGGACTACAGGTGCATGCCACCGTGCCCAGCTAGTTTTTGTATTTTTAGTAGAGATGGGGCTTCACCATGTTGTCCAGGCTGGTCTCAAACTCCTAACCTCATATCATCGGCCTGCCTAGGCCTCCCAAAGTGCTGGGATTACAGGCATGAGCCACTGTGCCAGGCCCTTGACTCACTTTTTGATTAGTACCTTGAAATGTGCTCATTGGGACTGGGGGCTGCAGAAGGATGTATATGTATATGCATCCAAAAACATCTGGGAGAATTGTACTAAAAATGTGAACACTGGCTATCTCTGGTTGGTGGGAGCCTGGCTGAGAGGGATGTGTTAATCTTGTCTCCCTGGCACCCCTAATTCCTTTGGACAAGATACCTCTTCCATTCCTCATGGCTGCCCATTACAGTACACTTGTTCAATATAGCACCCTAATTATCTTGGCAACAGTTCTGGAGGCCAAGGGGTGAACGTGTCACCATATCACTCAAGCAGAGCCAGAGTCCTTCCCTGAGTCTGAGATAGGAAATTGGGAGGATGCTTTCCTTCTACTGTGTTTAATTAGAAAGCTGGGACTGCTTCACTCCATGTTTCCTGCCAAGTAGAAGATCACTCTGCAGAGAAAAAGAGGCCAACATGTGAAGAGAAATCAAGACAAGGAGAGAGGAGAGAAGACAGAGAAAACAAATTCTAAGAGTACTACACCTCCAGTTCCAGTCTCCAAGCCTCGATCCCTGGTGTTTCTCCTGCAATCTTGTGCAGCTATTGTGAACTATAGATTCCTCTTGAATGAAGCTGGTTTAGATTGGGATTCTGTCATTTAGGAAGTGAAAAAAAATCTCATCAGATAGTCTGTGTGTGTTTTTAATATGTTATGCCATTTTCCTGCCATGACCATGTATCACTTGCTCAGTAGAAATACAAAGTAAAGATAATGTGTTTCTTAAAGAAAAGAAAGCATGAGCACACTCAGAAATGCTCAAAAGCAGGAAAAATATAGAGCACACTATAGAAGTTGTACAAGTTGGCTGGGCATGGTGGCTCATGCCTGTAATCTCAGCACTTTGGAAGGCTGAGGCAGGTGGATGACATGAGGTTGGGAGTTCGAGACCAGCCTGACCAATATGGTGAAGCCCCATCTCTACTAGAAATACAAAATTTAGTTGGGTGTGCTGGTTCACGCCTGTAGTCCCAGCTACTTGGGAAGCTGAGGCAGAAGAATCACTTGAACCCAGGAGGTGGAGGTTGCAGTGAGGTGAGTTGGCACCATTGCACTTCAGCCTGGGTGACAGAGTGAGACTCTGTTTCAAAAAAGGAGGAAGAGAAGAAGTTGTACAAGCCTCAGAAGGACAAAGGCCACCTTATCACTCAGGGAGTGTTGTCATCAAGATAAACAGGAATTTGTGGTAAAAGAACCCCCAGTTCAGTAGGCATGCTTGGCGGGTATAGCAGAGAGTCGGGGCTCAGCCCTAAGCAGGAGATTGATTTTTCCATAAACTAAGAAGTCTGAGATACTGAGATTTGGAAGAGGGATCCCTTAAACCCCCTCTTCCTGGCCAAATGAAGTTCTCTCTCCAGTTTACACTGAGTCTAGCTCTCATGTTTTGAATAGTGTTCTAGGCACTTCATATCATTATCTCATAGAATTCTCAGAACTCTGAGTCAATCATCAATATTCCCATGTTCCCAAGTAAGAAATTGAGGTTCAGAGAGGCAAAGCGTGACCAGGATCAGTTAGACTGCAAAGCCTTTCTAGGAACCTCAGCTATCTTCCTCTCTCATCTGTAAGATGGGCATAATAAATTGACCAGGTGCAGTGGCTCATGCCTGTAATTCCAGCACTTTGGGAAGTTGATTGGGGAGGATTGCTTGAGCCCAGGAGGTTGAGACCAGCCTGGCAATATAGTGAGACCCTCATCTCTACAAAAAATAAAAAAGTTAGCTAGGTGTGGTGACACGCACCTGTAGTCCCATCTACATGGGAGGCTGGGGTACAAGGATGACTTGAGCCCAGGAGCTTGAGGTTGCAGTGAGCAGTGATCATGCCACTGCACTGCAGCCTGGGTGACAGAGCAAGACCTTGTCTAAAAATAAAATAAAATAAAAATAAATGAGTTGGGGATAAGCACTGTTTTCTCCCCACCACCAGCTGGAAAATGCAGGAATTCAGGAGTAGGGAGTGGGTGGTGACCTCCACTTGGAGGTCATTGGCGATAGAGTGGTGTCCTAAACACCGTGCCTCCTCTGGCTGCCCCCAGTCCAGCCCCGTCCCCAATTCCTGCGGGTTGCTCCCTGAGCTCCCTTCTTCCACCCGGCACCAAATTTCTTCCCAAGGAAGGCCTTGCACAAGCCGACCTTTGGCCCCTTGCCTTCTGTCCTAGTTGCGGGCTCTGTCCCCCACCTCCCCTAATCTGGCTCCCAGCCATCAAACCCTGGAGCCCAGCCAGTCACGTGATACCTCGGTCCTTTTTGGCCTGCTTCCTTCAGGATCCAGATTTAACTTCTCCCTCCCTAGGACCTCTGGGCACCACCACCCACTGTGAGGAGCAAGTGTCTGGGGCTGAAGCCTCAGCTCCGTCTTGCAGAGGGACCTGGGCCTCTGTTTTCCCACCTGCCAAATGGGGCCGCCACCCTATGGCCGTCTCAACTCTCTTCATTGCCTACTCTTTCCAGGTCCTTCCCCACTCCCCTGCTCCCCAACCCCCACCAGCCCCCCCTTCTCCCTGCAGTTCTGAGGGCCTGTTTCCCTTCAGGGCACAGGAGAGTTGGGGAGAGGGGAAGGGCGACAGAGCCCTAAGGGAGGTTTCAGAAGCGGTCTGAAAGAAAACTACCAGGCCACAGGACGAGTTTGGCCGGCCTCTAGCCTCAGACAGACGGGGTTGGAATCCTGCTTTGCTTCCGACCACCTGCTGATTTGAAAATCATCTCTCTGGGCCTCAGTTGTCCCCGCTGTGAAATGGATCGCTGCTGAAGACCAAGGGCGGGAAGCGTCTAGCAGGCGATCTCTGACCAGAACCAGAGAGGTGGCCTCCACCCGCGCCCCTTCCCCAGCCCTGGAGCGGCGCCTCGCCTCCCAATCCCGGGTCCGTCCGCCACAGACTCCTCCTCCACTGACATCAGAGCCGCAGGCGGGCGGAGGGAGCCGGCGGAGCGAGCTGGCGGAGCGAAGCCGAGCCGAGCTTCAGCCCCAGCAAGAGAGCCGGCGGGCGGCCCAGGCGCTCAACGGTGCGGACCGCGGCCGGAGCTCAGCGCCAGCCACTGCGGGTCTCCTAGCCAGCCCCGCGGCGGGGCAGCTGCAGGTACAGCCTAGCCCCCCACTCCTGCACCCCTGGGCGCTGCGGAGGGGCGGCGGGAGCCCTCAGTCTCTGGGTATCCTTTCCCAAGGAGTGGCCACTGGGCACTCTACCAGGCGGGCTGGACCCTGAGGGGCAGGGCTGGGCCTTTCTCCTCTCCCTCTGCCCCAGACCCAGCGAGTGCCAGGTGGGCCCATGGGACACTGAGTGGGTAATAGAGGAAGGGGCCTGAGTAAGCGCCTTCAGCTGGCCCCACAGTGGAAGGGCGTGGGGATTTGGAGGTATCCATGGGGTGGGGGTGGGAGGCTTGTGGAGTGTGCTAACGTCTTAGGACAGTCGTGTGGGTCAGACATGGGTGGGGGATCTGGGAATGCGCGTGTTTTTTTGTTAGAGCGGTATCCACGTGTTGTGTGTGCTGGTATTTGGCTCTAAGGGTCTCAAGTCAGAGTTAGAAGGGGGTGTAGAATTGTGTACCGAGGATATTTGGAGTTAGGTGTGTACGGAGTTGGGGTTTGGTTTGGAATACTGGAGCTTCCAGGGGATGGGGTAGAGGAGCTGGAGGGTGTAGGGCATGTCTGGTATATGAGGATGTGTGTGTGTCTGGGTGTCATCTTGTGCAGGTGTGGGTGGATGTGTGTTTTGGGGTGGAAGAAGGAGCTCGGTGAGGGATGTCTGGGTAGACAGGCAGATGTTCGAGTGTAAGGCTGTCTGAAGCAGTGTGTGGTGTAGACACATGTGCTGATGTCTGGGAGCATATGTGTGGTCATGGGATCTGAATACAAGGTGTACTGGATCTAGGAGGCAGGTGTTTGAGTTTAGGGCTGTGGAGGGGGCTTGGTGTGGGTGTCTGCTACAGGGATGTTTGTGAATCTGTGAGGGTTGTACTTCCTAGGCCTCCAGGTCTGTCTCTACATCTTACGCTCAAGTCTCCTTTCCTAGAAGTTTCTGCCCCTGGGATGAGTGGCCAGGGTCCCCTGGGAACAAGGTCCTTTTCCAGGAGTTGAATCTCACACCAGAGGCTCTAGTCAGGACACCTGCTCCTCATTCTCCCTTAGAGGAAAAGAGAGAAGGAAAGTGCTCTCCCTGAGGTCACAAAGCATGCTGGGCTCTGTTTTGGCCTCATCCTCTTCGGATGGATCGAGAGGTTGTGTTCTCTGAATGGGGCCCATTCTGGCTTCATATTGGAAGGATCAGCCGAGGGCATTCCATGGCCTTTACCCTCAGCAAGCTTAGCTGGGGGCCCTAGGCCGGGTGTCATTTGGGCCTCTGGACCCAGCCTCTACCCAACTCCAACCTCAGTCTCCCCATTCTTCATCTGATAAATGGGAGAGAAGTCCCACCCTCTCCTGCTGGATAAGACAGATCTCAGCAGGGGAAGGGCCAGGCTGGATAGGATGAGATGGGGCCAGTACGGGACAGAGTGGGGAGGACCATTTCTCAGGCTCCCGGGACCCAAATGGGGAGTAGGAGGGAGAGGTCTGGGGACCTCCAGCTGTGGCTGTTGTTGCTGTGGTAACAGTGCAAAAAGAGCTATTTAAAAATGTGGCTGAGATATTGCTGGAAGCCCAGGCTGCTGTAAACCTGATTTCCAAGAGGTCAGGGGGTGGAAGGGGGGAGGAGGAGGGCGAGGAGACACCCCAGCAATCTCCAGGGTGGGGTGGCGACATCACTAGTTCTAGGGACAACGGGATCCTCCAGGCTTCTACTAGCTGCTCTGGGGGTTTAACTGTTGTACTGCCAGAGGTTGAGGTATCCCTGGGTGCATGGATTTGGAGAGGGGGAAAACTGGGAAGTGAACTAGAATAAATGAATGAATGAATGCATGACTTTGTTAAATAAAGAATTTTGCTGCCACCATGAAAGGTTTTTCTCTAGGCATGAGAATTTGCCGAATGTTGAATAAACAAATGAATGTTTGTTGAATTATTTTGTCAAGTGGATGAATATAGGATAAATAAATGCAGTTTGAATGACTGAATGGAGCCTGCAGCAAATTTCCAGACAGAAGACTGGGCACCACTGAATCTCCTCCTTCCATTCTCCTTGCAGGAGCCCTGGCTGTGGCCGGGGGGCAGTGGGCCATGCCGGGGGCAGTGGAAGGCCCCAGATGGAAGCAGGCAGAGGACATTACGGACATTTACAACTTCAGAGATGTTCTGGGCACGTGAGTCCAGGGCAGGGCAGGATTGGGTGCTGGATGTCTGGGGGAGGCTGAGTCTAGGGTGGTGCTTCCTCTGGTCAATTAATGCTTCCTGTTTCCCACAGCCTAGGCTCTGTGGCAGCACTGCCTAGGGTCTAAACTGTCCCCAGCCTTTCACTTCTGGATGACAATGGGTGGGACATGGGTTACTCTTCCAATAGCCCTGGATCCTTGAAGAAAAAGAAGTTGGGAGAATGGAGGTGCCAGCCAGTTCATCTAACTTGCTGCCAAGAGCTGGGTGTTCTGGCCTAGGTTTGGGAACTGAGGCTGGGAATGGCTCTGTTCTTGGTGCTGGGAATGCAGAAATAACTCAAACCTGGTCTCTGCCCTTCAAGTTGATCCC
>NW_016107596.1:3110946-3114815 GCF_001604975.1 Cebus imitator
TTAGAGTCTTGCTCTGTCTCCCAGGCTAGAGTGCAGTGGCGCGATCTCAGCTCATTGCAACCCCTGCCTCCTGGGTTCAAGCAATTCTCCACCGCACCTGGCTAGTTTTTGTATTTTTAGTAGAAATAGGGTTTCACCATATTGACCAGGCTGAGCTTGAACTTCTGACCTCGTGATCCACCTGCCTCAGCCTCCCAAAATGCTGGGATTACAGGTGTGAGTCACCGTGCCCAGCCAGTACTGCTTCTTAAAGTTTAATGAGCATACAAATCACCTGAGGATTTTGTTAAACTGTGGATTCTGATTTAGTAAATCTGGGACAAGGCCTAAGATTTTGCATTTCTTTTCTTTTCTTTTTTTGGCACAGGATCCAAAGTAGTAGAGATTTTGCATTTCTATAAAAGTACCCAGGTGATGCTGAGGGTTCTTTAAGGTTCTGGGTGTTAAATTAGCCATGACTCAAATTAGCAGAAAAAGGGATGAATCAACTGCACACATAATCAAAAAGCTGAGGGGTAGACTTCAGGCATGGCTGGATCCAGAGGCCCACATAATGTTATCAGGAAATGTCTTTGACCATTTCTCAGGTTGGACTTCCTCTGTGTTGATTTCATTCCCAAGCAGGCTCTCCCCAAGTGGTGGAAAAGATGATCGCCATTAGCTCCAGGCTTACATGGTACCAGCTCAGCAGGAGCCCCATTCTCAAAGTGCCAAGTAACCTGGCTTGCATCACGTGACCAATTACTGTGGTTAGGGGAGAGACTACTTTGACTGACCAGGCCTGGGTCATGTGACCACTTCTGGAACCAGGGGATGGTTGAGTGACTGGGGAGGGTCATCCACATCCTTGATCTAGCAGTGGTCACAGAACCCATAGGGGATGGAGGAGAGGCTGGAGGGAAGCTGGGGTTCCAGTTCTTCACCTTGTGAATCCCCTCTCCCCATAGGGGGGCCTTCTCGGAGGTGATCCTGGCAGAAGATAAGAGGACGCAGAAGCTGGTGGCCATCAAATGCATTGCCAAGAAGGCCCTGGAGGGCAAGGAAGGAAGCATGGAGAATGAGATTGCTGTCCTGCACAAGTGCGTGGGCCACAGCCTTTCCCTGCCCCAAGTTGACCGTGTCTTGGCCCTCCCATCCTCCTCCTTCCCTACTTTGGAAAAGTCATTTAAACTCTCTAAGCCTCAAATTGCTCATTTATAAAATGGGGATCACAATTTCCACTTGACAGGGTTGTGGGGAATATCAGAGGTCCTTTATTTCAAGGACCTGGCACACAGCTAACATGACAGATGTGATGGAGATGCTAGTGCTTAGTAACAGGGGTTTAACTGTTCAATCAGGTGTAAAGATCCATCCTGAACATGGCTTGAACCCACATATCTCAGTTGGTTTTGTCTCTGGACCTACTCAAGTCCCCCTCACATATTAAAGCCACTCAGCAAGTTTAAAAATGCCTGTCTGCTGACCCCCTGACTAAATCCACAACCAACTGGTCTACGAATTGCTCATGCTGATGTGAAACCTCCTGTCTTCACTGGAAAACTTATAGAGAATCACTTCCAATCTCTCCCCTGAGCTTCCAACCACCCTGGGCAGATCTTTTTTTTGAGTTGGAGTCTCACTCTGTCCCCCTGGCTGGAGCACAGTGGCACAATCTTGGTTTACTGCAACCTCTGCCTCTCAGGTTCAAGCAATTCTCCTGCCTTAGCCTGAATAGTAGCTGGAATTACAGGCACCCGCCACCATACCTGGCTAATTTTCATATGTTTAGTAGAGATGGGGTTTCGCTGTTGACCAGGCTGGTCTCGAACTCCTGACTTCAGGTGATCCACTCACCTTGGCCTCCCAAAGTGCTGGGATTACAGGCATGAGCCACCACTCCCAGTCCCTGGACAGAGCATTTCTAATGAGACCCAGAGAGGACAAGGGACTTATATACAGTCACATGACCTGTATACAGTCACAGACTTGTCATGTGACAAGTCTGTGGCACAGCTGAGCCTTCCTCACCATCAAGATCAATTACTGCCTGACCAGCTTGGAGAAACCCCATCTCCACTAAAAATACAAAATTAGCCAGGCATGGTGGCACATGCCTGTAATCCCAGCTACTCAGGAGGCTGAGGCAGGAGAATCATTTGAATCCAGAAGACAGAGGTTGCGGTGAGCCAAGATCGCGCCATTCACTGCACTCTAGCCTGGGCAACAAGAGGGAAACTCCCATCTCCAAAAAAAAAAAAATCAGTTACCATTATTGGTTCACTTATGAATATTTACTCTGTGCCAGGCACTGCCAAGCACCTTACCTGCATTATCTCACATGATCCTCATCCCAACACTTTGAGGGAAGTACTACCATTGGCTTTATTTTATAGGTGAAGAAACTGAGGCTTAGAGAGGTTACATTAAATCTAGACCTACCCTGTACCAGGTGCTGGAGGAACACTGGCCATCAAGTCAAAGCCTCTGGATTCAGGGAGCTTATGTCTGGTGGGGGAGGCTGATAAATGTGTAAACACAGAACTCCCACCCCCTTTTTTTTTGAGACAGAGTCTCACTCTGTTGCCTGGGTTGGAGTTTAGTGGCGTGATCTCAGTTCACTGCAACCTCCGCCTCCTGGGTTCAGGCGCTTCTCCTGCCTCAGCCTCCCGAGTAGCTGGGATTATAGGTGCCCATCACTACGCCCAGCTAATTTTTCTGTATTTTTAGTAGAGATAGGGTTTTGCCATGTTGGCCAGGCTGGTCTCAAACTCCTGACCTCATGATTCGCCCACCTCAGCCTCCCAAAGTGCTGGGATTACAGGCGTGAGCCACTGCAAGACGGAGTTTCACTCTGTTGCCCAGGCTGGAGTGCAATGATGCGATCTCGGCTCACTTAAACCTCTGTTTCCCAGGTTCAAGCAATTCTCCTGCCTCAGCCTCCCCAGTAGCTGGGATTATAGGCATGTGCCACCATGCCTGGCTAATTTTTGTATTTTTAGTAGAGACAAAGTTTCACCATGTCGGCCAGGCTGGTCTGGATCTCCTGACCTCAAGTGATCCTCCTGCCTTGGCCTCTCAAAGTGCTGTGATTACAGGTGTGAGCCACCACCTAGCCAGAAAACTCTTAAGAGGCATATATCAGGCTGGGTGCAGTGGCTCACGCCTGTAATCCCAGCACTTCGGGAGGCCAAGGCAGGAGGATTGTTTGAGCCCAGGAATTCAACAGTGACCTGGGCAACACGCTGAAACTCTGTCTCTACCAAAAAATACAAAAATTAGCTAGGCATGGTGGTACGTGCCTGTAGACCCAGCTACTCAAGGGGCTGAGGTGGGAGCATCACCTGAGCCCAGGAGGTAAAGGTTTTAGTGAGCTGTGATTGTGCCACTGCACTCCAGCCTAGGCGACAGAGTGAGACCCTGTCTTAAAAAAAAAAAAAAAAAAGTCATACATCATCTGAGCACAGTGGTGAGCCTGCTGGTACTAGCTACTTGACAGAAGAGGATCACTTGAGCCCAGCAGTTCGAGGTTGCAGAGCCACTGCACTCCAGCCTAGACAACACAGGAGACTCCATCTGCTGAAAAAAAAAAAAAAAAAGTCATATTATTGATCATTGTCATGAAGTGAAAAGTCCTGCACCCAAATAACAAAATGTGACAGAGGCAGGATTTGGACCCAGGTCTGTGTGTGCCAGAGCCCAGTGTCTATCCCCCTACTTTCTCACCTTCCAAGAAATGATAATCAAGCATGGTAAGCCAGCTTTTCCCTTTGGGGCCTAGATCCTTGGTTTGTCCTACCCAGGTTTGCAGGCAGTGTGTGTGTATGTGTTGGGAGGGGTGCGGTGCGAGCTGTCCTGAGCTCTAAACCACTTTTTTTTTTTTTTTTTTT
>NW_016107596.1:3115115-3123277 GCF_001604975.1 Cebus imitator
ACCGATTTTTTTTAAGGGTGTCACTCTGTTGTCCAGGCTGGAGTATGGAGTACAGTGGCTATTCACAGGTGCAATCATAACAGATTGCAGCTTCGAACTGCTGGGCCCAAGCGATCCTCCTGCCTCAGCCTCCCAAGTTCCCAAGTAGCTTGGACTACAGGTGTACACCACTATGCCTGGCTAAACCACCTCGTTTCTCCTTTCAGGATCAAGCACCCCAATATTGTAGCCTTGGATGACATCTATGAGAGTGGGGGCCACCTTTACCTCATCATGCAGCTGTGAGTGGCCCCACCTCTGCCCCCCTGCTGACACACCTCTCCCTGCTGTCTCAACCCTCTTGGCCAGACTGCCCTATCCCCTGTTGCAGGGTGTCGGGTGGGGAGCTGTTTGATCGTATTGTGGAAAAAGGCTTCTACACAGAACGGGATGCCAGCCGCCTCATCTTCCAGGTGCTGGATGCTGTGAAGTACCTGCATGACCTGGGCATTGTACACCGGGATCTCAAGGTGAGGCTCGATGAGGTGTGGTGGGCTGGGGTACCCAGAGGTGGGGCCTTTGCAAACCCGAAACTGTCTGACCTTGGACAACTTTCACCCCCTCACTGAGCCTTGGATTTCCATCTACAAGGTGGATCTTATAATCCTTAAACTGCCTCCTCCCATTCTAGTCCAGATACTCAAATGAACACAAAAGTGAATTGTGCTAGTATTTTATCCAAATAAAATTTTATGTCTTTTTCTGATTTAAAAAAAAAAAAAAAAAAAAAAGCAAAACCAGGCATGGTGTCTTACACCTGTAATCCCAGCACTTCAGGAGGCAAGACGGGTGGATCACTTAAGGTGAGGGGTTCGAGACCAGCCTGGCCAACATGGTGAAACCCCTGACTCTACCAAAAATACAAAAACTGGCTAGGTGTGGTGGCAGGTGCCTGTAATCCAAGCTACTTGGGAGGCTGAGGCAGGAGAATCACTTGAACCTGGGAGGCAGAGGTTGCAGTGAGCAAAGATTGCACCATTGCACTCCAGCCTAGGTGACAGAGTGAGACTCCGTCTCAAAAAAAATCCTATTCCCCTTTTGTAGAAAACTTCGATGGGACAGCAAAGCATAAAGAAAAAAGCCAGAGGCTGGGCACGGTGGCTCATGCCTGTAATTCCAGCACTTTGGGAGGCCGAGGCAGGCGGATCACGAGGCTGAGGCAGGAGAATCACTTGAACCCAGAAGGCAGAGGTTGCAGTGAGCTGAGATTGCACCACTGCACTCCAGCCTGGGCGACAGAGCAAGATTGTTTCAAAAAGAAAAAGAAAAAGGCCAGAAATCCCTGAAATCCTACTCCTCAGAAATAGCGATGGGGCTCACATTTAGCAGTCCATCTCTATCCAGTCTAGAAGGGCACTGGGGCTTAAATTCTGGCCCTGCTACTCCCTAACTATGGGTTCTTGGACAAGTCACTTTGCCTCTGAAGGCATCAGTTTCTTCATCTGTAAAATGGGATTACTCAGACTGGCTTGGCAGAGATACGGTGAGGATGACATTAAATCAAGCACTAATCCAGGGTCTGGCATATAGTAGGCACTCAAAAATTTCTTTAGGGCTTTACAGTGCACACCTGAAGTTTATAGAAAGTTCTCTCTCACACTCTCTTGGCCCTTGTCCTTCCTGAAATTTTTGGGCTTCTTGAGAACTTCCTTGATTTTCCTATGGCAGCCATGAAGCCACAGTGGCTTTAGGGGGGTCCATTATTTCTCAGAAGGTGCTTGAAGAGGCAGAAGGTTCTACTGGCCTCTAACCATCTCTGATTGCCCCTTCCCTTCCCTCCTGCCCTCCAAGCCAGAGAATCTGCTGTACTACAGCCTGGATGAAGACTCCAAAATCATGATCTCCGACTTTGGCCTCTCCAAGATGGAGGACCCAGGCAGTGTGCTCTCCACCGCCTGTGGAACTCCGGGATACGTGGGTGCGGAGGGCCCTGGGCTGGGGCTGTGGTGGTGGTGGGGGGGGGAACCAGGAGCTGAATGGCAGAGATTTGTCACCACCATGTCCTTTTCCCTCCATAGCCCCTGAGGTCCTGGCCCAGAAGCCCTACAGCAAGGCTGTGGATTGCTGGTCCATAGGTGTCATTGCCTACATCCTGTAAGTGGGGCTTGGCCATGGTAGGCTGTGGCTCCAGAGTTGTCCTCTCACGCCTGCTTTCCTCTCTTCCTCCCTTTGCTATTCCTTCCTTCCTCCCTCCCTCCCCTTCTTTCCCTTTCCTTCTTCCTTCTACCAATCAATTACTAATATTACTTCATTCAGTAGATACTATGTTTTAGGCACTGTGCCAGGCACTGGGGATTTAGCAGAGAACAAACGAGACAAAGTGCCTGCCCTCAGGGAGCTTTCTTTCTAGTAGGGAAGACAGCCAATCAACAAGTAAATAAATCTACAAAATAATGTCAGGAGATAAAAATAAATGCTGTGTAGTGACACACGGCTATGAAAATAAATAAATAAATAAATAAATAAATAAATAAATAAATAAATACTGTGGGGAGAAACCAAGCAGGGATAGGGAGATGGGGGTGATGCCATTTCAGTAGGGAGGTCAGGGAAGGGCTCGCTGTGGAGGTGATGTTTCAGTGGTGAGGCCGCCAGACATTCAAGGTGTGGGGAAAGAGTGGCGTAGGCAGAGGCAATGGCAAGTGCAAAGGCCCTGAGGATGGCAAGATGGCAACACATTCAAGGAACAGAAAGGACAATGTAGCTAGAAGGGGAGTGAGTAGGCAGGCAGGGCTGTGTAGTTTCCATGGGGAACTCCTTCCTGTGGGTCCTGCCTGACCCCTGGGACTGCCCCAGCGCTCCACCCTGGAGCCAACTGGTGCACCTGAAAGTGGAAACGAGGATGAGTTTCTCCCTGCCCAGGCTCTGCGGTTACCCCCCCTTCTATGACGAGAATGATGCCAAACTCTTTGAACAGATTTTGAAGGCCGAGTACGAGTTTGACTCTCCTTACTGGGACGACATCTCTGACTCTGGTATTTGGGGCTTTTCCCTTTTCCCCGGGCCCTGCCTCTGGTCCTTCCCTCACCTGCTTTGGGGGCGGTCTCCCTCCTGCCTGCCTTCTGTCTGATTCTCCAGCACCACACTAAGAGCTGTCTTTGAAACCAGACACCCTACCCTGGGCGCTTCTCTCTGCTTGGCTCCTAGAGTGAGAAATTTTAGGCATTCATTCGTTCAATCTTCAAACATAGTCTATTTGAAACTTTTCCCCTACTGACTTCTAATGCCTAAAACACCACCATAAACATTATCATCCCTCCTTTTGTGCCCCCTATTAAGAAGCAAACCTGTGAAGCTACTATCAATTGTTTATGCATGGGTATAAATACACTGAGATTACTCAAGAACAAGTTTTTCATTTTTCTTTTTTTTTTTTTTTTGAGACAAAGTGTCGCTCTGTCGCCCAGGTTGGAGTGCAGTGACACGATCTTGGCTCACTGCAGCCTCCACCTTCTGGGTTCAAGCAGTTCTCCGCCTGTCTCCCGAGTAGCTGGGACTACAGGTGCACGCCACCACGCCTGGCTAATTTTTGTATTTTTAGTAGAGATGGAGTTTTACCGTATTGGTCAGGCTGGTCTCAAACTCCTGATCTCAGGAGATCCACCTGCCTTGGCCTCACCACTGTGCTTGGCCAAGAACAAATTTTTCTTAAGAAAGGAAAGAGCTGGAAGGCTTGGGGTGGAGTGGGAGGGTTTGAAGAAGAGCACAGGTAGGGTGGGATAGGGCACGGACTGATCTGGCCTCTTTGTCTTGTTTTGATGCCAGGCCAGACCTGAGGGAGTGGGTATCTTGGGGGGTCCACAGGCACTATCATGCCGTCAGTCTTTGCTTTTGTCTTGGTGGTTTAGCCAAAGATTTCATCCGGCACTTGATGGAGAAGGACCCAGAGAAAAGATTCACCTGTGAGCAGGCCTTGCAGCACCCATGGTGAGAATTCACACAAGCTGTGAGCTGGGTGGGATCTGGGGCCCCCAGGTCTGCCTCTGCCCTCAAAGGCAGCCCATCACACAATCTCATTCTAGGATTGCAGGCGATACGGCTCTAGATAAGAATATCCACCAGTCGGTGAGTGAGCAGATCAAGAAGAACTTTGCTAAGAGCAAGTGGAAGGTGAGTCCGTATCCCTAGTTCTGGTCCCAGCCTCCCCAGGACTCCTCCCCATCCCTATCCATGCTCAGCTTGCACAGCACCTAGCACCAAGCTAGTCATACAGTAACTGCCTAGGGATCCTTACTGAAGAACTTCATTCATTCAACAAACACTCCCAATATCTTCCCTTTTCCAGAGAGGTTCCCTCACCTCCAAGTCTTGAGGGAGAAGGTATAATTCTTCAGGAGGCATCTGATTCAGCTTATGGGGTCCGGGAAAGATCATAAATGTGGTGATGACCCGACAGAGCTGTCAGTGAAGTTGGAATCAGCCAGGCACAGTGGAATAATGTCTGCAGCCATTCAGGGAAGTGCCAGTGCTAAGCCTGGCCAGACAGGAGGGCCTGAGGGGATTGAGAGACTGGAGCCCAGGTTGGAGAGGCAGATAGGGGCCAGGCCTCTTAGGGCCTCAGATGCCAAAGAGGAGCACCAGCTTTATCCTGAGGGCACTGAGGAGCCCCAGCAGAACCTGAGGCAAGAATCTGCTGCATAGCAACAGCTCTCAGGGCTGAGCAAGGTGGCTCATGCCTATAATGCCAGCATTTTGGGAGGCCGAGGTGGGCAGATCACCTGAGGTCAGGAGCTTGAGACCAGCCTGGCCAACATGATGAAACCCTGTCTCTACTAAAAATACAAAAATTAGCTGCACATGGTTGTACGTGCCTGTAATCCCAGCTGCTCGGGAGTCTGAGGCAGAATTACTTGAACCTGGAAGGTGGTGGTTGCAGTGAGCCAAGATTGTACCACTGCACTTCAGCCTGGGTGACAAAGTGAGACTCTCTCTCAAAAAAAAGAAAGAGCTCTCAGGATGCAGAGAATGGCATGGAGTAAAGACTGGGTGACCCATTAGGAGGCTGTGAGAGAGATACGGGCAGGAGAGGTTAAAGGTTTGGATCACAGTAGTAGCAGCATGGGTGGAGAATAACGGTTGACCCAGGGGTCATTTAGGAGGTGGAACTAAGATGTGATGATGGAATGGACATTGGGGGAAAGAAATGTCAAGGGCTGGCCCAAGCTTGTGGTTGGGAACAGAGTGGACAGTGGTACCATGACTGAGATGGTAATCACAGGGACAGAAACATGTCTTGGAGGCATGGTTTTAGTTTTAGACATGGTGTGTGGGATAGCTAGGTGGACATGTTGACTAGAGACACACACACACACCTGGGCAAGTTACTTCAGCTTTCTGTGCCTCAGTTTGCTTCTTTAAAAATGGTGATATTAATTAGCTGGGTGTGGTGGTGCGTGTCTGTAATCTCAGCTACTCAGGAGGCTGAGGCAGGAGAACTGGTTGAACCTGGGAGGTAGAGGTTGCACTGAGCCGAGATCATGCCACTGCACGCCAGCCTGGGAAACAGAGTGAGACTACGTCTCAAAAAAAAAAAAAAAAGAAAGAAAGAAAAAGGAAATGGAGATATTAATAGCACATACCTCAAAGACTTGTGAAGATCAAGTGAATTACTATGTAAAGTGCTTAGAGCAGTAGCTGACACACAGTGCTATATAGCGTTTGCTATTACATACTAATATGAGAGTTATGTGTCTATTTTTATATATATACATATATTTAACATATGTGCATGTGTGTATAAATATATAACAAAGCCTTGTAGAGGTTTTTGAGGGGCTTTTGGGGAATCAATAAAATAACATCTGAATGAAAATAACAGAACAATTGCAAGAATCCCACTACGCCCCTGCCCCATGACTTTTGACTCTCTCAAAAGTCCCTTCTTCCCTCTGCCTACAGCAAGCCTTCAATGCCACAGCTGTGGTGCGGCACATGAGGAAGCTGCAGCTGGGCACCAGCCAGGAGGGGCAGGGGCAGACCGCAAGCCACGGGGAGCTGCTAACACCAGCAGCTGGGGGTGAGGAGCAGGCTCTGCAGAAGGGCATGGGTGGTTGATGAAGAGGCACCTGGGCTGGAAGGGAGGGCCTGCCCCTTCGGCCAGCTTTGTTCTCTCTTCCCATGCAGGGCCAGCAGCTGGCTGCTGCTGTCGAGACTGCTGCGTGGAGCCGGGCCCAGAACTGTCTCCCACACTGCCCCGCCAGCTCTAGGGCCCTGGACCTTGGGTCAGGATCCCCTATGTGGGAGGGCTTGAGGGCAGCCTGCTCCCCTTCCCTCCCTAAACTGGGAGTTTCCCTGCCCTGTCCCCTCCTCACCCACTTCCCCAGCATTCCTCACTGCATTTTCCATACAAATGTTTCTATTTTATTGTTCCTTCTTGTAATAAAGGGAAGAAGATAAAACCATCTTTGGCTCTGTTTCCCCAAACAGCCCCCACCCCACCTTGTTGTGCAAACTGACTGCTTGATTTAGGGGTACCTGGCCCTTGAGGTAGTTGCAGGGAGGCCCCTCCCCAACATGAGACTGGGTAGGGATGGGGAGACAGAAGTGGGGAATGGAGAGGAAGGTGCTTGGGGAATTTCTTTGTCCAAGGCGCCCCATCTAGTCTTCCGGCCCTTTGGAACCTTTTCTGCGCTTTGCTGGTGCCTCCTGAGCACGGCGGGATTGACGCAGGTCAGCACTGAACAGCACCTGTAGGAGGGTGGAGTCTGTGTGGGGAGGAGGGTACACTGCGGTCGGTCGGGGCTGGTGGGACTAGTGACAGTGTTGGGAGGTGGAAGAGTCCATGGGGAACAGGGCCAAAGGCAACGAGAGTTCACTGGGGTTGGGACGGCTGGCTGGAGAGTCCTTTAGGGCCACCTGCGGTGGTGGTAGTGGAAGAGTCCACTGGGTTAGGGCTGGAGGAGAAGTCCTATGGGGTCTGGGCTGGAGAAGGGGAAACCTAGGTATACTCACTGCTTGTGCCCAGCCAGCATAAGGTCCCCACAGGCTCCGGAAAAAGTTTCCTAAATCAGAAGTAATAAGGCTGTTATCTGACCCCTTCTGTGACCCATCAACAGAGGTAGGGTCTGAGGGAGAGGTGACTAAGAGAGAAGTTTCCACCGTCCCAGCCCACTGCCAGCCCCTGCAGCCCACTTTCTCTCCTCACCCAGTTCCTTGTTGGTCTGGGGGCTTGGGCCCTTTGACTGGGACGTGGTAGGGTGCCAGCTGTAGTCACGTTGGGCAATCTGCCACATGTGGACATCCACAGGCACAGCCTGGGGCTTGTCTAGGGCCATCAGGCAGATGCAGTCAGCCACCTTTGACAGACACAGAATGAGTCCTTGAGGAAGAAGGACAGCATCCGGCCAGCATCTTGCTTATAGCCCCAAAGCCAGCTGCTTTCTCGTTCACTCTGGGGTTACTGTTGTTCTATATTCTCAATCAATAAATACTATCTATGAATACACTTTGTTTTTACAGATGGAGTCTTGCTTTGTTGCCCAGGATAGAGTGCACTGGTACAATCTTGGCTCACTGCAACCTCCGCCTCCCAGGTTCAAGCAATTCTCCCGCCTCAGCCTCCCACCACATGTTGCTAATTTTTGTATTTTTAGTAGAGACAGGGTTTCACCATGTTGGCCAACCTGGTCTCGAACTCCTGACTTCAAGTGATCCACCTACCTCGCCCTCCCAAAATGCTGGGATTACAGGCGTGAGCCACCATGCCCAGCCTATGAATACACTGAAATAGCTGTAAAAAAAAGCTGGTACTGGGGTGAACACCTATGTGGGCCAGGTTCTTATCATAACCTGGGAAGACGGTATTACCACACCCATTTTACAGACAAGAAAACTGAGGGTCTGAAAGATGAAGTGACCTGGTCAAAGTCACATGGCTAAGAATAGGCAGAACCAAGATTTAATGTTAGGCCGTAGTCCAGAGCCCATCAAAAAAATTCTTTAAGCAAAAATTAATTTCTTAAACTACAGAGAAGTGTAAAGAGAAAAAAAAAAGGTTGGTGTGGTGGCTCATGCCTGTAATCCCAGCACTTTGGGAGGCCGAGGCAGGTGGATCATGAGGTCAGGAGTTTGAGACCATCCTGGCCAACATGGTGAAACCCCTGACTCTACCAAAAATACAAAAA
>NW_016107596.1:3123931-3156820 GCF_001604975.1 Cebus imitator
AAAAGGAGAAATATCTTCCCATTTGTCTCCCCAAACGAAACTACTATTTAGCTTCCTGCAATTTCCTTCTGGAAATTTCTGCATATATATATAGAGCCATATATGTGTTACATCTGAAGAAATGGTCTTTTTAGAAATTCATTCAAAGGGGTATATCGTTTCCACTCTTTCTGCACTCTGCTTTTTTCTCTCATAAAACATCTACTGGCCAGACATGGTGGCTCACGCCTGTGATCCTAGCACTTTGGGAGGCTGAGGTGGGTGGATCACCTGAGGTCAGGAGTTTGAGACCAGCCTGACTAACATGGAGAAACCCCGTCTCTACTAAAAATACAAAATTAGCCAGGTGTGGTGGCACATGCCTCTAATCCCAGCTACTTTGGAGGCTGAGACAGGAGAATCACTTGAACCGGGAGGCGGTGGTTGCAGTGAGCCAAGATTGCATCATTGCACTCCAGCCTGGGCAACGACAGCAAAACTCGGTCTCCAAAAAAAAAGAAAAAAAAAAACTGAAATGAAAAAAACAAACAAAAAAACCCACATCTACTTATATCCTCTCTCCTTCCTGCCCTACCTTTGGAAGCTGAGCCTGCACCCAGCTCCCAGGTTTGGCTCATTTCCTGCTCTCTTCTCAGGGGTAGGAGAGGGCAGCTCCTACCCCGAGGCCTCACCTTGGTGCCCACTCCGGGCAGGTTGCAGAGGGCCTTGTGGGCCTCCTCATAGGAGGCCTCTCGTAGCTGCTGCAGCCAGGCTAGCCCACCCTGTTCTTCCAGGATGGCTCGGGCACTGGCACTCACGTAGCGGGCACGGTAGCCCAGGCCCAGCTTCCTGAGGTGAGCCTCCACATCTGGCCCTGTGAGGAGTGAGGAGAGCAGGCATCAGGCATCTTCAAGTTCTTTCTGTCCTTGGGCTAGTATGTGAGCCCTCCACCTCACAGGAGTGCTTTTCCCAGGTACTCCTCCCACCTCCCACACTCTATGGGATAGTGGACACTTTTATGTGCAAGGGAAAATAAGGCATGGGTTCTGTCCCTCTACAAATGTTTTCTGAGCACCTGCTATGAATTGGCCACTGTTCTAGTCCAGGTCTAGTCCAGGGTCTGAGGACTTGCTGCCCTGGAGGAGCTCCCCAACTGAGTTCCTTAACCTTTCCAAAAAAGTGTTCACACTCATGATCTAAAAAAATAACCACAATCTAGCAACAGCTTCTATGATCAAGTGCTGGGCATCAAGCACTGGCAACATGCTTCAGATACATTATCATGCTACGTTTTCCAAGAACCCCATGGACAGTACTGCTGTTTTCCCATTTTACAGGTGCAGAAAATAAGGGCTTACAAGAGGTTAACTTACTTAAGAAAGGACAAGGTGGAGATAAGATCTTGCACTTAGGTCTGGGACACCAACATCTGTGCTTTTTCTTTTCTTTCTTTCTTTTTTTTTTTTTTCAGACAGGGTCTCCCTCTGTCACCCAGGTTGGAATGCAGTGGCATGATCTCAGTTCACTGCAGCCTCAACCTCCTAGGTTCAAGCGATCCTCCCACCTCAGCCTCCCGAGTAGCAGAAACTACAGGCTTGTACCACCATGCCTGCCTAATTTTATTTATTTTTTATAGAGAAGAGGTCTCACTATGTTGCCCAGGCTGGTCTCAAACTCCTGGGCTCAAGCCATCCTCCTGCCTTGGCCTCTCAAAGTGCTGAAACTACAGACATGAGCTACCACACCTGGCTAATGCCAGTGCTCTTAACCCATTACACTACACTACCTCATGATTGCTTTATTCACCCCCCAAACCCTTCTAGATAGAAACTGTTATTCCCATTCTATGAACAAGCTCAGAGAAACCTGGAGAGGTGAATGACTTTCTTGAGGTCTTATGACTAAGCCAGGGGCTGAGACTCAAGAATAGGTTTCTTTTTGTTTGTTTGTTTGAGATGGAGTCTGGCTCTGTCACCCAGGCTGAAGTGCAGTGGCATGATCTTGGTTCACTGCAGCCTCCTGCTCCCAGGTTCAAGTAATTCTCCTGCCTCACCCTCCTGAGTAGCTGGGATTATAGGTACCTTCCACTACACCCATCTAATTTTTGTATTTTTAGTAGAGATGGGGTTTTACCATGTTGGCCAGGCTGGTCTTGAACTCCTGACCTTAGATGATCTGCCTGCCTCAACCTGCCAAAATATAGGGATTACAGGCATGAGCCACCACGCCTGGCCAGGAATGGGTTTCTAAGCACCAAAAACATTCTCCTTTTTTGAGGCAAGCTGTCTCTTTGTCATGCAGTTCCCAAGTACTTGTCCTAGTTTGGTTCTCACATCTGCCAACTGAAACACTTGTCTCCATAAAATATTTGTCTTACAGGGCTGCTGTGAAGAACACAAGTGTTCTTGGATGTAAAACTGTCCGGTTCACTACAATGACACCAACTTGAATTACACATACATTTCCTATGTGCCAAATACTGTGTTGGGTTCAGTATGTATATTCCTCATGACAACTCCAATAATAGCATAGGTAGGTGCCATTATTATTCCATTTCATAGATGAAAAAACTTTAGTACAAAGATGCTAAATAACGTGCCCAAGTGAGAGTTGGGGTTCAGAACCAGGCATGGGCCTGTCCCCAGAATGCATGCTTTTAGGCCCAAACTACTGTACATTGTACACAGATGTATTTCTGATGAGGCATTGAACCCATTGGGCAAAAGGCACAGACCAGTGAGGTGCTGACATTTTAGGGATGCCTAGGGAGGAGGAGTAACTGGGGCTGATCAGACCAGGCAGGGCAGTTCTGGATGGGGGAAATGTTTGGGAAATGTTTACCATCTCAGGAAGCCTTGAGATGGTAACCAGGGGAGAAATGAACAGATCCTGGAAGCTGATGGAGGGCCTAGGAACAGGGGACCTACCTACTCACCAGCCAGGGCCTGCAGGCTGGGGAAGCCATGGTAGGTGACATCATCAAGCTGGATGAGCCGAGGTCCAAAGGCCTGGCACAGCCGCTCCACCATACCAGTGATGCGGGCGATATTGTTGTTGGAGGAACAGATAAAAGAGAAAAGGCACTCGATGGGGTCTTGTCGCAGCAGTCGCACACCTGGAGACCAGAAATGCAGGGGGTAAGAGAGATACCTGCTGTTGGGCGTGGCCTCTTCCCACCCACAGGCAAGATCCTAGGTACCAAAGCTCCAGGGGGATCCCAGGAGAATGATGGTCAGCACTGTTACAGAAAGTAACACCAGACCTCTCATTCCTCACAGCGTCTTGTGAGGGCTGAGTTACCATCCCATTCCACAGATAAAGAGGCCACAATGTAAGCTCCATGAGGACCGGCATTTGGGTCCGTTTTGTTCATGGGTGTATCCCCAGTTACACAGCAGATGCTTTGTATATATTTACAGCATGAATGAAGTCACTTGCCCGAGGTCTCACAACCAGGAAAGGGCTCAAAATCCTTGTCACTTCACTGTGGTGATTAGCAGGATAATAATGGTAATACTAATTACCATGTGCCTGGCATTATTCTGAGCACTTTATATGTATTAGCTCCTTAAATCCTCATAAAAACCTATGAAGTAGATAAAATCCCTACTTTACAGATGGTAAAACTGAGTCATAGAGAAGTAACTTATGTCCAAGAACCCTAGCCTCAGCCCAGGTCCTGTACTTACCTTGGAATTTCTGAGCCACCTCTTGGAAGTGGGAGTCCACAGAACCCCAGTGGTGATACAGTTGAGCCATGGTGACATCTAGCTGGAAGTACTTGCACACGGCCTCCAGCTCATCTGGTGTGGGCCTGCCAGCCCGGCTTTTGTCTCCTCGGTACACGGTGCAGTGGAGCTGCTCCTCAGTCTGAGTTAGCGTCCATACTTGATCCGCCAGTACACCACTCCAGTGTGCAGGGCTTTGCTCCCTCCACCTGAGCCCCAGGCACACAACAGCCCTGGCACTCAATTTCCTTTCTTGCACCCTTTGGGGTCCCTCCCATCCTACAATCGCTCCAGGTACAAAACTGATGTACTAATTGCAAAGTAAAAATGCTATCTTCCAGCCTGGGCAACATGGCGAAACCTCACCTCTACAAAAAATACAAAAATTTACCCGGGCATGGCACACACCTACAGTCCCAGCTACTGGGGAGGCTGAGCCCGGGGGGTCGAGGCTGCAATGAGCCTCTCTGCACTCCAGCTTGGGCGACAGAGACCCTGTCTCAAAAAAAGAAAAAGAAGTGCTATTATCCTCTACATCGGTTATACCGCTTGATCCTTACAATATCACTGCACAGACATATTAAAGGTAACAGGCTAGCCACCCTTGCTTGTTTCCTCTTTTACCCCGGGGTTTCTTCCATCACCCCCCACACTCCTTTGTACCCCATGCCGGGTAGAGCTGAGGCGGCAGGAGCCAGTCCCAGGGGACGGACCTCCCAGGTGCAGTTACTCACCGGAAGGACTGTCCAGAAGGCAGAACCAGGTCCAGGCGCAGCTCAGAGCTAGGGCACGGGATGGAAGCCCACAGAGCAGGGGCAGAGGCTAGAGTACGATGCCCCAAGCGCCCGGGCAGAATCCCGCGAGCCGGCATTTCCACAGCAGGCACCGCCTCCTAATGGCCCCGCCCACTCAGAACCGACCTAGTCCCCGCCCAAAAATCCCGCCCAGACAAGGACCACGCCCCTTAAGGCCTCACCCAAAGGGTGCTGTTTAACAACCTTCCCTATTTCACTTATTCCTCCATCTCCGGCAGGCCCCGCCCTTTGCGAGTTACGGAAGCCCCGCTTCCTGACCCAATCCTTCGGCTTTCCTGAGGTGCAGGTCCCGCCCCCTCCTTCCGACGCATCGTCTCCCGCCCCCACGGACTCTGGAAGCTCAGAGCTGTGTTCTTCTAGGTTCTCCAGGGGCCGCCTCGTCACCACCGGAAGTAGGGCTCAAGCACCGCTTATTTGACCTAGAGGTAGCCAATCCGAGGAGGAGGTGGGAGACGCCAATGAGAAATCGGGGTGGGCGGGCCGTTCGAAGGGCCCGCGCGGTTGGCGCGAACTGGGCTGCCTGCCCGCTGTTGGCCTTTCCCACTCCGGGATTGTCTGCAGTCGGGGCGCTAACGAGTTCTATCCGGCGCCCCGCGGTTCCTCAGGGCTGTCAGTCCTCAGAGCCACGTCCTTCCCTAACCCATCCTCAGAGGGCCGTTCTCCCCCTAGCCTCTCCAGTCTCCGGCGTTCGCCCTCCTCGGGCCGCCTCCCTCAAACCCTGTCTTCACAAAGAACCGGAGCGAACACAACTCCGGCCCCACAGCCCTCGGGAAGTATCTCCGGGGTATTCTTCAGTGCCTGCCCGCTAAGCTCATCCCCTTCAAGCCCTTTTGGGCGTCCTGTGAGACCTCAGGACTTCAGAGGCGTCCCTCGGATCGTCCCGCCTGCCGCCACAGCTGCTGCCTGCCTTCCTGGGCATTCCTTCTATACTCCATCTGCTCATGCCCTCCTGGGAATGGGGCCTGTGACGATAGTTTGTCTGGGCTTGGGCCCAGAAGCCCATCAGGTTGAGTCCCAAGTCCCAGTGTGTGGCCCTGAGGTAGCCTGCCTCGTCCAGCCGCCTGGAACAGGAGGATGGATTATTAAAAATTTAGTCTTTCCTTCTGGAGGAAGATGTGAAAAAGGAGCCAGGAGACACGAACTTTAATCTGGGCCATTCTCACTTTGTAGCATAGGGATCTGGGGTTGCTGTATCTGAACTATCAGACTGCAAGTTCTTTTTTATTTTTGAGATGGACTCTCGCTCGGTCGCCAGGCTGAAGTGCAATGGCAGCATCTCGGCTCAATGCAACCTCCACCTCCTGGGTTCAAGCAATTCTGCCTCAGTTTCCCGAGTAGCTGGGATTACAGGTGCGTGCTACTACGCCAGCCAGTTTTTGTAGTTTTAGTAGTGACGGGGTTTCACCATGTTGGCCAAGATGGTCTTGATCCTGACCTCGTGATCTGCCCGCCTCGGCCTCCCAAAATGCTGGGATTACAGGAGTGAGCCACTGTGCCCGACCGAGACTGCAAGTTCTTGAAGGGCAACATCTGCAGCGGACTGACCCTAGTGTGCCAGGCAGAGACCTAGCAGCGTGCACCGTGAGCATGGAATCAACATCAGACCAATGTCGTCATTGCCTCAGTGCCACTCCTCAGTGGCTGCAAGGCCTGGGCCACCCTCTCTTCCTGTGACTGTTCCTATCTGTAAGCATGCCACCCACAGGTGCCTGGCACTTGGAAGGCATTCCTTCAATAAATGTCGGTGGAGTTGGGAAAGAAAGTGCCAAGGTTGGGGGTGAGCAAAGAGCAACTCTCTCCATCTCTGCTGTCTCTGATTAAGCAGTGGGGAAGGTCTCAGCTGTAGTGACACTGAAACATTTGGGCTATGCCACTGGCAAAGGACTTGAGGCCTCTTGAGGCCCAAGAAGGAAATTGACAGCTGACTCTTTCCCTGGTAGTTCAACATACTGGTTCAAGAGCCAGCTTTACAAACAGACCTGGATTCCAATTCTAGCTCTGTAACTTCCTAGTTGTAGGAACTTAGGCAAGGTAATTTTTCAAAACCTCAGCATCTTTGTGGAGATAACCAGCTTATTATTAAACTACCGTATAGTTATTGCAAGGATTACATAAATCTGTGTCCAAAGGTGCTTAGCATAGGGCCTGCTACTCACTCCATGCATGGGCAATGGGAGCTTTTATCTCTTTGCCGTGTCTTATAAATGTAGCATGCACAGCAGTCAGCAACCACTTGAGCCCAATTATGTGTCATCCCTGGGGCACAGAGCCTCCCTTTGTATCCCTTTGCCCTGGCAGGAGGCAAAAACAAAGAACTCTAAATAGACAGTTTATTTTCTAAGAATCAATATATTTTCTTCCTTTGAAATAAATACAAACCAGTTTGAAAGGTGGGGGAATCTATGGGAAAGAGAAGGGAAATGGGGACAGGCCCCAGTATTTTTTTTTTTTTTTTTTTTAGTACCAAATGACTCTGGCGCGACCCGGAAACGCAGTTACAAATGAGAATAATTTAAATTCTCCGATAATTACAATATTTACAACAGCAGGGGAGGGAGTCACCTAGTGCCCCTCTTCCAGGCTGGACAGATGCCCGCTCACCTCACCACCGGTAGGGGCCTCAGGCCTCTAGGCAGTTATGGATTCTCCTGGCATGAGCAGGTGAAGGTGGTGGGAAGGCCTGTTTTATGCAGCATCCAAACTTTGGCCCACCACCCACCCTCCAATGCCGTGAGGTCTCTGGAGCTTTTTCTGACCTGTGGGCCCTCCCTCTTCTTGCGCTGAACTGCCATTGGCCCTTGGAGTGTTCTGTACAGTCCAGCTGCACTTAGGGCAGGAGGGACCTCCCCCACCCAGCTTCCCCTGAGACTGGCCCCAAGACCAGAAATGAGTCAGTGCAGAGGCTGGTGCCACTCCAGGACAGTGAGCAAAGGGGAGGAGAGAGGTCACAGGGCACTGTAGGTTGGGCTGTGTTGGGCAGTATCAATCACTATCGCTGGTATCACTGCTCTGCTCGCCTTGTACCTTGCTGCGGTGCTGCAGAGCCCTGTGGTAGGCGATCTGTACTGACTTGCGGATGTTGGACTTGCGGCCCTCCAGCATCTTCTCCTTGTCTAGGTCCTGGTTCACACCCAGAGGAACCAGCTTGGTCCTGGGCAGCCACTGCCTACAGGACAAGGTGAAGATCAAATAAATCATCTCAGGGAGAACAAGCACCAGCCTTCCTCCTCTATTCACTCAAACACACCACCCAAGCACCCACTCTGGCCAGACTCTGTGATGGTCCCTGCCCTCAAAGGACTGTTCATGGTCTAGTGATGAAAGAGCCCAGTGGCAGTGGGAGGGTAATCACAGGATATTTATGGGTACAAAAAGGAGGTGCCCTGACCTCACCAGAAATAGCTACTCTGTGCCATAGGCTCCAGGCAGACTTTACTGACATTAAATACCCTCTGCAGATAATTAACAAAAAGACTACATGTGTAAATGTGACAGAACAGAGATTCAGAGCCTGAATGTTTATGCCTGCTAAATCCTCATTTTGTCACCGTGGACGCAGAGGTGGGAAAACTAAGTCTAGAAGCCATCTGAGGCTAGGTGGGAGCCACGTCTTTGTCATAGTCTCTGATGGTCCTTTGGTTTCCAGCTACAGCTGTTTGTCCGCTACTGCTCACTCAGCCTCTCAGACTCATGGTCAATACAATCCTTTGCTCAAAAAACTATTCTAAGTCCCTCCCCCGCTGATTTTTTTTTTTTTTTTTTTTTTTTTGGTGATAGCCCAGTCTTCTTGCTGCTGGAGTTTCTTGGCAGTCTGCCCCCATACCACACAGGGCTACATTTGTGGCTACTTACCAGGTTCGTTTGTTGTCAAAGAAGAGGACGAGGTAGAGATGCTCTCGGGCTTCCTGGGTCATCTGCTCCCCAAGTTTCAGCACCTCCAGTGGGGGCACAGGGATGGGAACCCCATGGTGAAACATACCTTCTCGGGGCATCTTTGGATCAATGATCTGAGGGTATAATAAGAGCCTAGTTTGGTTCAGTCCACTTCCTCCCAAGGCTTGCCCTCCCCAAGAACTTGAAAACTACTGAAGTGAGGACATGATAACCCAGAAAGGTTATCATGAAACTAGAATTGCAGTGCTGACCCTTGGCTTCTTTCTGCGCTAAATTATTTCAGAGTCCAAGGACCAAAGAGAAGGAAAAGGGAGAGATAGAGAAACTGGGTGGGAGCGTCTAAGTAGTACTCAAACTGTATCTGCCCACCAGTCTACCTTGCCAAGAAACTGTGCCCCACAGCTCAGCAGGGAATAGAAGTCTGCTGTGAATCTGTGTTCTGGGACTGGAAAGCAAGGGGCATGGTAAAAGAAGTGGAAGCGTACCAGAGCTGGGTATGACGGATACCCTCGGCATTTGGCCCACACGAGGTCGAGAGCATCCAGCGGGGAGTCCTCATCCTCTGACAGCCAACCAGCTCCCCGGCCCAGACTCTTCCTTACCACTTCACAGGAATGGGAGAGAGGGGGTGGATCAGCAGCTGGGGGGCCGGCGAGGCCCTGACACTGGGTCCCCAGCATCCCTGGCCTTGGGCAAGGGAACTTACTGCTGTGGCCCACGCCGCGGCCAGTGCCCACGGAGTAGGCCTCATTCTCAGTGCCTGAGGTATCCTCACTGCTGTCCTCTGGGAAAGTGCCCCGAGAAAAGGAAGGTTTGCCCCGGCCTTGTTTTGAGGGCGTTGTGCTGTAGACAAAACAATGGGAGCTCAGTTCAAAGGAGGAGAAGAATGGGAACATGGTATGTGCCCTCTGTTCTTTTAAACTCCCAGGGTCTGAGACTTTTGGAAAGCAGAGGCTATGAGAATTTCAAATTCAAACACCCACAGGGGCTAGGTTGGTGACCTGACTAAGGTGGGTTAGACGGAGCAGTGACAGGTAGGAGTGCATACTCTAATCATCACCTTAACCCAGGATGGTTCTCTCTGTTCCATTAATGGTAACACCGATTTATTTACTTTGCAGAGAACCTTAAGTTTGAGCCATCTTAATCTAGACTAAGATGGCTGCCACCCCACTTCCAACTTCTAGGGAAACCTAGAAAGGCCCGAGAGCCCTGGAAGGAAATCCCGAGGCTGGCCTTGATCTGCAGGGCTGGTACCTGGTCCGGTCTGAGGCAGCGCTGCTACTGCTACTGCTGCTGGACTCAGAGTCTGAGCTGCTCCGGGGAAGGCTGCAGTCATTACGGTATACCAAGAAACTCTTCTTCACTGGCTGGTTTCCGCTGCTGAAGCCATTGGCTGGTAAGTCTTGGTTGAAGGGAGGGGGAGGAGGGAAGGAACCGGTCAGGAAGATGTAGATCAGAGATGACATGCAGGGTAAAAAGGGACTTGGAGCTTGGGTTCCCCTTCTGTACTGGAAAATTCCTCCAACCTTGGCCAGCAGAGCTAGCTCTGGGCAGTGTCTACCACAGTTGACCACAGCCCTCCCCCACCCCTTGCTTCCCTTGGCGGTTACTGGCTTTAGGAGACAAATGGCTTAAAGGGCAGGAGATCCCCAAGGAAGGTGAGAAGAGAAAAGGTAAAGTGATACAATGGAGCGGGGGGGCCCTGGGTGGGACTCTAGCTGGGTCATAGTGTCTCTGGGCCTCAGTTTTCCCAACTATAAAATGAATGGCTGGAGTTAAAGGATTCCTAAGTGCCCTTCTAGCTCTCTCTTTTATGGGCAAATAAAGGGGTAACTGGGAGTATGCTAGGAAGAATGGCAGCTTTGCTCACTCTCTTGGGGGGATGGGTGATGGTGAGGCTCACCCATTGGGGGGTCTTCTGTGGACTTATCACTGTCGCTGTCTGAGCTCGAACTGGGCCGGGGGCTCCTACCCCGCTTGCGCTGACGCAGGGACCCCATGATGGGGAGCTGGGGGGGCCCCACAGGACTGCCTCCGTGGCTGGGGGTCATCTGGCTCTCCCGGTTTTTGGGGGGCCGGCCCGGCCTCTTGGGCGGTCCAGCTGTCTTCGGGTTCTTTTTGGAGAACAGAACTGAGGTTCTCCTGCCCACCTCATGTGCGGGGGTTGAGGACATGTTGGGACCCAGGCCTGGAGCAGAGAAAGAAAGAAGGAGAGTTGGTGAGGGCCTGATTGAGAAGAGTAGATATCCAGGGTCATGCCCTGGGTATAGGACCATTTCTCCAGCTAAAGTTGGGGAGATCATTTTAGGGGCTTGGAATTTGAAACGACTCTTATACAAATAGCCAGAGAGGCACCTAAGAGGCCCCTGATTGGAGAATGAGGGAGAAAGTACAGCTAGCTGTGTAGGAGGGACCTCTGCCTGGGGAAAGGCAGGGGTTGAGTGTGTGCTGCAGAGCCAAAGTCTGACTTGCTTTGGAGTCCACCTTGTTATGGGGTTCAGACCTTTGCTTGTCTCCTGGCTGCTGCTCTCCTCTGCGGCACTATCTGTCTGTCCATCCTTGTCACAGGCTGCCGGGTGGGGTGTCAGACTACCCCGGCCTGAGGGGCCATGCCGCTCAGGCCCATCGCGTCCAGTCTCTCGCTGGTGGGCAAGCTTCCGCCGCAGCGCTGTCATCTCTTTCTTGATCATCTTCGCACGCCGTGAGCGGCCTACACTCTGCTTGCTGGCATTCACTTCATCCAGCCGCTCCAGCAGCAGCTTCAGCTGCTCTTCCACTGGCAGGTGCTTCTGGTTCTCCAGCAAGACCAGCCGCTCTTCCTCAGCCGCTAGGGATAGGGTTGGAGGGGAAAGGTCAGACTCAGGGCAGCCCTCAGGGCCCCTTGAACCTGGGCAGGCAGCAAGAAACCCACTCATCCCCCCTTGGCTTCTCACCAGGAACAGCTGTAAAATAGCAGCACCAAGATGTGGAATGGCGGGCACTGCTATCCATTCACCCAGTCTGGCTTCTTGGGGAGCATTCCTGGGGATAGCTTGCCACTGCTCAGCCTAGCTCCTTTCTGCCTACACTGCCTGCTCCCAGGAGGGGACTTTTGGAAAGCTGTCCATCCCTGGCATTGGCCTCTTATGTGTGTGTGTGACATATCACCCACCATCTTCATTGTGGTGTGTGGCCTCATCTGCAGCCAGGCTGTGGGGGATATGCATGCCCGTCTCAAAGTCAATGCCCATTTTTTCTGCCTGGCGCCGGGCCTGGCGGAGCACAGCACCACCCTGCTCACGAAGCCGTACTGCTGCCCGGTAGAAGATGGTGTCCTTGGCGTTATACTTGAGGCAGTTGCTGACGATAAGGTTGAAGTCCTCCTCAAAATCATCAAAATTCAGGTAGCGGTAAGCCTCCAAGTTCTGCTTCATGGTGAAAAAGTCCATGGGCTTTTTGATGTGGTCTAGGTAGTCAGGTACCTGGGAGAGCAGGGCAGGTTTGTTTTAAGTGGAGATATCCTCCTCATAGCCCCAAACCCTGTTCCTAACAAGCCCCCCTGAAATGTATCCAGCAACCTCCTCCCACCACAGTTAGAGGCAGGCATATAGCACAGGGAAAGGAAAGCTGGTTTCTGGTCCTGACTTTTCCAGTCACAAGCTGTGTGACTTTGGCCAAGTCTCTTCACCTCTCTGGGCCTACTTTTCCTTTCCTGGAAAATGATGATGAAAGTAGAGCCAAATATACTTTCCAGACTACATGAGGCTTTACTACGAAAATGGCTTGGGGACTCCTCTAAAAATAAACACCACCTTACATTCCTATAGTTCTTTTTACTTCACAGTAACTTATAAGGAGGCTGCTGCCTCAGACCTCTCATTTTATACCTTTTAGAGAGAAGAGTCTGCCAGTCAGGACCTAGGGCTTCAGAGCTGGTTCTTTAGGTGCTGAGCCTTCTAAAGTCTCCGTTCTAGGGTTCAGCACCCCGAAAGTGTCTTCCTGCCCTGGGATTATTCATTTGGCAGACTCAGTCCCTGCCTCTGGGGAAGGAGTGCAGACTGCCTCCCATTCTGGGCCCTTGGGGTGTGACAGGGACAAGACACAGTCCAGGTGATACATGTGGCTCCAGTTCATCCTGCCCCAGAGCCACCAGCCCCTCTCTTCAAGGTCCCCATCTAGTCCCTGGCCCAGACCTGCAGCAGGGGTCCAACTGGGAGAGGAACAGAAAGAAGATGGAGTGAGGGGAAGGGATTCTTACTTCGTCCAATTCGGTTACCTCAGACAGAGGGACCGGCTCGCTGAAGATGTTGCCTGTGTCCTTCTCTTGGAGCTGCTCCAAGGTTTTGCGAAGGAGAATGAGGAAAGGGGTCAGTTGCATCTCCATGGCGATCTGCTGAACCTTGATCTAACACACAAAAAGGCCTGATCAGCCAGGCCTCGGCCAGTCCAGTGGCAGAGAAGTCTGAGGAGATAATCCCAGCTGGCCTGGGAACCCACCTTCACAGCTGGTTGTACTCATACAGGTCTACCTTCTATGAGGCTCCACCCAGGGAAACTTGCACCAACGATTCTGGTCTCCCCCTTTCTTGAACTATCAGCACCAGCTACCTATATGTCACATAACCAAGGATTCTGTTCATACTCTCCTGTGACATTCTGCTTCCAGTTGATCTAAAATCACACTGAGGACCAGGAGACCTGACTCCAGCAGCATCTCTGCCACTATCTGGCTGGGGGACACACTTTTCCTTCTCCTGCGTCTGTTTTCTCTTTTATAAAATAGGACTGGCCCAGGAGCACTCACCGTCTCCCTTTTGAGTTTTTCCCGCTTGCGGATCAATTCCACCAGCAGCCGAGCTCGCTCTAAGTCATGCCGGAGCCGCTGCCAGGACTTGAGCTGTTCTTTAAGGGCCCAGTTTTTATCCTCAGAATCTCTCTGTAGAGGCAAAAGGAAGATCAGGAGACGATTAGAGAGCCAGAGGAAAAGGTCAGCGGGGAGAAGAGAGCCTAGGAAACTAAGGTCAAGGGCAGGTCAAGCCAAAAGAGGTAGCACAGTAATTTATTGGTAGTGCCTCTATCTGTGTGTCCCCAAGGCCTGGCAGAGTAAATGCTTGGTATGTGTTTGTTGAATGAATATATAAACACATAGGAACAACATCTTTTCATTGAGGATTCCATGCTGAACCTGATTTAAGGGCTAGCTTAAAGAAGGAAAGAGCCTAAACCCTCTTGACACTGAAAGCTACAGCTGCAAATCTTGGTTTTAGTCTCCCCCTGGCCCTAGCTCCCAGAGCCCACAGGGAACTGGACACAGTACCCCAACTTGATCGCAGTTCCTTTGGGACTGCAGGTGTGTCTGTAGGCGACGAAGCAATGGGACCCCATTCCGTGACTGCCGCTTCAGTGTCCAGTAGCTGTGCAGCCTCTGCATGAACTGGCTCTTCCTTTGGATGGTCAGGCGGTTGGTGATTTTACTAAGCCTGGAAGGAAGGAAACAAAGAGTAAAACCTGTTGGGCCCTGATTCTCTTAAGCAGAGCAAGAGTCTCTGGCCAGTGTGAGTTCCTAAATGGGGATGAAGTATCTCTTGTCCAAAAGGCCTGGGACTCTGGGGCTTATGGCAAGGAAGAAAGAGCGGTGCCATCAATGGTACCGCAGCAGACAGGAAACCAAGCTCCTAGCACTAAACCAAATCCTTAACCCTGTGCAACAGGGGTCAGGGACTTCTGCCCCTAAGACTGCTCCAGTCACTGCAGCCCAGAGTACTATTTGACCCTGGGAGCCCTACTGAGACTGAGCCTTTGAAGGTTTTAAGATTAAATACAACTGTACACAGCAGAAACATACAGTAAATCAAATAAATGGCACAAGAGAACTAAAATAAACCTGGCCATCACAACCCAAATGAGCATCAGTGGCCACTTCACAACTTCTTGAGTTTCTGGTTCCCTGCTTTTCATTGTTTGTTTCTTCATAATTAGACCATGTTTTCCATTGCTGCCAGTGGCAGTTCCATCCTCTTCCATCCCAACTTAACAAACCACACCATCAAAGTGAAGGGAAGTTCAAAACACATTAGCTATGCCAGATAAAAGCTGACATTTTTGGCTTTTAATGTGAAAGTGAGGTGACCTGCTAAAGATCTCTTGAAAATATGTTTTTTTTTTTTTTTTTTTTTTAACTTCTGTGCAGCTCCTGGGAAGATAGCCCAGCCCTGCTGTTCTACTCCTGGGAGGAAGATAGCCCAGCCCTGCCATTCCACTCAGGAGGCTGCCAGTTCCTCTCCAGGAGGCTCCTTTGTCCCTCACCGGCCTGTCCACCTGCTCCCCACCTACCTGTGTGGTGGGATGCAGGGCACTGATACCACAGGCGCCGCTGCCCGCTTCTCTGCCAGGATCTTTCGTGCCTTCTTCATTTTGATCCGGGACTTGGCCTTGGCCTTCTTGACTTTCTCTGAGCTCCAGCCCTTACCCTCATCCTCCTCCTCATCTTCATCCTCCTCACCCTCACTGTGAGACAGGGCAGGCAGGCGGCGTGCTGAACCTGGAGGTGTGTGGATGTCGCAGTAGGCTGTCTTGCGGACACTGAAAGAGGTGCCGTTGGCGCCCGTCTCCCGCACAGGCTCCATCTTCATGTAAAGGCCAGCCTGCTGGGCGCATGTCACATGGAAGGCTGTGTAACAGTTGGCCTTGTGGCACTGGATGCAGGCCCCTGAGCCCCGTTGTTTGCAAATGTAGCAGGTGAGCTTCCAGCGAGCTGGTGGGATGTGCTCAATGCTGTCAATAGGCTCTAGGAAGACCGTGTTGGCAAAGCAGACCTCGGGGATCCACAAGGCACACACCACGTGGGCCCAGCGCCCGTCATCTGTCTGCTTGAAGGCACCGCCCTTGTTGGGGCACAGGGCACAATCCACAGCACGAGAGGGTGACTGCAGGCAACGGCGGCACAGCCACTGGCCCTCAGGGATATAGGGGACACCATAGCACTCCTGGTGCACGGCCAGGTTGCACATGTCACAGAAGAGGATGACATTGCTGTTCTGGCACTCACCATCATTGCAGATACAGCAAACAGCATCCTCGTCCACTAGCGCATTGGGGTCGCCTTTATTATGACTCTCAAAGTAGGACTCCTTCTCCAGCCGGTCCATTAGGTACTCAAAGATCTCCTGAGGGATGGGACTTACACCCTCTGTCTTCCGACGCTCATTCATGATATCCAGCCAGATGTAGTCCTCCTCGTCCATGTCATACTCTACTTCCTCATCCAGCTCCTCTGCAGACTTCTCAATGTACCTACAACAGTACACACATGGAGCTCAGCTTCACATGGTTGAGATTTCCCTCCCTTAAAGGCGATGGGTCATTTGCCACTGAGCACTTACTCTCCACCTGTGCCCTTTAGATGTGTTGTTTCATTTCATCCTCACCTTAACTCCAGACACTATACATACTATCATCATTTCTATTTTGCTGAAAAGAAAACCTAAGGCTTGGGAGGTTAATCACCCAGCCCCAGCTTACTTGTGAGAAAGTGGTAAAGCTGGGATGTGAACCCAGGCCTGCCACTACAAAGCTCATGTCCTAGCTGCTATATGTGACACCATCTTTGGGTTGCAGAGGCATAGCCAGCCTCCTTTAAAGGGAGGAAGGTAGGGCAGCTAGGACCCCTTGGAGTGGTCCAGATGCTGGTACAATCAGGGGAAGAAGGAAGGTCCTTTGATGTCACTGCCAAATTACATATAAGTAGCTTTAACACTGGTGGGCAGGGCCTCGACTAGACTGCCATGGGTCTTCTCTCAGCTCAGGACTCCCTCAAACTCAGGGTGCTATGTTTGTTCACTAGACAGCCTTGGGAGATAATCATAATAGCTAAGTTTTACCAAGCATTACTATGAGCCAGTCATTGTGCTAAACTATTATGTTTATTCTTACCACAGTCATAGAGTTAGTGTTCTTATTGTCCTCATTTTGTAGATGAGGAAACTTAAGCTTTGAAAAGTTAATCAAAACATAGATAGGTCACAACAATGGAGTAGCAGAGGCAGAGGCATCAACCTCCAGCCCCAGTGCTCTTACTGTCCACAGTATCACTGTGCCAACAGGCCTGGAACTGAGGGCTGTTCTACGTGCTTGTCACACAGAGAAGGTGCTCCTTGCCCTGCCATGCTATAGGTGGCCTGGACTCTGGCACTGTAAACTATAGGGTACAAAGGAAAAAAATGGGGCTTTGGCTTCTAAGCAAACCAGATTTAAATCCTGCCTCTGCCATTTTGTGACTTTTTGGACATTACTGCTGTTATGAACCTCAGTTTTATTGATGACAGAACAAGGATAATACTACCTACTCAGAAAGATACTGTCAAGATTATATGGAATTATAAAAATGAATAGGCTACAAACTGTTTGCCTTTACGTTTATTTATATAGGACCTTGCCCAGTGCCTACTACCCCCTCAGGCTCCAACAGCCCCCAGTAGGCCCAGGGAAGGAAGTGTGAGCACTTTGGTATAAAACACTACCTAACCACTAAGTCATGAGACCACATACAGACATGTGTGCAAATATGTAAACTTATCTTTTTATTAATAAGTTGTTTTAAAAAATGAATGAGCTAAGTCAAGTGGCACATAACAGGCCCTAGAAAAACATTAGCTCCTATTTCTCCTCCCATGGGGGAAATGGGACTTTGGTTGCTAGAGTGGGCCAGGCACACCCAGGCTCTGAAGCCACACTGCCTAGGTCCTGTCTAACAGAGGGCAAGTGAGCTAATCTCCCTGGGACTTGTTTCTTCATCTGTAAAATGGTGATGCTAATCTGAACCTATTTCACAAAGCTACTGTGAGCATTAAATGAGTTAATGCAGGTAAAGTCCCTAGGACAGTGCCTGATGTGCAGCAAGCACTCAATAAATGTTAACTTACTAGTTTTTGTATGGCCCTTACCCACCTTTCTAGCATTATAGCTGTTTATATGTCTAACTCCTCCACTACAGGATAGAAGTAGGGGGTTGTGTCTGACTCACCATACAGATACAGGCACTCAGTACTGTTCATTTGAAAGGCATTTTGAGGGCGGAAGGGAGGAGAGAGACTGAAACATTGTAGGAAGCAGTTTCTTCCTTTTTAGCCTTTTACCTCTTCCCCAAGGTGACTGCAACCTCCCTAGCTTTGAACAAGGGTATGACTCATGGATGGTGTGAACCATCTGGCTTCTTCCAAGCCTTGGCACCAGCTCTGTTGAGCACCAATTCTCACCCTTTTCTCTGTCATGACACACGTGATATTATGTGATGGTGCATAACACACTCCCACAGGCACCCAGATTACAGGCTGCAGTACAGATAAGGTAAGCTGCATGTCATGTGTAATTCCTGGCACACCAGCTGACATGCCACCCTCTCTCTCCTCCTCAAGGAAGCATATCAGGATGCAAGCAAGAGAAAGTGATGTTATTAGAGAGATGACCTCAAATCTTCTCAATTTATATAAAAAGTAAATCATTTCCAAAACTTGGGCAGTTTTACCAACAGTGGTAACAAATCCCATGCAATATACTTCTCCCAACTGTTTCGAGTCTAACTGCTGAGAACTGCTCCCCTAAAAAATGGATCTGATCCCCAGAAAGAGTGAATCTAAGTGAAGGGAGGAAGACAAGGAGCTGAATGAGCTGGGCCGGGATGCCTGTTAGAGCAGAGAGAGCTCAAGGGCCATTGGGAGGCAGGGGAAGCCCAAAGAGGGGTCTGTCTGTTAGGAGTGGGGCGGAGGTGGGTATGACAGTCAGTGTGAAAAGAGAAAACTGTGAAAAGACAGAAGGAACTGGAGTTGGACTGAAAAGATTAACGAATGGGAGAAGAAGAGGGAGATGGGTTTAAACTCCAACAGTGGAAAGATGAAAGTGCTATATGCCATATTGCTTGTGTTCCCAGATTTGCTTTTAAAGAACTGAGGTTTAGGTGGCTCACACCTGTTATCCCAGCACTGTGGGAGGCTGTGGGCGGATCAGGAGGTCAGGAAATAGAGACCATTTTCACCAACATGGTGAAACCCCCGTGTCTACTAAAAACACAAAAAATAGCTGGGTGTGGTGGCACGTGCCTAGAATCCCAGCTACTCAGGAGGCTGAGGCACGGGATCACTTGAACCCAGGAGGCAGAGGTTGCAGTGAACCCAGATCGCACCACTGCATTCCAGCCTGGCAACAGAGCGAGACTCCGTCCCAAAAATTAAATAAATAAATAAATAAAATAAAAATTGAGGTTTAACATTACGTGGACTGCACTTTTGGTAAAAAATGTTTTTTATATAAAAGCCTTTATGACAAATCCTTCTCAGAGATCAAGCCTTCTGATTAGCTGACAATAAAACTTACCGCTGTTGGCAAATTAACTCATCAGAATGCTTTCTTTGCTTTGGATGTAAACTTTCAGAGAGGTTTTACACTTGGTTTTTTACCATCCTTCAGCCAGGATTTCTCCACGTAGTTTCACCACCACACTGCCTCCCCCCACATACCTTCATCTTTTACCTCATGTTAAAGGAACAATTAAATGACAAAAATAGAAGGGCCACTGGAGGAGTATTAAATATTGCTTAAGTATAAAATACTGCTTCAACATGTTAAAGGTTAGATGACAATAACAGAACCAATAATGTGAGAAATACAGAAGTAGATTTACAAAGTGCCTGTAGTACCTTATGAAATCAGTGACCCTAGTCTTCTAATTTTAGGGAGGCAGAGGAATACTGTATCTGCTCTGCAGATGGGGTCCATAAAACACTGTAAGTTGGATGCATTTCCCAAGGTCATGCAGTTAGGAAATAGAGAAAGCCAGGAATCAGAAATAGGATGTTTTGGCACAGTGGAAATTATTATAGCTCAGGAGTCCGAGGAACCTGGGTTTGAATCCCAGTTCAGCTATCTACTGGAATGTGATTTTAGATAAGTATGGCTGGGCACAGTGGCTCATGCCTATAATCCCAGCACTTTGGGAGGCTGAGAGGTGGATCACTTGAGCCCAGGAATTCAAGACCAGCCTGGGCAACATGGTGAAACACCATCTCTACAAAAATTTTAAAAAACTAGCTGGGCATGGTGGCATGCGCCTATAGTCACAGCTACTCAGGAGGCTGGGTAGGAGGATCATTTAAGCACGGGAGGCAGAAGTTGCAGTGAGCCAAAATCATGCCACTGCACTCCAGCCTGGGTGACAGAGCCAGATCCTGCCTCAAAAAAAAAAACAAAAAACCAGAGAGATAAATCTGGCACCCTTTCTTGATCATAGTTTCCTCATCTGTGAAATGAGAGAAATACCTGAGAGTTGTGAGAATAAAATAAAGCAGTGGCATGTGGCATTGCAGACTAAGTGCCACCATTAGTGGGGTAGCATTCCTCTCACTGCCCTGGCAAAATCAGTATTCTTTCACTATTCTCTATTCCTGCCACTCTCCTATCTGTGCCTCTCACCTCTCCCTGGCTCCTGAGCCCTGCTTGACCAGTTTTCCAGAGCTGCAAGATAGAGGTGGCCTTACCGGTAATAGGAAGTTGGCCGGGGTGGGGCATCAGGGGTGTCCTGTTCCAGCTCCCGATAGACCACCTCTGGTAGCTTGGGAGTGGTGCTTGCAGAAACATTGTGGTGGTGGTGATGGTTGGAGTCCTTGCGCTTCTCCTTGTTCTTATGTTTGCCTGACTTGGGAGTAGTAGCTGGCGTCTCAGTGTTCTCCTTGTTGCTGCCATTCTCGGGGGCCTCCTCAGGGGCTTCCTCGTCCTCTGACACCACATCCAGGTTGTCAAAGATGCTGATGCGGTGGACACGACCATGCAGGTCCACCTCCACCATGCGCTGGGCCTGTGCATAGCTCATCACCTCACGGCCTGGTGACTGTGAGACCTCGGAGGGGCTGGGTGACTGCTTGTTGGCTGGGCGTGACTGGCGCCCTTTCTTCTTGTGCTTGCGGAGTGGAGTCTGTTGTGGGGGTGGTGGGTTGTCGTGGTCATAGTGGTACAGGTGGTACTCAATACCACTGTAACTCTTGTAGACCTTTCGACAGGTCTCCACCGGGCACTCGTATGGTGGCTTAGTCGCCCGCAAGTTGTGGCAGAAAGTCTTCACATCAAAGTCCACCCCCATGCTGTCACATCTAGAATATACAGATCAGTTAGCATAAGGCTGGGGATGAGTTACTGGCCACTTGCACCAGAGACCCCAGTTTTTCTAGTCCTTCCCCTCACTTGGTGTCACCAGGTCCTAGCCAGCCTACCTCTACAGTGTCTCCAAATGCCATCTCCTCTACCATAGCCCAGATCTGGACCCTCATCACCTCTTGCCTGGTCATCCTACCCTATGTCTCAACTCCTCTAGCCCAATCTCACATCATATTGGAGAATGATCTTTCTACCAGGCAGCAATGATGCCAGTCTCCTCACTAAAAGCCTCCTGATGCTCCCCAGCTCCTTCAAGATAATCTTCCAAATTCTCTATGATGCTATTCAAAGAGCTCTTCTCACTGTCTGGCCCTAGTTCTCCTTGCCAGATTCTTTTTGCAAGTTACAGCTGTTTTTGTCTGTACAGGGGAACCTGCCATTCCCTGAATGTTATAGCCTCTTGTTCTTTTCTGATTGGTGGGCTCCTACTCAGTCTTCAAAAAACTAGCTCAAATGTCACTTCTGACACAACTTCTATGATTCTCCCATGGGGAGCTGTTTCCACAGCATTCCATTCTCACCTCTAAAACAGCACTTGACATACTGAAAGTTGTCTCCCCCTCTAGACTGGGAGTTGTGTAGTAAAGACACCAGAGCCTATCCACCTCTGTATCCCCAGTACCTAGCATGCACTGGACACTCAGTTTTTGGCAAATGAATGACTTGTTGAACGAATAGCTGAATAAGGGGGATCACCAGATTGAGAGCTCAGATGGGATGAAGGCCATGTAGAAGGCTGAATGGTGGCCAATGATTTAGCCGTGGACTCCTGCAGAAATCACTGGATCACAGAAAGAATTCATTTACTTTTGAGGTCTTTATGGGGACCCTGGCTCTGGGACTGGGTAGGAGATGTACCGTGAAGCCAAGTGAAAATTGAGGTCATTTAGTCAGTGACAGCAGCCTGTATTACATTTGAGCACTTGTTTCACCCATTCACACAACGACAACTGAGTGACTACCAAGTGCCAGGCCCTAAGGGTACAAACACGAACACGACAATCTAGGCATGCTCAGCTCCATGCTGGTCTGCAGGGGCCCTCCCTTCCCCCTCCCCAACATTCTTGGGTGAGTGTAGACAGCAGATGGCACCAGGCCTCAGGAAGCCCAGCTTGGTCAGAGACTGCCCCAATTTCTCTCGGCCTAGTTGAGTTCAACAATTCAGCTAAGGGCTTGGCACCATCCCAGCCGGGCAGAGCTACCCTGAGCTCCCTGACAGAATAACCCCGTTGGTCTCTCCACTGTGCCTGAACCAGGCAGGTGGGCTGCTTCAGCTCCTCTGTCAACGGCTCCTGACTTTCACATCAGTAACACTACACGTCCAGCTGCAACTCTCTTCTGCTTTCTACCTGAGGCTGTGTCTTTATGAACATAAGCCAACCGAAGCACAAACAAGATCTCCTCTTTCCAAGCTGGGTCCCGGGTGAATGGCTCCCAAAGTAGCACAGCGAACCCAGCAATGTCCCCTTGGGACCCAGCAGCAGAAACACAGGTGAGGGAGACGAGAACTTAGATCAGAAAGCCCGCGGAGAGGGCCCAAGGGGAACAGCGGCTGCATCTGCCACTGGAGCTCACGGGGCTGGAGGAAGCAGGGGGCGGGGGCCGAAGAGATAGGGCTGGGCCCCGGCAGTGCCCGCAGCCCACTCTCCGGATGTGGTGGCGTTTCCCCTTTGTCGAAATGTAACAAGTGAAACAAACCTCCCCTCCTGCCACTGGCCCGGGCAGCTCCGAAAGATACACTGTTGCCCCGGGATGCCTGCTAGAAAGCAATGCACTGTCAGTTCTCCCAGCTGGAGTTGCCAGAGAGGCTCCCGGGCCACGCGGCTCAGTGCGCGCCCCACTAACGTAGCCTATCCCTTCCCTGCCGGCCACTCCCGCCCTGGTCCCAGGCCCGCACTCACCGGCCACCTCGAGTCCGGGCTCATCGCCGGGGGCGCCCGCCGGGGCTCCGACCCCACTTGGGGAGGCCGGCGGGGAAAGTCGGGCTGGGAAGGGGGAGCCCCAACTCCGAAGACTGTAGATCTCGCCACCCCGGCCCCCTGCCACCCCACGCTGTGGCCCCGGCTCCCGGGTATTCCTGCGCTGACCCCTGCTGCTCCCGGTCCCGCCGGCGCCCCGCGGTCTCAACTCCGTCGACCGCCGCCCGTTTCGCGAGCCCCTAGGATGCCCAGCCTCGGGACCGGGCGCCGCTGGAACAATGGAGGCTCCCAGAGGCAGCGAGAGGACAGCAGCAGCGGAGACCGTGGCGGCAAAGGCTGTGGCAGCGGCGGCGGCGGCAGCGGCGGCGACGGCGTCTGCGCAGGGTAAACGTGGCTTCGCAGCGCTGTTGAGCTGCACTTTCGCCACATATCCCTGCCCGTCCGCTGAGGCTCGAGAGACCGTTCTCTGGAATTCAGAAAGGACCTTAGACACCCTAAAGGGCTCCTCTAGCTCTCTCATCTTAGAGTGGAGTTTCTGGAGACTCAAGTCGCTGTACTCAGGATCTGGGGTCGTCGGGCGCTTTGTGGCGAATCTGCAGCCACGGACGGTGAGCGCGGGGCTGGGCGTGAGGAGCCCGCCCTTCTCCCCTCCCCCTCTGCCTCCTCCCTCTCCGCTCCCTGCCTCCTCCCTCTACGCGCCCTGCCTCCTGCTGGCGCCGCGGCTGCGGGAGGGACCTGGCCTTGGTCTCAGAGGAAGGCGGTGAGGCGGGGCCACAGTAACGGGCGGGGCTGGGGGCAGGGTCGGGAGCAAGAGGGACGCACGCTGGAGCCCAAGGGGACCAGGAGTTATGGGTAGGGCCTGGGCGGGGCTGGAGACTAGATCGGTCTGTGGGGCGGGGCTTGTGGGGCGGGGGCGGTGCTACTGTACAGGGGAGCCCTGCTAGAATAGAGGGGTAAGAAGTGGGGCTAAACAGAAGAGGAGTACTCGGGAGAGAAAGGGCGGAGCTTTGGATGGCCTGGAAAGTGGAGCTGCACTAGGAATAAAGAACAGAGCTGGAAAAAAACGACGCGACACTGAAGGGAGCGGGCGGGGCTTGGGAAGGCAGGGGGCGGAGCTAGGAGGCGAGGGCGGGACCGATTAGGGATAACGGGGCGTGACTCAAGGAAAGAAGAAACTCGGGAAAAGTAAAGGAGAGATGGCAACAGAAAAGGTGTGGGTCTGAGGGAAGGGGCTGGGTTTGGGGCCGGTGGGTGTGAAAGGGCTTATGTCTGGTAACAGTGAGATCTCTGTGGGTTGGCAGGAATGTGCTCCGGGTTAATGGTTGGAAGATGGTGCCAAAACAGCTGATTTAATGTGAGTGGGTGACCTCCTAGCAATGTGAACGTGGACAAGATCCGTTCTTCAAGTTGCTTATTTGTAAAATGGAGCTCGAAAATTCTATTGCTGGTTTTTGAGGGTTTCAGAGAACTTGGATGGCAGGGGAGACATCCTTAAACAATGCTTGTCCAGTTTTGTCATTAAAGAGGAGCATGAAAGGGTCTTCGAGGGTTCTGGGACAAAGCCCAAAGCATCTGAAAGCTTCTATCTTAATGCAAGCTTTTCATTTGACCCACTAAAATGTATGTTTTCTAAAAACCATCCCAATAAAATCGACATACCGGGAAGATGTTTGCTGATTAAGATCTTGGGATCTGAAGTCAAACTGATGAATTCTCTTAAACAAATGACTCATCCTCTCAGAGCCTCAGTTTCCTTATGTGTAAAGTGGGAATAATATATGGTACTTGTTCTCACACAGTTGTGAGAATTAAATGAGATGATGCTTGTAAATCACTTAGCACACGGTTTGACATGTAGTGAGTGTTCAAAGAAAATGTTAGCTGTTATCCAGATTAAAATAATTCAGAAGGCCGGGCTTGGTGGCTCACATCTGTAATCCCAGCATTTTGGGAGGCTGAGGCAGGCAGATCACCTGAGGTCGGGAGTTTGAGACCAACCTGACCAAATGGAGAAACCCTGTCACTACTAAAAATACAAAATTAGCTAAGTGTGGTGGTGGGCGCCTGTAATCCCAGCTACTCCAGAGGCTGAGGCAGGAGAATCGCTTGAACCCGGGAGGCGGAGATTGCGGTGAGCCAAGATCACTTCATTGCACTCCAGCCTAGGCAACAAGAGCGAAACTCCGTCTCAAAAATAATAATAATTCAGATGAAACAGATCAAAATAGAGTTATACAAAGTCATCTCCTTTAGATGTCAGGATTTGTTTGAGAATCTGGTGAAAAGTATGGGCCATGTGCAGGATCTGGATTTTGTGAAAAAACAACTATGAGCCTCTCTCCTGGGGAAAAACATACAGAGTTTCACTTATTAAACTCTTTGCAGAATGTATGAAGAAGTGTTGGATGAACATGTTAGGTGGGGATGAACCTAGCTGAAGGCATCCTGGTTCCCTTCCTCTTGTTGCGGCCCCAGGCCTTGGGTCCCATAGTCTTCCTTCCTTCCCCAAGACGCATGAAACAGAGGTGGAGTAAAGATCAGCTTTATTATTGGCATGAAGGCAGGGAGGTGTTGATAGTGCCAGGCCCTTCTGCAGGCAAGGAGGCAGAGGGCTTGTCAGCCAGCACTAATCCTCCAAGTTGGCCCTCCCAGTGAGGTCCAGGGTTCCAGGTGCCTCTGGCTTAAAGCAGAAGCAGTGGGTGAGCAGGTGAGCAGACTGTGAGGCATTGCATATGTGGAATCCTCAGGGCTGCTCTGGAGCTGGAGTCCGGCTGGGGTTGGCAGAGGGTGGGGGCCGAGGCTGGATGTCTCTGGTACGCATATAGGACAGCAGCTGCTCCGGGATCTCGGCCAGCACATCCTTGGCCAGTCGGGCCATGCTCAATACCTGGTTCCCCGACCGGTCAACATAGTCTCGGAATGGGACGAACTGGGTCAGGCACAGACAAGAAGATAAAAGCCATGACCAGGAGAGAGGCATGGGGGTGCAACAGGGAGGCTTCTTTTTTGATCCCCAACATCTCTCCAACTATCACAGTATCTCCCTCCCCACATCTTAAGCAGTTTTCTACATTTGCTGTCTCTCCACCCACTTTTTTTCCCACCTTTTATTCACCCTCAACCCATTCCAGTTTGGCTTCACATAGTCCATTGAAGCTGCTCTTGCTGATGTTGTCAGTGCCCTGTATTGCTAAATCAGTCCAGTGGACAGTAATTTTTAGTCCTCATCTTGTTTGACTTCTGTTTAGTTTTCCATTACATTTGACCATAATTCTTCTGGACGCATCCCACTCTTAACACCACACTCTTCTGCCTTCTTGCTTACCTTTCTTGAAGCTCCCCCCTCCCACCATCATTCCTCTGGGTCTGCTTGCTCTCTAAACCTGGTCCCTTCTCTCTCTCAGCTCTCTTCCTGGATGATTTCATACACATCCATGACTTTAAAAATTGTTCCCTGGAGGAAAGTAGAGCAGGCCAGGTAGTAGGGAGAGAGACTTGGAAAGGAGGGAGCAGGGGAGACAAGGGGCAGGGACCAGGGAGAAGGGATCCTGAGAACAGGAGGAGCCCGGAGAGATGGAGTTGGGGCAAGAAGGAAGAGGAGTCTGTGAGAAGGGGCTGGGAAAAGAGAGAGGACTAGGAGAGGGACTTGGGGAGAGGAGGAGAAGAAATGAGGTGTTGGGGGAGAGGAGCTGATAAGGGGAGAATTAAAAAAAATTCTGTTTCCTGATGACTGCCGAATTTATATATCTATCATGACCTCTTTTCAAAAAATTGTGTTTTATTTTTATTTAATTTTTATTTTTCTTTTTGAGAAGGAGTTTCACTCTTGTTGCCCAGGCTGGAGTGCAATGTCACTATTTTGGCTCACCGCAACCTCCGCCTTTCAGGCTCAAGTGATTTTCTTGCCTCAGGCTCCCGAGTTGCTGGGATTACAGGCATGCACCACCACACCCAGCTAATTTTGTATTTTTAGTAGTAGAGACGGGGTTTCTCCATGTTGCCCAAGCTGGTCTCAAAACCCCTGGTCTCAAAGAGGTCCTCCTGTCTTGGCCTCCCAAAGTGCTGGGATTATAGGCATGAGCCGCCATGCTTGGGCTCATCCCTGACCTCTTTTTAAAGTCCAGAGCCACATATTTAGTTGCCCGTATTACCTCTCCATTCAGTTGTCACGGATACTTCGAACCCAATGTATGTATGTTCATAACTGAATTCTAGCTCTTTCTGCCAAATCTCCTCCTCTAGCTTTCTCCTTCCCAGCAAATGGGATGTCATTCACCCAGTTGCTTAAGCTGGAATACTGAGTCATCCTTGAAGCCTTCCTCATTCCCCATCAACATCTAATCATCAGGTCTTGTAACATTTTCTTCTTAAATATCTTTTGAATCCGCCACTTTCTCTCCCTCCCCACTGTTTCCAGCCAGATCTCTATCACCTCCCCTCTACTACTTCAAAGGCTTCCTCATTTATGGGTCTACCTGCCTTCTCTCTTGCCTTGCTGCTGTCCACCTTCCATGCAGCAGCTAGAGAGATCCTTTAAAAATGCAAGTCTGACCATCTCACTATCCTATGTAAAATTCTTTAAGAGCTTTTCAATTCTTTTATAACAAACCCCCAAATTTAGCCTCCCTTCTCACACTTACCTGCTACCCTAGCTTCTGCTTTTTCATTGATCGGGCCAGTTCTTCTGAGCCTCAGAGCCTTCTCACATGCTGCTCCTCTCCCTATAATGCTTATCCCCTCCCTTAGGTCTCAGCAAGCTAAATAACCCTTTCCTGACTACTGTACCTATGTTAGGTCCCTGTTACAGCCTCTCACAGTGGCATTTGCTATTCCTCTGGAGTACTTATCACAATCAAATGAGATATTTATTTGTGTGATTATTTATTGTTAATTGCCTCCACTAGAGTGCAGGAGCCTTGGGAATCTCCCAACCTACACCATGGATGTACCAAGGTTGCAGCAACCTTCCTATTTGTCAAAAAGAATGTGTTCAAGGAATGAGAAAGGATGAAAGAGTGACAGGGAAGAAAGTAGGAGACTGAGAAGGTAACAAGTGTGAGTGGCTCCCAATTTAGCCTCTTCTTCTCACTGTGCCTCTCAGCTCCACAATCTCTCCCAGGTCAGGTCTACCTGAACGATGTCCCGCTCTGCGTAGCGTCCTCTAGAGGACACGCGCACATCATCACCGTCCAACTCTTCCATTGCTGCAGAAAAGACACCCCTCAGCTCAATGGCCTCTCCAGCATACCCCATGCTTCCCCTTCCCTTTGAGCTCCCCTTTGGAGTCATCAGGAGAATGCTTAATGCTAGTGTTCAAGTCCTATGCCTTCCATGAAGTCCATCCTCTCAGAACCCCCGGGGGAAGTATTAGTATCATCAGCCTTGGTTCTGATAAGGAAGCGGGTTCAAAGAAGGTCTGTGACTTGGTCAAGGCCCCACAGGGGTATCTACCTTGTCTCTTCTGTGAGGCAGGCCCAAGTATCCGACCCCTTCCCACTTTTCTCCTCAGTTCTTAGTCCCATTCAGGGACACCCCATCGTACTCACCCTCAAACATGGCCGGTCCTACACCGACGATAATGATAGACATGGGCAGTGAGGAGGCCTGTGGGGGAAAGAGGGTGAACAGTTGGGGCAAGCAGCCATCACCAGGGAGGTAACTATTAGGAGAAAATTCTCCATGTATGTGTGTCATGGTTCTGCACATCTTGCAAGCAGAGGCATTGATTCTCTCTGACCCAGACTACTTTTTCAAGGATGTTTCTATATCAATCAGCCTTGAAATATTCAGTATTGCCGGGCGCGGTGGCTCACGCCTGTAATCCCAGCACTTTGGGAGGCCAAGGTGGGCGGATCACGAGGTCAGGAGTTCGAGACCAGCCTGACCAACATAGTAAAACCCTGTCTCTACCAAAAATACAAAAAATTAGCCGGGCATGGTGGTGGGCGCCTGTAATCTCAGCTTCTCAGGAGGCTGAGGCAGGAGAATCACTTGAACCTGGGAGGTGGAGGTTGCAGTGAGCCAAGATCGCAACATTGCACTCCAGCCTGGGCGACAGAGCGAGACTTTGTCTCAAGAAAAACAAACAAACAAACAAAACAAAAAAAGAAAGATTCAGTATGTTCCTCTAGAGCAGAGGGCATATTTGCCTACTGTCCAACATAGTTTTAAAAAAAGGTCTCACTGGAGACCTTTGGAACAAAAGGCAAGCATGCTTACTGTCCATTATAAAAGACTCAAATTCCCTATGCTCAGGGTTCCTCTTCTGTAATGCAACCCACAGTGGCTGCAAGTGTCATCTGTCCCTCTTCACATCGTCCAGTGGGAACCAGGACTTAGAGAATTCAAGCAAATGCTAATACTCCAGCTACTGCTTTTGCTGGAAATCAAAGTCCTCTGTCTCTAATCCAAGAGTCCTGTGTCTTCTGCCAGCATCCATGAAACTGGCAGGCTAACTTGTTATCTTGCAAGGAGGATAAAATCTTAGCCTCTTCACAGTATTAACATTACTCCTCCCTGCCAAGCCCTCCTCCTCAGACTCACGCTGACGATGGCCTCCTTGGTCTGCATCATGTCAGAGATGACCCCATCAGTGATGATAAGCAGAACATAGTACTGGGAACCATCAGAGATCTTGGCTGCAGCCCTGGATGAGAGGCCAAATCAGAATCCAGCTGAAAGCCAGACAGGCCAAAGGAACACCTTACCTCCAAAGCTTCCACAGCCAGTGGTGGACAGTGGGAGCTTCTGAAACCCATGCTCCTTCCCGAGACCTGGCAGCCTGCCCCTGCCTCTGCCTGCCTCCCTTTCTCTCTCTCTTTCTCTCTCTCTCTCTGTGTGTGTGTGTGTGTGTGTGTGTGTGTGCGCGTGTGTGTGTATGTGTGTGTGTATTTTTGAGACAGAGTCTCACCCTGTTGTCCAGATTGGAGTGCAGTGGTGTGGTCTCAACTCACTGCAACTTCCGCCTACCCCAGGCTCAGGTGATCCTCCTACCTCAGCCTCCAGAGTAGCTGGGACTACAGGCATGCGCCACCACGCCTGGCTGACTTTTGTATTTTTAGTAGAGATGGGGTTTTACCATGTTAGCCAGGCTGGTCTCAAACTCCTGACCTCAAGTGATCTGTCCGCCTCAGCCTCCCAAAGTGCTGGGATTACAAGCATGAGCCACCACGCCTGGTCTGCCTTCAGTAATATTTATTGAGCACTTACTATGGTAGGTACTGAAAATACATGAGGAGAAAAAAATAAATCCCTCCCAGCCCTCTGGAGTAAGGCAGACATTAATCCAAGAATCACACAAAAAGGTGTAAAATTACCACTGTGATGAGTGCTGTGATGGAAGGGACACTGCTATGACAGGGTACAAGGGGGGATCCTGGCCGGGTGCAGTGGCTCACACCTGTAATCCTAGCACTTTGGGAGGCCAAGGCGGATGGATCACTTGAGGGCAGGGGTTCAAGACCAGCCTAGCCAACATGGTGAGATCCTGTCTCTATGAAAAATACAAAAATTAGTCGGGCACCATGGTGGATGCCTGTAGTCCCAGCTACTCAGGAGACTGAGGAAGGAGAATTGCTTGAACCCAGCAGGCAGAGGTTGCAGTAAGCCCAGATCACACCACTGCACTCCAGCCTGGGGGACACAGCAAGACTCCATCTCAAAAAAAAAAAAAAGTAAATAAAAAGAGGGGACCCTGATGTGACCCAGAAAGTCAGTGAAGGCTTCTTTAAGAAAGTGATGTTTGAGGATAGAGAGGCTAAGTGAAGGAGGAGAGGGATCTTTCTAGGAAGAGGGAACAGCAAGGACAAAGGCGCTGTCTTGGGACTAAAGGACAACTCCCCTCTCTGGAGGACAGAAATTGAGGGAAGCAGACTGGGCCATGTGGCTGAGGGAGCATAGAGCTTAGACCCCACAGAGATTTATCAACCCCTGGCAAGATTTTGATGTGTATACATGAGCAAGAGCAAAGACTGAAGGCTTCCTTGCTTCCCTGTCTCTCCTATTTATTCTCTCTCCCTTCTTCCCTCTGCTGACCACATGTCATTGCCTGGGCTGCTGGGTCCCATGCAGTCCTCCCTCAGCCAGTCTAATAGCTGCTTCCAGAGCTCCTTTTCCCTCTCTCACTAGTCTTTGAATCCAAGATTGTTTTTCATCTGAAAATGACTGCAGAAGTCATTGAGTCCAGTCCCTTTATTTTGCATATTTGAAAAAAAAAAAAAAAAAAAAAGACCTAGAGAGGGCACAAAGGCGGTGGCAGACACTGGTCTCTTGACTTCCAGTCTCCAGGCCTGTGTGGATTGGAAAGGATGGAGCTATGCTGTCCAATAAGGTAGCCTTAGCTGCATGTGGCTATTGAAATTTAAATTAAATAGAGTTAAACATGCAGTTCCTTGGTCACCCTAGCTACTTTCAAGTGCTTCATATCTATATGTGGCTGGTGAATACGATATTGGCCAGCATAGATACAGAACATTTCCATCATTGCAGAAAGTGCTATTGGACGGTGCTGTATTGAAACCTGATCTCAAAATGTGAGGAGAGGCATGGAGAGGTTGTAGAATTATAAAATAGCTTTGGGGACAGGTGGGGTGGCTCACACCTGTAATCCTAGCACTTTGGGAGGCTAAGGCAGGAGGATCACTTGAGGCCAAGAGTTTGGGAACAGCCTGGGCAACATAATGAGACCTGGTCTCTACAAAAAAATTTTAAATTAGCGGGCTTGGTGGCACATGCCTATAGTCTCAGCTATTCGGGAGGCTGAGGCAGGAGGATTGCATGAGCCCAGTGAGCCATGATTACACCACTGCACTCCAGTCTGGGAGACAGAGTAAGACCCCAACTAAAATAAAAATAAAAATAGGCCGGGCATGGCGGCTTACCCCTGTAATTCCAGCACTTTGGGAGGCTGAGGTGGGCGGATCATGAGGTCAGGAGATCAAGACCATCCTGGCCAACATGATGAAACCCCGTCTCTACTAAAAATACAAAAATTATCTGGGTGTGGCAGCGTGTGCCTGTAGTCCCAGCTATTTGGGAGGCTGAGGCAGGAGAATTGCTTGAACCCGGGAGGCAGAGGCTGCAGTAAGCTGAGATCTCACTACTGTACTCCAGCCTGGGTGACAGAGGAAGACTCTTGTCTCAAAAAATAAATTAAATAAAGTAATTTTGGCTCAGTTTGCCTAGGCTGAGTGGGAATGGGTCATGATTCTCTCTTTTTTTGAGACAGTCTCACTCTGTTGCCCAGGTTCAAGCAATTCTCCTGCCTCAGCCTCCTGATTAGCTGGGATTACAGGTGCTCACCATCACGCCTGGCTAATTTTTATATATTTAGCAGGGACAGTGTTTTACCATGTTGTCCATGCTGGTCTTGAACTCCTAACCTCATTTTTCAGGTCTTAGGCTAGATGTTACATCCTCAAAGCCTAACCTCAATGCATTTTAGTAGTTTAAACCTCTCTCTCCGCTAGAACAGTATCCTATTCTCTGCTGCCTGCTCAGCACCCAGCTTGGTGCCTGATACATATTAGGTATGCAATTGGTATTTGCGAAATGAGTAAGTGACAGGAAAAGGTACCAAGCCAGGTCTCTGAGCAGACTGGGGCCAGAATTCAGGCTGAGGCTGAGGCTGCCTTGGCCTCCCAAAGTGCTGGGATTATAGGCATGAGCCACCACACCCAGACAGCCACCATGCCTGGCCATGACCCTCCTTTACATCACCTACTCACTTCCTGAATTCTGGCCCCAGCCTCCTCAGAGACCTGGCTTGGTACCTTTTCCTGTCACTTACTCATTTCGCAAATACCAATTGCATACCTAATGTGTATCAGGCACCAACCTGGGTGCTGAGCAGGCAGCAGAGAATAGGATACTGTTCTAGGGGAGAGAGAGGTTTAAACTACTAAAATGCATTGAGGTTAGGCTTTGAGGATGTAACATCTAACTTAAGATCTGAAAAATGAGTTGGATTTAGCCAGGTGGTGATGGGGGGTAGGGTGGGGTGATGGGGATGGGAAAGTAAAGGGAAAAGTATTCCAGAGAGAGAGAATGGCAAGTGCAAACCACGAGGAATTGCATGTAGAACTATAGCAGAGAAAGCTGGACCTGGTGGCTCACATCTGAAATCTCAGTGCTTCGGGAGGCTGAGATTGGAGGATCCCTTGAGCCCAGGAGTTTGAGACCAGCTGGGCAACATAGGGAGACCCTGTCTCTACAAAAAATAACAAAATTAGCCTGGCATGGTGGCATGCACCTGTGGTCTTAGCTATTTGGAACGCTGAGGTGGGAGGGAGGATAGCTTGAGACAAGGAGTTCAAAGCTGCTGTGAGCTATAATGGTACCACTGCACTTCAGTCTGGGTGACAGAGTGAGACC
>NW_016107596.1:3158035-3165007 GCF_001604975.1 Cebus imitator
GCCTCCCGGGTTCAGGCAATTCTCCTGCCTCAGCCTCCTGAGTAGCTGGGATTACAGGCACGCGCCACCATGCCCAGCTAATTTTTTTTTTGTATTTTTAGTAGAGACGGTGTTTCACCATGTTGACCAGGATGGTCTCGATCTCTTGACCTCATGATCCACCCGCCTCGGCCTCCCAAAGTGCTGGGGTTACAGGCTTGAGCCACCGCGCCCGGCAACACACTCTAGTCTTCTTAAACTCTTCGCTGTTTCATGAACTTGCTCCTTCATGCCTCTGTTTTTCACATGCCATTCCTTCTACCAGGCCTACTCTGCTTCTGTTTCACTGATAAAGTCCATTTCATCCTCTAGACCCAGCTGAGCAGTCCCCTTTATGGTATTGGAGCCTATACCCTTCCCCCTCTCTCTAGGATACTGCCTCACCCACCAAGATGGGCTGTCTGCTCCTCTAAGTGGGTTCTCACTGCATGATCTGCTGGATAAAGCGAGATGACTATAACTACACTTAAGACACCTTTTTTCCCTAAATTAAACATGGATGCAATGTGAGAAGAATATAAAATTTGCATGAATTTTTAAGATGAAATACAGAAACTTCAAAGACGTTTTCAGCCTGACTGCTTTCGGCTATGCCCCCAGATTCCCCCAGAGGGACGCTGTCGCTTGCCTTTGCCGACAGGCTACTTGCTAGAAAAGTCTGGGAAGCTCTGGTCTACAGAAGGTAATGATTTATTTATATTTCTGTCTCCTGCACCAAGGCGGGAGCTCCCAAGGGCAGGGACTAGATCTGATTCATCTGTGAATCTTCAGTGCCCCAGCAGAGAGCTGAGCACACAGCAAATGCCCTTTGAATAGTAATAATGATAATAATAGTAACGGTAATAGCAAATACCTAGAGTACTTATGATGTTCTAGGTGCTTGACGTATATTAATTAGTCCTCACAACAACCCTATGAAGTAGATATTGTTATTTTCCTCATTTTACAAATAAGGAATGAGGCACAGAGAGGTTAAGAGTCTTGGACCAAAGCCACAGCTGGCGAGTGATAGAACCGGTGTGTTAACTTGGGTAGTCTGGCTCCAGAGCCCACACTCATGGCACATTGCCCTTTTACTGAATGTTTACTAAATGAATGAATGAATTTTGAATTAGTGTAGTTGCATAAGATAATATTTAAGAAGTTTGCTTAATAAAAAATATGCTCACGTTCTAGTATTAGTGAAAAAAAAACAGTAGTGAAATGTTATATGTATAATAATTTGAGTATAGTTGTGGATTCATAGGAAAAAGAACTGTATTACATCCACATTCCATGGGCAGTATTCAGGGTGATTTCTTGATTTCTCTACTGAAATTTTCTACAGTTAATATTAAAGAATCTATTATCATTACTACAAATTAGAAAATAAACAAATCTACTAGAATTAATACCTAAGTTATGAAGTAATCTGTACAACAAACGCCCATGTGTCAAGTTTACCTACGTAGCACATGTACCCCTGAACTTAAAAGTTAAAAAAAAAAATAAATCTTTGCTAGGGAAAAAAGTCTATGGACATATAAATCTCACTGAAATCCTTCCACTTCTATTCTCTTTTTGTTTCATCTTTTTACCTCTAAGCTTTCTGAGGTGGTTTGTGTTAGCTGGGTTTCTTCTGTTTACTATAAAGTGGAGTTTGCTTATTTTTGATTCAGTCAAATAATGTTTTTCTTTTTTAAGGTCAAGCAGAGCTTGTCTTATTTATGTTTATTGACATACATTTGGTTTTATTTCTGTCATTTCATAAATTTGTTTTAAATTTATTTTAATACCCTCTTTGGTTTTTTAAGTCATTTGATATATGATCTGGGTTTTCTTTGCTTTGTTTATTTTTATTCTGAAAATTTGGACAGTCACTCTTCAAGTTTTTAACCTACCATTTATTGAGCACGTACCATGGGCCAGACACTGTGCTAATACTTCTTACACTTTTATCTAATTTTAACCTTGCAATAACTCTGTAAGGAAGCTGCTGTTGTCATCCATTATTACACCACCTTACAGAGATGAAGTGGATGCTTAAAGAGGCTAAGTTGCTTAAGGTCACATGGTTAGTGAGTGGTGGAGCTAGGATCACATTCAGGTCTGATGCTAAAACTTAGGTCTTCACCACTGTGCTGTAGGCTCTTCTCTCTCTTACCCAAACTCAAGGGCTGTGTTGTCATTCCTAAGCTGTGGGGTTAGGGTAATTTGCTGATATCCTTTCTGCCCCATAATAAGGTACAGTCATCCCTCAGTATCCACAGGGGATTAGTTCCAGGACCCCTGTGGATACCAAGCTCCTCAGATGCTCAAGTTTGTTAGATAAAATGGTGTAGTATTTGTGTATAACTTATAAACAACCTCCTGTATATTTTACTTGTTTAATTTAAATTTTTAATTTTGAAAAAATGAGCCAGGCGTGGTGGCTTACGCCTGTAATCCCAGCACTTTGGGAGGCTGAGGCGGGTGGATCACCTGAGGTTAGGAGTTCAAGACCAGCCTGACCAACATGGTAAAGCCCTGTCTTTCCTAAAAACACAAAAATGAGGTGAGCGTGGTGGTGTGTGCCTGTAATCCCTGCTATTTGGGAGGGTGAGGCAGGAGAAGTGCTTGAACCTGGGAGGCGGAGGTTGCAGTGAGCCGAAATCATGCCACTGCACTCCAGCCTGGCAACAGAGCGAGACTGTCTCAAAAGAAAAAAGGAAAAAAAAAGAGAGAGAGAGATGGGGTCTCACTATATTGCCCAGGTTGGTCTTGAACTCCTAGGTTCAAGTGATCCTCCGGCCTCAGTCTCCCAAAGTGTTGGGATTTCAGGTGTGAGCCACCGTGTCTGGCCTTTCCTGTATACTTTAAATCATTCTAAATTACTTAGAGTGCTCCTGACTATCCTTGGGGAGAGAGTCCCTTATGTGGGTCCCCTCATTTCCCCACCCCCACCCAGTTTCCTTACCTGGCCACTTGGTTGATGACAGGAGCAAAGTAGGTGGGCCCATAGAGCTGCACTGTGCGCAGGCTCTGGAAATAGCTCTCCAGCACACCCTCAATGCCCGCACAGTTGGGGTCCTCATCATTGTTGTTCTGTCAAAGAATAACCCCTGCTAGGCTGAGCCCATGCAGGGTACACCCAGGAGTGCTCTGATCCCAGTTCACTCCTTCCATTTTCCATCAGTCCCTTTCATGCTCCCCTCTAAACCCAGCCCTGCTCCCCTCCCTGCTCTGCAATTCTCTCATAGCTTCCTGTTCCTCTGCATACCCTTTGAAGAAATGTAAACAGAACAAAATCATCAACTTGGGTGGGCCAGATGCCAGGGAATGGAGGGTAGGCTCTGGCCCATACCATACCAGGGGGAACTGGTGGGAGATCCGTCCCTCTGGGGGCAGCTTGGCCCCAAAGCCATAAGCTGGGAAGAGCTTGTCGCTGTCATAGTCCTGGATGATCTCTCCCACTGCCTTGAGCGCCATGGCATAGGCACTGAGCTGGTAGGGACTCATGTAGTGCAGGGAGGTAGGCTGCAGAGGATTCCCTGTAGGGGCAAAGGAACCCCAGCCTCATGATCATTGGATCATCCATCTGTTCACCTGCTTATCTTTGTGTGCATTCATTCACCTATATCCATTTATCTGCCCTCTACCCATGCCCTTCCTCCTTATTTTACCCAATCATCCATTTGTTCATTTATCCATCTGTCCACCCACCCATCCCTATACCTGTTTATCCATTTACCTACCTACCGACACATCCATCCACCCATCTACCTGGTTATAGATCTATATTTAAGTCTACTTATGCATCTTTATCCACTAATCTCTCCATTCTCTTATACAGCTATCCACTTACCCACTCATCCATCCATCTGTCCATCCATCCACCCACCCACTCACTTGTCTACTTGCCATTTTTCTTCATTTGCCATCCAGTTATATAGCAATATTATTTTATCCATCCAGCTAGCCAGCCCTCTGTGTTCCATTCATTCTCTTGTCTATTCTCATACGGATCCATCCACTCATGCATTTCCCCTAGCTAATTACTTGTTATTTCCCCAACTTAAACTTTGGTCCATTTGTCCACCCACATACCCATCCATGCATCTACTTGTCTAACCTATTATACTTACTCACCAACCCATCTACCCACTCCATTTCTTCATGGATCTATGCATCCATTCATGACTCACCACCTATTCACCTATCCATATCTCCTTATACCCCCTTTCTCTCTCATCCATGAGTCTACCCACCCACCTGTTGAGCTATCTATCCTTTCAACCTTCTATGATTCATCTACTCATCTATTTTTCTACACTCTATTTTCCTGGCTGGGTTTTGCCTAAGTTTGGGCTTCTTGGGTAGGTAAACTCTTATCCCTAGGTAAGAATCCAGACCACTTCCTAATGACTCCCTTAGATGTCCCTTCCCACCTCCCCCTTGTTCCCTCATTCATGCCTCACCATTGGAAGCTGTGAAGTCAATAGCTACTGTGAAGTTCAGCTGTGTCCTGTTGGGGAAGCAGATGAGTTGAGGGGTGAGGAACTAATAATTATTACATCACTATTTCTCAAACAACAATGTACATATGGATCGCCTGGGGCTCACGTTAAAAGGCAGATTCGGATCCAGATGGTCTGGGTAGGGTCTAACAAACTCCCAAGTAATGCTGATGCTGCTGGCTCATGGACCACACTTCAGGTAGCCGAATTAAATGTCTACTGTGTGGCAAGTGTATTAAATGTCATTTAATTTAACCATCACTATAGCCCTGAAGTAGTAATTAATATCCCCATTTGGCTGGGTGCGGTGGCTCATCCCTGGTGGATAATACCAGCACTATGGGAGGCCGAGGTGGGCGGATCACCTGAGGTTGGGAGTGCAAGACCAGCCTGATCAACATGGAGAAACACTGTCTCTAATGAAAATACAAAAAATTAACCGAGCGTGCTGGTGCATGCCTATAATCCCAGCTACTCTGGAGGCTGAGGCAGGAGAATCACTTGAACCTGGGAGGCGGAGGTTGTGGTGAGCCGAGATCTCGTTATTGCACTGCAGCCTAAGCAACAAGAACGAAACTCCTCTCTCTTTTTTTTCTTTATTTTTTATTTTATTTTATCATCCAGCCCAAAATGTCAGAAACTCCATCTCAAAAAAAAAAAAAAAAAAAAAAAAAAAAATCCCCATTTTACATAAGAGAAAAGTGAAGTGCAGAGAAGCAAAGCACCTTTCCCAGGTCTGCCTGCCTCCTCCAGACCAAGCAGAATATCCCCTATAGTCTGCTTGGTTTTCCCACTCTCTCTACCTTTCCCTCTTGCCTGACTATAACTTTGTTTGGGCTCCAATTAGGTTACTGGGGCCACCAATGAAGACCACTGGTCTGGGAGCCATCTTCCCAGGAGGAGCTGAAAGCTAAGAATGAAAGGCAGCCCCATGAAGGGAACTAAGAGGAGTAGTATTTTGCATTTTACAGAGCACTTTGTAGTTGGCCAAGTGTTTTAAAATTTATCTCCATGTCACTAGGCCCTGACCATTCATAAATAAGAAACCTGGGGCTCAGAACTGGGAGTAATTTATTGTCAGGCTTTCAGCCCAGAGTTTGGCCTGTGACTCACCCTCCCTTGATGTAATCAACAAAAGTGAATTCAGAGTCCACAGAGAAGGAGAGCAGCGTCACCTGTGGGACAAAATAGGCAGCCCTGTTACTTTGGAAAAGGCAGTCGGGGTGGCGGAAGGGAGTGAGGCACATGGGGTTTTGGAAGGAGGCACGTGATGGGAGGCAAATGATTCCACCCGCTCCCCCAGCCAGCCCCACCCTGTTCAACTTCCCACAGGGAAAAAAGGGGAAGCTGTCAGAAACATAGTTGGCTTTCCAAAAGTATATTAAATTGGGAAATGCAACTTATTTTTTCTTTCATTCTGCAAAAGAGTAAAATCTGAAAAATTTCCTGAGAAAAAAACAAAGAAAAAGTTAAGTGGTGCTCCTTGTGGCTAACATTACTATTCCAAGTAATCTGTGCCCACTGTCCTGCCTTGCCCTCAACATTTGTCATGCTATGTCAGTGGGGACAGACACGGAAGGATCCAGGGAGGGCCGCAGCTCCAGGGAGCACTCACAGTTCCCGAGTTGACATATTTCTTCTTCTTACATTTCTTCCGAGGGTTAAGGACCTAAGTGGAGGTAACAGTGATGATAAGAAACAAAGAGAGGTCCAGACTGAGCACACTGGGATGGAGGGCCTGGGTGACCTGGGCAAGGCTGGAATGCTCACCTCATATACTGTGAACTGGTTCTGGGCCTTGCTCAGCTCCCGGTAGCTGGTAGTGAACTCACCAATGAAATCGTGGCTGCAATGAGGTAGGCATGGCTAAACAGCAGCTGCTGCTGGTTTGGAACCAGACCTAAAACCAATCTTTTATTCCTCCTATCCTAAGCCCCTTCTTAGGCTGCAGGGCACTAGTGCTGGGGCCAGAAGGGAGGCCAAACATAGGGAAAAATGGGAAGAGACAGTGTCCGAGAGACAATGGGGAGATCAGTTTTACCCAAGACACTGGTGTTTATCGTCACCTTTCCTGGCTCCCAAAGCTACTTTGGGGTTCTCAGTGAATGTACAACATATTATTGAGAACTGCTTGGGTCAAGTACAGGAGAAGGGACCATGTGGGGCAGTTCTACCTTCCATCCCGGTCCCAGTCGTACACATCAATCTTCACTGTTCTGAAATGTAGGAGATAAACATATGCTGAGTGTGTATGATAAACCCCAGAGACACCTCATACACTTAACCATACACATATCACCTCCCCATCCACCCATTTGTCTTTCCATTAACTTGTTCATCTTTAAACCTACCTCCCATCCCATCCTGTCTTATTCATTCATTAATCCATGCCTGTACCCAACCATCTACCCCTATTAATACTACTGCTGTTAGTACCAGGAGTACTTTTTTTTGTTTG
>NW_016107596.1:3165157-3194454 GCF_001604975.1 Cebus imitator
TTATTCTTATTTTGGGATAAAGAAATTGAGATTAAAAAAAAAAAAGTAATTTGGCTAAGATCCCATAGCTAGTAAATGACTGAACTGAGATTTAAACTCAGGCATCCTGATTCCAAAGACTTTGTTCTTAACTGTCATGCCTAAATCATTCTGCATGTCTACCTACCAGTGTATCAGCCCATCCAACCATCTATCTATCCATCTAGCTACCTATTTACCCATACATTTGCCAGTCCAATTTCCTATCAGTTCATCTCTTTAGCCACCTAGCTATACGTTTAGCCATTCATTGACTCACTGAGGCATGCAAGCATCCATCTGTCTGTCTATTCATCTACCCAACTATATAACATCTATCCATCTGGTTATCCACTCATCAGCATAGCCATTCATCTACTCATCTATGTGCCCATCCATTCTTCCAGCCTCCCACCTACCATCTACCTTTATATTACCCATTTACTCACTCATTTGGTTTGCCTATCCATCTACTTTATACCCATCTATCAACTAATTCACCCACAAATCCATCCATTCATCCATTTTCCATCTATTCACCTATCCAACCATCAATCCGCTTGTCACTCTACCTATCTTTTTGTATTCCACATGCTTTTCCATTCCTCCTCCTGCCTCCCCAGTCATCCATCAAACTCTCATTTATTCATTTATCACCCACCCACTCATCCATCAGCTCATCCATCTGTTAATCACCCATCATCTGTATATCCACAAATCCACCCATCAGTCCAATTATCCATTCATCTGCTATCCATTCATTTATCTGCCCTTCTGCCCACCCACCAATTCACTTATATATCCATCCACATACATATCCAGCCATTCACCAGTTTACGTATCCAACAATCCATTCATGTATCTGCTTATTATTTGTTCATCTCCCCTTTCATCTACTTTCCACCTACCATTCCATCCATCAGTTGATCCATCCCTGGGTAGTCCACCTATCCATCTGTGTGGCTATTCATCTGCCTCTCCTTCCACCCAACCTCATGTCCCAAACTGTCTCACTGAGCAGGACCATCCAATGCTATTAGGATACTTCTACTATTATTCTTGGGCCCAGGAACTCCACTGGCATGTCCTTGGCTCCTTACTCCCCAGCTTATGCTGAAGCCAACCTGTCATAGTCTCCATTGCACAGAGCCCGCACAGGGATGCTGAAGGGCTGCCACACAGGATTTAGCGTGTTTTTCACAACCTCTGTCTTGTGGCAGATGGTGAACCTGGAGGAGAGTGGGAGGGATTGGTATAATTTATCTCGTGACCAGGGGTAGGACTGAATCCAGAGACAGAGCCCAATGCTCTCAGAGATTCCTGAGATCCCCTATTTGTGAAGCACATGTCCCCCACCCCCAGTCTAAGAGTCCTGATGGCAGTGACTCACGTGCCATCTTCATTGCTCCTGTAGAACACAAGGAAGGGGTCTGATTTCCCAAAGAAGTCCTTCTTGTCCAGCTTGTTTGCACACAGCTGCATGGTGGCAATGTCCTAGGGATGGATGAAGTTGGGCCGGTGACATCCAAATTGCCCATAGCCTTCAGACAGTCCATTAAAGGGCTTATAGGGAGAGAAGGGAGCTCCTGGGTCTAGCATGTGGCCCTTACTGACCCGACAATTGCTAAGCTCTTCTGCAGTCAGCAATATGGTCCCACACTTCTTGCCTGGTACACCCCTGGAAGCAGAAAAAGCCTCTTAGTGAGAGGAGGGAGGGTAGGCAACAAGGACTGAGTCTAGTCTGGGGTTAGGTGGGCCAGGGGATTCAGTCCCTTCTGTCTTGAATGCCTTCTGGTGAGGAAGGGCCTCACTTTGACTGGGTGGGGGTCTGTAAAAAGGGGTCAGACCAGCTTAGGTGAACATCTCACAACAGTAGTGTGAGAAAGACATGGGATTTAGAGTCAGTGGATTTTATGATTGTTAAGGTGTGTGACCCTGGGCAAGTTATTTCCCCTTCCTTGGCCTTAGTTTTTTTCTCTATGAAATGGGAATCATGATGACTTTTCAGGGCTGTGAAGAGATCTGAATGAGTGCATGGAAGGAAAAGCAACTCGTAAGCTTTACAGATATGAGCTGGTTTTATTCTTCAAAGCAGACTCTGGTTCCTACTATATGCCGGCTGGTGTGATAGATACGAATTGGGCAATTGGCACTCTCCAGCTCTGCTAGACTGCCTGCAGGGAGCTTTGGGGGCAGGGGGAGGTGGAATGTCAAAGCCAATAGATAAGTAGAGTGGGTTGTAGTGATGCTGAATAAGGGAGACGAAGTTCTGTCCAGACCCAGGAACAAAAGGGCGGTTTGTTAGGTCAAATCTGATGTGCTTCCTGAAGACCATGGAGAGGGAGATTTTAAAGACAAGGGGACCTTATCCTTTCCTGATCCTAGAAGGAACACTTCCATGTGCTTGAACAATGCATACAAGGACCCCCATCCCCAGCAGTAAGAGACCTTGTTGATAGGGGCCTGCAAACCCTGATTCCCAAAGGGATCCGAAATGTGGCAGAGAGAAAACTAGGGTCCTGGATCCCAGGACTGGCTCTAACTTGCTATGTGATTTTCCCTATCCTTAGAATGAGAGCTGAACTATTTCTTTTTTTTTTTTTTTCCACCCGGTCTAAAACATCCTTTTATAGCAGAGTTGAACTATTTCTTTGGCTCCTTTGGTCTTTGACTCTTTGTGCTTTACAAAGTGGGACTTTGATGAGGATAGGGACTATTCGCCTACAGCTGGGCATGGTGGCTCACACCCGTAATCCCACCACTTTAGGAGGCTGAGGCAGGTGGATCACCTGAGGTCAGGAGTTCGAGACTAGCCTGACCAATATGGTGAAAGTCCGTCTCTACTAAAAGTACCAAAAAAATTAGTCGGGCATGGTGTCGGGCACCTGTAATCCCAGCTACTTGGGAGGCTGAGGCTGGAGAATCACTTGGACCCAGGAAGCAGAGTTTGTAGTGGGCTGATCAAGCTCTTGCACTCCAGCTTGGCCGACGGAGTGAGACTCCATCTCAAAATAAATAAATAAATAAATGGATAATTTGCCCGAACATCTGGGACCAACAAATTGTTGATCCTGTTGCCTTCTTACTGTTCTTGGCCTCCTTGATGTTCTCCCTTACCACCTTATCCATCCAGTGTGAATTCCAGTCAGTGATTATAATAGTCATTCCCTTGCATCCTGTGTACTTTCCCCTTCTCTCACTTTTTTTTTTAAGAGTTGGGGTCTCAGGCCGGGTGTGGTGGCTCATGCTTTAATCCCAGCACTTCGGGAGGCCGAAGAAGGTGGATCACCTGAGGTCAGGAGTTTGAGACCAGCCTGACCAACATGGAGAAACCCTGTCTCTACTGAAAACAAAATTAGCTGGGCATGGTGGCACATGCCTGTAATCCCAGCTACTCGGGAGGCTGAGGCAGGAAAATCATTTGAAACTGGGAGGTGGAGGTTGTCGTGAGCTGAGATCGTGCCATTGCACTCCAACCTGGGTAAGAAGAGTGAAACTCTGTCTCAAAAAAAAAAAAAAAAAAAAAAAAGAGTTGGGGTCTCACTCTGTTACCCAGGCTGGAGTACAGTGGCACAATCATAGCTCACTGAAGCCTCAAACTCCTGGACTCAAGAGATGCTCCCACATCAGCCTCTCAAGTAGCTGAGACTACAGGTGCACAACACTACACCTGGCTAAGTTTTTAATTTTTACTTTTGTAGAGACAAGATCTGGCTATGTTGCCCAGACTGGTCTTGAACACTCCTGGCCTCAAGAGAGCCTCCTGCCTCAACCTCCCAAAGTGCGTGGATTACAGGCATGAGCCACGGGCCCAACCTTTTCTCTCACTTTCGCTGTACTTATTTGGCAGAACCACAGCTGTAATTAAGCCTAACTCTGCCTAACCCATACTGCACCTATGAAACTGAACAAGGCCAGACAAAAACACGCCATTATGTGAACTTGTGTCATTTTAAATGCATGACTGCGGACCTCAAGAGGATCCTTAATGCTTCCTCAGAGTCATACTGTACATCCTGAGACCCTTCACTCTCCAGTTCTGGTAGATGGCAGTTTCACTCCTTCTTTCTCCTCAACCCCTAAAACCTCCTCCCCCATCCTTATTCTCAGCCAGTGACCTTGTTTCCTACTCACTGACAAAATTGAAGCAACCAGAAGAGAATGTCCACCCACCATGACACCTACATTGCCACCAGTATCTTCACCCACACAAGTGTGACTCCTACAGTTGCTATAAATGAACTGTCCTGTGCCTATTTATCCCTCCACCGTGTACTACATTTCATACTGTCTTGTCTGAACAAGAAAATCACTTCAGTAATGTTCATCTCCTTCTATTACATCAAGTTTTCAGTTTCTACTCGGGCATTCCCATCAATATGTGAATGTGGTATAATTTTGGAGAGATGGAGTCTCACTATGTTGCCCAGGCTGCTCCTGTACTCCTGGGCTCAAGTGATCCTCTCACCTCAGCCTTCAGAGTAGCTGGGATTGTACTATGCCTGGCCAGTGTGGTATAATTTATCTCATGTTAAATTTTTTTTTTTTTTTTTCAGAAGGCGTCTCGATTTGTCACCCAGGCTGGAGTGCAATGGTGTTATCTTGGCTCACTGCAACCTCTGCCTCCTGGGTTCAAGCGATTCTCCTGCCTCAGCCTCCCTAGTAGCTGAGATTACAGGCACACTCCACCACGCCCAGCTAGTTTTTATATTTTTAATAGACATGGGGTTTCACCATGTTAGCCAGGCTGGTCTTGAACTCCTGACCTCAGATGATCTGACTGCCTCGGCCTCCTAAAGACCCGGCATAGTGGCTCATGTCTGTAATCCCAGCACTTTAGGAGGCCGAGGCAGCTGGATCACCTGAGGTCAGGAGTGAGCCACCAGGTCTGGCCTTGTGTTAAAAAATTATAAACTTACTCTTGACCTCACTTCCTGCTTCAGCCACATCTCCTTTCCTTTTCTCTCTCTCTCTTTTTTTTTTTTCTTTCTTTTCTTTTTTGAAACAGAATCTGCCTCTGTTGCCCAGGCTGGAGTACAGTAGCACAATCTTGGCTCACTGCAACCTCCTGCTTCTGGGTTCAAGCGATTGTCCTGCTTCAGCCTTCTGAGTAGCTGGGATTACAAGGGTGCACCACCACTCCCAGCTAATTTTTTTGTATTTTTAGTGGAGGTGGGATTTCACCATGTTGGCCGGGCTGGTCTGGAACTCCGGACCTCAAGTGAACCACCCTCCTCGGCTTCCCAAAGTGCTAGGATTACAGGTGTGAGCCACGGTGCCTGATCACACATCTCCTTTTCTCTTCTCCGCTTTGCTGTAAAACTCCTTGGAAGATTTCTTGACTCCTATCCTCTTCTTCTTCTGTTCTCTTCACCTCCACCTCTCCTTCAAAACTATGCTTGTATGAGTCACCAGGGACTAGGTGCGGTGGTCACACCTGTAATCCCAGTGCTTTGGGAGGCGGGCGGATCACCTGAGGTCGGGAGTTTGAGACCAGCCTGATCAACATGGTGAAACCCTGTGTCTACTAAAAATACAAAAATTAGCTGGACTTGGTGGTGGGTGCCTGTAATCCTAGCTACTCAGAAGCCTGAGACAGGAGAATCGCTTAAACTGGGAGGTGGAGGTTGCAGTGCTGAGATCGCGTAATTGCACTCCAGCCTGGGCAACAAAGAGTGAAACTCCGTTCAAAAAAAAAAAAAAGAGTCACCAGGGATTTTCATCTTGCTAAATGCAATGGCCAATTCCCAGTCCTCATCTGAGCTGCAGCAGCATTTGATGTGGTTGGTAACTCTCTCCTTGATACCCTTTTCTTTGCTTCCATGATGACATCAGCCTCTCTTGCTTCTCCTCCAACTTCATTAATTGCTCCTTCTCAGTCTTCTTTTCTAGGTCCAATTTGTGGACCCTCAGTCTTTGGTTCTCTCTCTCTAGTCTCTCTCTCTCTCTTTGTTTCTCCTGTCATTCCTTCCCTCCTTTGGTGATCTCATCTAATAGCATGGCTTTAAAGTTAACATCTAAGGCCGGGCTCAGTGGCTCATGTCTGTAATCCCAGCACTTTGGGAGGCCAAGGCAGGAGGACCACTTGATGACAAGAGTTCAAGACCAGCCTGATCAACACAATGAGGCCCCCTGTCTCTACAAAAAATAATTTAAAAATTAGCTGGGCCTGCTGGCATCCACCTGTAGTCCCAGCTACTTGGCTACTTGGGAGGCTTCACTGTGAGTATTCCTTGAGCCCAGGAACTTGAGCTGGGCTATCATTTTCACCAGGAAAGTGAGCTATCATTGCACCATTGCACTCCAGCCTGGGCTGCAGAGTAAGAGCCTGTCTGGAAGATAACAACAACAAAACCAGCATCCGAGACTCATTTGATACCTCCACTTGGATGTCTAACGTTTTATAGGTTTATGAAACATAAAATTCAATATGTCAGACTGAACTCTTGATTGAATTCGTCCCCCAACTTGCTTCTCCTTCACATGCTTTTTTTGTTGTTTTTTTTTTGTCCAGAGGCAGAGTCTCACTCTGTCACCCAGCTTGGGGTGTCACCCAAGCTTGAGCCCAGGAGTTCAAATTCCTGGGCTCAAGTGATCCTCCCACCTCAGCCTCCTGAGTAGCTGGGACTACAGGTGCATATCACCATGTCTGGGTCTCCATTGTTTTTTTTTTTCCCCACTATTCTCACCTGGTGTCAATTCCATCTTTCCTGTAGTTCAGGCCAAAGACCTTGGTATTGCCCTCAACTCCTCTTTTCCTCTCACATTCCTATTCAATCTATCAGGAACCTGTTAGCTCCACCTTTAAAATATATCCTGAATCTGACCACTTCTCCCCTCCTTCACTGGTAGCGTCCTGGATTACTGTCAGAGTTTTCTCATTGGCTCTCTTCTTCTACCTTTGGCCACCCAAGGTTTATTCTGAACCCCACCACTAGCACCATCCTTTGCAAGCAGTTATATCATGTCACTCCTCTGCTCAGAGCCCTCCAGTGACTCCCATTTCAGAGTAAAGGTGGGAGTCCACTGCAAGGCCCTGTTAGTTCTCCAACCCCACTTCCTCCTGCCTCCCAGTCACCTGGCTCCAGTCACACTGGCCTCCTTTCTGTTCTTTGAATGCACAGGCTTTTGCACTGGCAGTTTCCTCTGCCCGGAGCTTTCTTCCTCCATATGTCTGTACCATTTACTCCCTCACCTCCCCAGGTTGTTGATCCAAAGTTACCTGTCCAAGGCCTACTCAACCACACTGTTGAATCCTGCACCTCCCACTCACCCAGCATTTCCAGTTCCCCTTATTCTGCTCTACTGATCTCTTTCCCCATAGCAGTTAATATTGTCTAATCTATTATGTAATTTACTTATGTCTATTTTGTACTGTCCTCCCCCCTACAACTAGAGTATCAGCCCCCTGAGGACAAGAACCTTTGTTTTGTTCACCATTGCAAGCTAGTCTCCTTTAGGAGTGGCTGACATAGGGTAGGTATACATAGTGTTTGTGGAATGGATGAAGCCCTGGTGCCTAGAACAGGGTGTGGCATATAAAACATGCTAATGCATATTTAATGAGTGGATGTAATAGAAATTCCTGTGGATTTGATTTAGTCCAGGGGAGCTTCCCTGTGGAAAGGGGCTTGGAAATGGACCTTAAAGTTTGAATCACGCTTAGAAAAAGAGTGAGGAGAAAGACAGAGAAAGAGAAAGAGGACATATCAGGCCTGAGACTGACTTGGGCAGAGCCTTGGAGATTGGATTTTCCTACGAGGGTGATGGGAGCCACTGCTGTCCTGACCAGGGGGAATCCCAGCCTCCACTACTATCAGTCAGTGGCATCCTGGGGAAGGAGAATTTGGAAGCCTCCACCCCACTCCCATACCCCTTCTCATTCAGCTTACGTGAGGGTTCGCTCTACGCGGCTGCCCTGGCCTCCAATCACCTCTCCCAGGGCCAGGAATGCTTGTCCCAGGAAATCCTATGCAGGACAAAGAGTCAGTGAGACTAGAAGCTCTATGAGTGCTGAGTCCCAGCCCAACCCTGGTGATGCTCTTGCCCAGGACCAGGCCAGTTCCCAGGCGGGTGAGTGGTGCAGGAGCCACCGCCCAGCATGGGCTTTAAAGGAGGGGGTGTGAAAGAAGGGTTCTGCAGCAATCACTGCCTCATGGTGGGTCATCAGTCTAAGCCTGTGTCCCCAGCCTCTGCCCAGCCCCATTCAGACTCACCTTCTGCAAGTCCCAGCAGTGGCAGCCAAGAAGGAAGAGAAACAATGAGTGGGGGGCACAGGCAGGACACTCAGGCAGGAGGAGAGGGAGCAGGAGGGTGGGTTGGGGGCCTGAAGAAGATGGAGTCTTGTCGAGGGTTACAAGGAGTTCTAAGGGTCTTTTAACACATCTAAGCACCTCCTGTGCACTCTGCCAACCCTCAAGGAAACGCTTGCTCACCGTTTTGGAGATGTTGGTTTTGGAGTCCACGTTGTACCTAAGGAAAAGAGTGGAACCGGTGTGGGGTGGGGCTGGCGGGGGGAGAGGCTGGAAAGGGGTCGGGCACCGAGTCTTGGTGAACATTTTGGGTGGAGGAATGGGTAGCTGTCGACCTGAATTCAGCTTTGGTCTCCTTTAGGGCAGGAGTCAGGGTGGAAGAGGGTCAAACCTGGGCCGAGGCCAAGTCAGGGGCTGCTGGGGGCAGCGTCGTCTGGAAGGGGTTGGGCCTGAAGTGGAGCGGCGATAGGAGCAGAGTGGTGGGTGGGGCCAGAGCAGGGGGACAGAACTGGACCACTTGTCACTGAAGGGCAGGGCTCAGACTAGAGGGGGCCCTTCAGAATGGGAGGGAGGCCTGCGGGAAGAACCAGGCCGGGAGGCGAGGCGGGGGTGGGGCCAGCCAGAATTCCGGGCGGGGCCTCACACATCGAAGCGCAGATTTTGCTTTTCCTCAAAGAAATAGTCGAGGACGAATTTGCGCACGAAGTCTGGGTTCAGCGTGTTATCGATCACCTCGGTCCGTCCGAACTGGGCAGGGGGGTGGAGGGTCAGCGTGGGACGTGCAGTCCCGGGCGCGGCCCTGGGCCGGGAGAGGGGGCTCTGGGACTCACCTCCCGCCACTCCTGGCTGGCCTGGCTCTGCGTGTAAAGCACCACCACTGCAGGTGGGGGCGGGGAGGGAAGGACGTCAGGTCGGCTCGCACCCCTTGCCCCTACTCCACCCGCCCCTGAGTCGCGCCCAGACCCCAAGTTCCCCCTCCCGGTCCTGGAGCCGCCTACTGGGGTCGGACTTGGAGAAGGTATCAAGGTCTAGCAGGTTCCTAGAGAAAAGCAACAGACAGATAGAGAGTGGATCATCCTGGAGCCCGCTGCCTCGAGTCGGCTCTGAGCCTGGCACTGAGGGGCGGCATAGGGCTCGCGGCGAACCTCTGTCCCTCATGACTACCCCCAGCTGGGGTCCGTGCTGTCAGCACTCTGGACAGCACCGGAAATCGCTGTCCAGGAACCATGGCTCTACCCGCTGGACGCGAACGCACCCACACTGCCTCCAAGGGCCCAGGAAAGAGGGTTCGCCCCAGAACTTTGTCCTCCTGGGGGTGAGCTCCTACTGGGTACCTGCGACCCACTCCCGAACCCACAGGCTGAGCCCTCTTTTGCGGGGTGGGGCTGCCCAAGATCCCCCCCTTCTCGATCCCACCAGCGACTCCCGTCATCAGCTGTGATTTTCCAGCCAATTACACCTCTCCCCCGGGGTCTAGCCCCTGCCCGGGCTGAGCCCCGGGGATGGGGCTGTGCCAGTGCCTAAGCCCTCCCCAGCGCCGCCCGCTCACCGGCAGGACACGGTAATTTCAATCTTGGTGGCCGGGACGCTGCGCTCGGAGGCTCCGCCGAGAGACATGGCTGGTCGGGCGACCCGAGCCGCAGGAGGCTGCGAGACCAGGGCTGCCGGAGCTAGGGGCGACGGCAGCGGCGGGGCCGGCCCATGTGGCTCGGCGACGGCGGCGGCAGTGGCTGCACTCCTTCCAGCCCTGCGTGCGCTCCCGCCGCTCGCGCCCTGACAGTGGCCGCCGGCGGCGGCGGCTCCAGATGGCAGCACAGCCCCGCCCGGCCCTGCGGGCGGCCCGCGCCCCATTGGAGCAGCGTGGAGCCAGCGGGAAACCTCACCCGACCCTCAACTCCAACCCACACCTTGGTAGAGTCTGACCTACTCTCTGGGGTGGAAACCCAAGCCCCCTAGAGTTGTCCATGATGCTGAAACATTTGGGGCACCTGGTGGGCACTGGGGTTGTTGCATCTTACTGAGCCACTCCCTTAGTGTTTCTGCCCTTTCCCACTCCCATCCTGCCTAGGTCTCTGAATAGGAAAAGTACATTTCTTATTAGCTGTGTGATCTTGGACAAGTTACTCAACATCTCTGTGGCTCAATCTCATTGATGGAAACACTGTGACAGCAGCTACTTGAGGTGCTGCAAAATTTTACTGAGATAATCCAAGGAAAGCACTTAGCACACAGCAAGTGCTCAATATTCACTGGGATATTTATTTGTCCTCTGGGTATTCATACTGATGACAGTAAATGGTGGCTGTTGAACATGGTGCAAAGCCGTCTGCCCATGCTTTTGAACCCTCACAACTTTCACGGTGTTATAGATGCAGACACACTGTCATGATGCAATCTACTGTAGGTCACACCATAGAATAGGGTGGTAGTTAGGCCCTTCCCAACCACACATGTGCACCGGCTGCTGTCTCCAGCTTCAGAAGCCAGTCCCTACTCCATAGGCAGGGCTCAGGGCAGGGGCTGCAGGTCACCTGTACCAGGACCGTGCTGCCTACAGAATGTGTTAAAAGATGAAGATCCTGGCCAGGTGCAATGGCTCACGCCTGTAATCCCAGCACTTTGGGAAGCCAAGGTGGGTGGATCACCTGAGCTCAGGAGTTGGAGACTAGCTTGGCCAATATGGTGAACCCCATCTCTACTAAAAATACAAAAATTAGCTGGGCATGGTGGCGAATGCCTGTAGTCCCACCTACTTGGGAGGCTGAGGCAGAAGAATCGCTTGAACCCGGGAGGTGGCGGCTGCAGTAAGCCAAGATTGCACCACTGTACTCCAGCTTAGGTGACAGTGAGACTGCCTCAAAAAACAAACAAACAAAAAAAAACAAAAAAAAGAGATCCTCTACCTCCTAATTCCCAGGCAACTTCCTTAGCAATCCTAAGCCTAAAGCTCAGGCAGCCCAGAGAATGTGCACAGCTAATGCTTAGGCTTGAGGACCACTACTCCCAATAGTCTTGAGTACTGTCCCCACTGCAGGGATGACCATGGCTCATGAGTGGGGAGATACACCTGTCTCCAGTTCTCTTCCTGTTTTACCTGCCCTCCACTTAAACACCCCTTGTCTAGCACAAGGAAGGACAATGAGAACCTTCCTAATAGCTCCACAAAGACAGCAACCAAATGAGGACCCAAGAGAGGGGCTGTTCAAAAAGACTTCAATTTTATTTTGTGATCTGTGTCAAACTGCCTCATTCTCAGTGCAGGTGATCCTTCCTCCCCAGGAAACAAGAATTGAGAGGTAGGGTCTTTGTGAAGTCATGGCTTCCACAAGGCCCCAGGGAAACCCCACACAGTTCTGAGAGTTGATGGGAATCCCAGCAAAGATGGGATGGGTGGGAGACAGTGACAAGAAGGGGTGGTGGTCACCAGTCAAGAGGCTGGGGGTTGGAAAACCCTGTCTTTGGCCTTGCTCAGCTGTGGGGCTGCCATGTACATGATGGAGAAGGGGGAATGAGATTTCCCCCTGACCTGGAAGTACCCCTTTGGCCAGGCATGGCTTTGATTCTGCTAAGGGCTCAGCTGAGAGAGGAGCAGGAAACTGTCATGGGCTGGCTTCTTCACAAGGCATTGCTGCTGATGCCCCGGAGTCCAACACCACGGGCAAACTGCTCCAGCAGGCCCCCGATGGCACCGGAGGGACTGGGGGCTATTGCCCGAAGCCCCACGGTGCTGCTGTAAGCAGCCAAGAAGGCTGAGCGCACCTCCTGCAGCCGAGTCTCTCGATTACTCAGGGCTGCAAGCCTATGGGGAGGAAAAGAGAAAGCAAAGACATTACCCTGGGACAGGACCCAGCATCCTCATCCTCATCTTCCCTCCACACCACCTGTCCTTGTGCTTCTGACTGCACAAGGCCAGTGTCTGTCCTGTGGTCACATTATCCTTGTGGTTCAGGCCCCAAATATTTGGCCCTGTTTTCCCTTAAACCATTCCTCTAAGCCCTCAGGCTACTGTTCCCACCTAGAGCAGGAACTTTTACTGGGGCACTAACCTTTCTTTTTTAAGTAAAAAAAATTTTTTGTTTTGAGACAGGGGCTCACTCTATTGCCCAGGTTGGAGTGCAGTGGCACAATCAGGGCTCACTGCAGCCTCAACCTCTCGGGCTCAAGCCATCCTCCCACCTCAGCCCCTCAAGTAGCTGGGACTACAGGCACGTGCCACCATGACGGGTTTTGCCATGTTGCCTAGGCTGGTCTCAAACTCCTGGACTTAACTGATCTGTCTATCTTGGCCTCCCACAGTGCTGGGATTACAGGCATGGGCCACCATGCCTGGCCTGACCTGATCTGTTGGGAAAATAACTATCTCTGCGATCACTGGGAAGGAAGCTAAGCAGGAGGGAATCTGCCCCAGCAGTTCTCTGTTTCCACTCCTCAGGAAGAACAAGCTGAGGCATGAAGTTTTTTTATACCTAACAGTAAGGAGGCCCCCAAAATCTGGCAGCAGGCCTGAGCCTTGGCTGGGCGTGGTGGCTCACGCCTGTAATCCCAGCACTCTGGCAGGCCGAGGTGGGTGGATCACTTGAGCTCAGGAGTTGACCTGCCTGGCCAACATGGCAAAACCCCATCCCTACTAAAAACACAAAAATTAGCCAGGCATGGTGGCATGTGCCTGTAATCCTAGCTACTTGGGAGGCTGAAGGCAGGAGAATCACTTGAACCTGGGAGGCAGAGGTTGGAGTGAGCCAGATTGCACCACTGCACTCCAGCCTAGGCGACAGAGTGAGACTGTTTAAAAAAAAAAAAAAAAAAGAAAGAAAAAAGAAAGGCCTCAGCCTTGAGGCTTAGACATGTTGCATCTTAGGAGGAAGCTCTTGCCCTGGAAGAACCCACTGCTGCTGGGTTGAGGCCAGGGTTCCCCACTGGAAACCTCTGGGGCTTTAGCTCCACCTTCAGTCACTGTGGTTCCCAGGTAAACAGCTGAAAGGTATTGGCTTTTCCAGAAAGACCCGTTTTCTGATTCTATCCCCCTTTCCCCTCTTGGCCTCTGTCGGCTCTGATCACAGATGAAAGCCCCTCTTCTCTCCTTACCCTGGAACTACAAGTCAAGAAGGGAAACAAGTGCACGCAACCCAGGCTTATCAAAGTATGACTCCACACGAGGCTGTGTGACATCCCGAAGGGCCTTTAAGAGGCCCATGGTGCCGGCTATACCCAACCTCTGAACTCAAAGGTCAGGTACTCATATGGCATTCCCCTGATGAGTCCCTGGAGGGCCCACTCTAGGGGTCACAGACCTATATGAGAAGAGCCCTCACATTCCCATCCACCTAAATAGTAAGACCGGCGTGGCTACTAATCTTGCTCCAAATCTGCCCCCAAGAAACCAATCCTGCATAGTCCCTCCCTGGAAATCTGTCAGAGGCAGCTGAATCCCAAAGCCTCAATGACTTGTACCTCAGGGCTTGTGGGAGCAGAAGGAGGTCTGAGGATAAATGACAGTCCTGGGGTAAGTAAGCAGGGGAGACAGACGGGACTCTAAGGAAAGCAGATTGGTGGGAATGAAATGTGAGATACGGAAGCAGTAGGCTCTGGGGTAAAGAAAAGTCAAATCACTCCCGCAGCAGCACTAAGAACATGGAGCTGAGACCGCATTCCTGCACTACCATGAACAGTCCTGAAGTCTTTCCCTGGCAACTGGGGGAGAAGCATGGCCCGAGATCTTCTTTACTTTCTAATTAGGTTTCATACAGGCCAAAGGCCATGCATGTTTGCCCCAGCTTCTCCTTGTGGCATACAAGGGAGAAATAGACGAATAGTTTACACTCACAGGGGAATAACCAAAGATCCCTACATGAGCCTTCTAACTGTCCTGCCCCACCCCCTGCCACGGCTGCCCATTTCTGGGGGGTGGAAGGGACAGAGACCACAACCTACTAAGAGACAAGAAAACAGGAGAGGATCTGTGATCCATTTAAGGACACACACCAGGCAAAGGAGGTACCACAGTGCCATTCCTTCTTGAGAGATGAGCTAACAGGCTCAGAAACAGCAAGCCTGACACTCGAAGATACAGCTAGTGAGTAGGGCAGCAAGGATTTGGACTTAAGTTTCTCTAATAGCAATGCTCAAGTGCTGAACCCACATGCTGCATGTTTTCACAGGAATCAACTCTGACTGCATCCCACAATCTTGGGGCCTTGAGATCATACAGAATCCAGCCCTTCTCTAAGACCCTTCCAGAACTAATGGATTAGCAAGGAGCTTAGAGTGCTGCCTGGGGCCTAAATTATAGGTTCTAGGCTGGGTGACCTGGGGCCGGAGTTGGCTGTTTCAGTGGCTAACCCCAGGTAAGGGAGGGGTGCTATTAAGCAGGGATATCTGTGCTTCCTTCAAAAATGGCTCTTGAGCAAATGTGGCTGAAGTAGGAAGTCCCTACAGAAAGGTGCAATTTTTTTTTTAACCCTTCAAAAATCTAAGAGATCTTGTTTCTGGCCAAGGAGCTGGCTGCAGAGGAGGCTGTGCCAGGCACAGTGACCTCAGAAGCTCTTTGGTGACTTCACAGCTGCAGGGCCACAGCCTGTGCCATCTGGAATTTCAAGGTTTGACTGGCTCCTGACTGCCCTCCGCTAGGATCCAGGACACCCTTTCCCTTCCCACTCCCCAGGGCACCTTGCCTCCAACCTGCCAACATGGGTGAGGATGAGCTGGATTGTAGTGCGGGCAGTGAGGCCCATAGGAGCAGGTCTTGCTCCCCGAGCCATCGGAGGCTTTCTCCTCCCTGACATCCATGAAGCAGCAGAACAGACCAGGGACACGTGGTTCCCCTAGAGGCAGCTGCTTCAGTCAGGTGGACACACTATAAGAGTTGGAGACTCAGGGTTTTGTAGGTGTGGGATCTAGAATTCCCATCTAATTCTTATTCCTGCCCAGAGGCAAAAACAAAAGACAAGGCAGGTGGGGATGGCAAGTGACCCCTAGATTCTGCTCAGGAGCACAGCCTCGGGCTAACCCAGCACCACTCTGGCTCTGGCCTCCACCACACACCTACCTTCACTATTCCACTGTTCTGCCTTCAAACGATTCTCATGTCAGGCAAAGGCTTATACAGAAATAGAATCTTCTATATTTACAGTCCAGCAGCTTTCCCTTTGGGTACACCTGAGACACCAGTGGATAGGTTTTAGAGGCTACAGAATGAACACACAAACCAGTGCACTTCCTGACCAGCCATAGGCCTCCTTCATACCTCAGGGGTCCAGCAGCTGAGAGAGGGGAGGGCAGGAGGCCAGGTCAGCTCTTGAGCCCCAGCCTCTGCCTCATTCCTACCCAGCACTCCTGACTGCTCACCAGCTTTTCAAACGGGCAGGGCAGCATCCTGCCTTCTCAAGCAAGACACTTACAGACAACTGTTAGGGAGCTCATCCGGGAAGCTGAAAGGGAGAGAGGAGTCTGTGTGCAGGACTGCCCGCTCCTGAATACTGCCACAGCCTGTTACCATCTGCCAGCTGCCATAGTCTGTGGAGAGAGAGGATCCGGGCAGGGGATGGTCCACTGATCTGGGGCAGAGAGGAGAGAGGGGAGAGGATGCAGTCAGTCACATGCCTGACACAGGCTCTGGAGGGGGCTGGGGGGTGGCTGCTAGGTTCTGTTGTCAACCACTTTCTCCAAAAGTCTAAAAAAAAAATGCTGGACAAGTAGTGACTGAGAGAAAAGAACAGATCATCAGGTAAGCTCAGCGGTGAGGTACTTTGTGCAGACTTACTGTGGAAGCAAAAAACGAGAACAAAGCATGGCAGCAAGAGGTGAAGCGGAGCCACAGCCTGGGGCCAGGGCATGCCTGCACTGGGAGTAAACAAGGCAAGGACAATCTCAACAGCACCAAATGAAGGCAGCAAGGCTGGCACCCAAATGAAGGTGACCCAGAAGCCGGGTCACCCATGCTTCCTGGCATGCAGATTTGCAGGGTGGGCAACACAGAACCCAAGAGCCACAGAGGTCCTATCAGAGGAGACAGATCAGACCTCTTGGGGACTGTGGAGGGTATGACCTAGACTGAAGAGTGATGGAATGAGAGCCCTGAGATCCCCCTTTCTCTGCAGTGCCTTCTAGGTGCCATAGTTTGTATTCAGAAGCATCAGCCCAGCAGCCTCACTGGCTATGCCCAGAGGGAAGGGATGAATCAGGCAGGCAGCCTGACAGCTTCATCAGGCCTTCTTCAGATGGAGGTTTGCAGGGTGGGAGGAAGAAAGTTGTGCTGGGAATCTACTGCTTCCACCTCCTCCCCACTCACAGCCAACCCCCCTCTTCTGTCCTGGGCAGTAGTCCAGCCAGTGCGGTGAGCGCGGAGACAGAGAGACATCAAACAAGGCCCTTCCACCCGCTACCCCAGGTCCCAGTCCCCAGAGGAACATCATCTTTGATGCCTGACCCTTTATTCTTTCATTTAAGAACAGCAGGAGGTGTTCCAACAGGGACCCAGAAACAGGAATGAAGAGCAGTGGGTGGGAGTGGAGAAAAACGTTCACTGGCCTTGGCATCCCCAGCTGGCTGGCGTCAAGGGCTCCTAGTCTGAGGTGACAGCCTGACCGATCACCAGGCCAGTCTTATCCTCAAGCAGCTGCTACTGGAGCGCAGCTGGCCAGGCACTGCAACTCTGGCAATCCTTAACCATCCCCAAATGTAAGATGGGGAAACGGCAGCCCAGGCAGGTGAAGACATTTGCCTAAAGTCTCATAGCTAGTGAGTGCGAGAAGAAGACTGTTTTTTAAGACAGAATTTCACTCTTGTCGCCCAGGCTGGAGTACAACAGTGTGATCTTGGCTCACTGCAACCTCTGCCTCCTGGGTTCAAACAATTCTCCTGCCTCATCCTCCTGAGTAGCTGAGAATACAGGTGCCTGCCACCATGCCCAGCTATTTTGTGTGTACTTTTAGTAGGGACGGGGTTTCACCATGTTGGCCAGGCTGGTCTCGAGCTCCTGACCTCTGGTGATCCACCCGCCTCTGCCTCCAAAAGTGCTGGGATTACAAGGTGTAAGCCACTGCACCCGGCCAAGAAGAGATTTTTAAAACCAAGAATGATTGCACACTTGCCCTGAAACAGAACCACCTTGGGACCAGGGAAAACAGATGGTTTTCTATGTTAAGGCTGCCATAAATCGGAACCCCCTATAACATACAGACTTGCCACATTCATCATTCCTGCTAAACTCTAGAAGGTGCATGATGGCAGCATTAGGAATGAGAACAGGACATGGTCTGTCACCTGACGGAAGCCCCTGGGGCCTGGACAGAGCAGGGCTGCCTTGTTTCTAGATGGAGAAACAGGTTCAGGCCGTCTATAAATCAAAGAGACAGTTCCCAAGGAGCAGCCTGCCCTTGTGCCCCCTCCAGGTCACACCAGGCCTTCAGCTGGCACAACCCTGAGGTGCAGCCTCGCTCTACAAATCTCATCTATTGTTCAAGCTGTAGGGTAGAATCTTTTGCAGTTTTGGCAGCTTGTGGGAAAACAACAGCTAAAAACCAGAATGCTGAGGGAATGGAAGGGATACAGACTAGGAGGAGGCACAGCTGGGGCTGGGGGCGTGGGGAAGTTTCTCAGGTCCCAAAACCACTCCTCCAGAGCCAGGGTAATACTGCCAAGGGAAACATGACCAATGGGATGGAGTTGTTGACGGGTTCCCCTCAAGGATTCCAGGTCCCCTGGGCTAGTCACTTCCCTTTACTTCCCCCGTGTCCCAGCAGGTAACACTGGCCAAGAACTGCACTTGGGGTTCGGATGGATTAGGCAGCACAGACAGCAGCAGGGTGTGTGATCCCAGGAGACAGAGGCATCTCTCACTGAGCAGCCATCCTCAGCAGACCCTGGGATTTTTCAAGAGTGAGCACACCAGCTACAAAGGAGTAGTCCTACTTGAGGCCTTTGTCAAAGAAAGGGCTACAAATTGACCATTCAGCTCCTGGGGTTAAGTGCTCTCAATGCTAAGCAGGAGGGTGTTCACAAATACCACCACGGATTAGCTGGCTGCAGGGGATACCTACAGAGTGTCAAGTCACCAGGAGTAAGGACCTGTGCCCACACACTGAGAAGGGAGGAAAAGCCTTCCAGTCAGTCTAAGAACACGGTTAACTTAACCAACTTCAATAAGAGCCCAAACTCTTTTGCCCTGTATCCCTACCTAAGTGCAAACAGAGCAGCAAACAGAGGGGTCCAAGCTCCACTGCCTCTGCTCTCCCACTATAGGACTAGAGAGAACATGGGACAAGCAACCCTCAAACGGAAGGGTGGCGGAGCTGACAAGACTTCAGAGGTCACGTGTCCACATCCCAGTGGCTTGGACCTCTGCCTAGGAGGGTGGGAGCTCAGCAACATTTCACTTCTTTAGTTGGATGCAGCCCACAGCCCTCTTCACAGCACCGAGTTGCAGTTCCTACTGGCTCCCACCTCCCCAGGCGCCCTGCTGAGGGCCAACTCAGAGATGTCTTTTAGCCAGTCCTTTCTGGAAACGGGTACAAGAATATTCAGACAAACGGAGCTAGCTCAGCCCAGGCAATACACAGGTCTGGTGGGCATCTGGCCTTTTATGCAGCTGCCTAGTGCCCTGACAGGACCTCAGGCTCTCAGACTAATAAAGCCAAGTCCTTAACCACAGCTATAGTTTACTGAGCATTGGTGAAAAGGTTATCTACTATGGGCAGTTTTTTTTTTTTTTTTTTTTTNTTGGGAGGAGTTTCTTTTTTTCGCTCTTTAGTTTTCTTTTCTTCGCTCTTTAGTTTTCTTTTCTTCTTGTCTTTTTTGAGACGGCTCTTGCTCTGTTGCCCAGGTTGGAGTGCAATGGCGCAATCTTGGCTCACTGCAACCTCCGCCTCCCGAGTTCAAGCAATTCTCCTGCCTCAACCTCTTCAGTAGCTGGGATTGCAGGCATGTGCCACCATGCCTGGCTAATTTTTGTATTTTTAGTAGAGACAGGGTTTCACCATGTTACCCAGGTTGGTCTTTAACTCCTGATCTTGTGATCTACCCATCTCGGCCTCCCAAAGTGCTGGGATTACAGGCACGAGCCATGGCGCCTGGGCCTTCTACTATGAGTATTTACGTCCATTCTAATCCATCCCAGTCCAGTCCTGTCCCATCCATCCATCCAATCTATCTTTAGTATTGGCAGGGTCTCACTATGTTGCTTAGCCTAGTCTTGAACTCCTGGGCTCAAATGATTCTTTTGACCTTGGCCTCCCAAAGTGCTAGATTACAGGCATGAGCCACCATGTTCAGCCCATTATTTCATTTAAACTCAAACTTGGGAGGGCCTGAATCATTTTCCTCCTTTAAAAACAGGATAAAATAACTGAGCTCAGAAGGGAAGTGATCTTTCCAAGTCAGACAGCTAGGACTGCAAAGCTATGATTGAAATCCAGGTCTGACCAAAGCCCTTGCTGATAATACACTCATCTTCCTTCCTGCTAAGGGGTGGGCACCTCAGAAATTGGTTCATGGACCAGCACATAACCTCCATTGGGAGTAAAGCACACAGCTTCCATCTGTAACTGGAAAAAAAAAAAAAAGGCTCTCATGTGACCCCTGGATGTGAGACAGGAAGCTGGGTGTCATCCTGGAGCTGCTGTCAGCCATTTTGCCACTATTAGGGAAGCTAGCTGAACAAAGCTGACATGCAGAAGCAGGCAACGGGAACAAACCACAGGGAAATAGAGCTGGAACCTTGAAGTTCCACCTGAAGACTGCTTTTCCACTACGCTTTTCCATATACAGTTATTTCTTGTTACTCTTTTGTATCTGCAGGAGATTGGTTCTAGGACCAAATCCTCGGATGCTCAAGTCCCTTATCAGCACAGCTCACCCTTGAACACCACATGCATAAACTGCACGGGTCCACTCATATGCAGATGATCTCCTGCCTCTGCTGCCCAACACAGCAAGACAACTCCTCCCTCCACTTTCTCCTCAGCCTCCTCAGTATTTTTATGATGATCCACCTCTACTGAATGCATAGGAAATAGTTTCTCTTTCTTATGATTTTCTTAACGTTTTATTTTCCTCTAGCTTACCTAAGAATACAGTATATAATAGACATAACATATAAAATATGTGTTTACTGACTTGACATTATTGCTAAGACTTCTAGTCAAGAGCAGGCTATCTGTAGTTTTTGGAAAGTGAGAGTTATACATAGATTTTAATTGCATGAGGGTGACCAGCCCTAATCCCTGCACTGTATTTGCATATAACCACTTGTATTTGCATATAACCTATGCACATCCTCCTATATGCTTTAAATCATCTCTAGATTATCTAATACAATGTCAATGCTCTGTACATAGTTGTTACACTGCATGTTCCCATTTGTATTACTTTCTATTGTTTATGTTATCTTGAATGTTTTCAATCTGGTTCGTTGATCATGGATGTGGAACCTGCAGATATGGAGGGCTGACTGTAAATGCATTTCCTTTATTGTTTCAGTCAGTTTGAGATGTGTTTTCTGTTACTTGCATTTGAAGACATCTGACAGGGCCAATATAGAAGGCTTGAAGGTATACAGCTAGGAAGGACCTTGGGGTTGCCCAAACCTCTGATTACACAGATAAGAAAATGGAAACCCAAAGTCATCAAGTGACATATCATGAAGTCACACAGAGTTGGTACACAATCCTAGGCTCTGAGGGGACCTGGCTATCACCTAATCTAAACTTATCCTGCTTCCACCCACAAGCAGACGGCCTAGGACAGAGCTCATTGCTCAAAATAGTTAGCAGGTGGTGGTGGTTGGGCGAAGAGCAGCAAACTGGGCAGCGGAGGGTGGTCCCTGTGTTGTTGCTGGGCATCCCTAGCAAACTCCATCTGCTCTTCAGGCAGCCTGGCTTCAAGCTGGGCCCAGTGGTGGCACCATACCTCCCTGGGCATGGACACTGCTGTGCTGGCAACCCCCCTACTCCTAAAGGACGTGTGACTCTGGAGCAGAGGCCAAGGCCACGCAGAGTGGAGCGACCTGCTAACCAGAGCCGGGGGAGGCATGTGAGCTCAGAGCACTGGTCCTGGGCCTTCCCAGCGCTCGACCTTGTCGCTGATGAGATTTAACAATGGTCCAGAAATGTAGCTTAATCAGAAGCTGTAGCAGCAACAGTTAACAATGCTTAAAAACCACCAGGCTTCCTAGTAAGGCGTATGGGCTGGGGGGTTAGTAAGAATCGGCACCCCGCAGAACTTTCTTCCCAACCTGCTTCATACCTACTACTTAACTTTGAACAAAGCTTCACAGATTCATTCCACAGGGGAATCCTGCTTTAAAAGAGAGATGCCTGTAGAATTTGGAGCATATAAAAACCCAGAGAATTCACATTAGGAGAATTTTCACTGTCACAGACAGCTTCACTAAAAGGTTTTTCTTTCCATACAGCTTTTCCTACCACATTAAAGACCTGATTGGCTCTAAGAGGCAGGGAAGCTAATGACAGGATCCCTTAGGCATTTTAAGATAAAAGAGACTAAATTAATTTTAATGGTAATGGAAATACATAATTAGAATGCTCCAAATCTGAATAATCTAGACTTTCAAAACCTCTGACCAACAGGCATCCAAGTCAGAAGCCTGGCTCCAGGCAGACATCCCCCAAACAGACCAGCAGAAGCATCGAACATCTCACAGCAGCCCATCCCACACTTTTCAAAGTCTTGCAACCATCTTGGTCCAGCTAGCCCAGGCTTGGCCAAGCCCCAGTGTGCAGGGATCTGAGGTGAGGAGGACAACCCCAATATTCCTCAGCCTCCTGGGAGAGGGCCTTGGTGGCCATCCTGGACTGGCCACAAGAGCCTGAGCCATGCCATGCAGGCAGAAAGTCACTTGTGACTGAGGGACACTATCACAAGACTGGAAAGTGGGATCTTTTGGCAGGCAGAAGGGGATGGCGAGCTAGGGCGTGGTAAAGGGTGACAGGGTGCTGCCCTCTGCATGAAACCTCACTGCAGTCTAGGCAGTTAAGACCGAGGCAGGACCCAGATGACAAAAGGAACCTTCTAGTTTCCTCCCTAGTTGTTCAGCAATGCTGCACAGGCAGAAAAGGAGGCAGGGACCATGGCCTAGAGCCACAGCCAAGAACAGTGAGGGTCACACAGTGCCACTGCAGCCCCAGAGTGGCCCTGAGGATAGCTGGGTGCAGACAAGGGTGGCGTGGCAGCAGGCATGCACAGGGAAGATAGGAAGGGGAACCGGCACATGTGCTTGTCTGCCTGGCACCGTCTCTGCCCTGCCATTTGACCACGCCTCCCATGGGCTAGACAGTGTGTGGCTGTGGTTTCACAGGCTCAGCTCCAGCACTCAGGCAGTGTTCTGAGCTGAAGAGCTCACCCAGAGGGGTGAGCACATGGGGCCCCTGTGGGCAGTGCATTCTGGAGCGCCCACTTGCCTCCCACTTATCTGCCCTGCCTAGGTGCAGAGGATGTTCTTCCCCATCTTCCTTCATTGCCTGTTTTGGCCCAGAAGAAAAAAATCACAGGGTAGGTATGGGAGGAGGGTTCCAGAAGTTTCAGAATGTTTTTCTTCTTAACAGACCTGTTACTACCAAGGACGAAACTGAGTCTGAAAATCATGTGGGCATGACGTGGCAGAGCTCTATTTGAATCTGGGATGGACTCCAAAGCTCATGCCCATTCTTTTAAATGTCCTTTTCTCCCTGGAATTCAGTAAGGGCCTGAAGTCCCACACTGCTTTGTTCTCTCCAGAAAGGCAAGACATTCTCAAAGCTTTAGAAAACAAAGCAATTCACAGGATTCTTTTGATGGGGGTATGAAATGGAAAAAGTGGTAGAAAATGCTTTTCCCAAGTGCCAGACCAGCCCTCAATCCCAGCCTCTGGCCCGTGCTCAGCTTTAAACTCACCCAGAAAGCACCGTTCCTGAAGCACCCTTCAGCCACGGCCCTGGCATGACCATCCTGGCTGAACTGCTCCCTTTCCAGGTGTGCAGGCACCCATGGTTTGTCCCAGCCACACACATCTAGCTCAGCTCCCTAACATCTGTTCTCACTGCCCCACCAATTCAGACATGAGATCTGAGCCAGAAGGGACTGAGAATCTAGATCTGGCTCTTCAATCACAATGGGAGGTGTGCCTAGGAGGTTGGGATCTGCCAAAGGTAACAAGCAGAGGCAGCCCCTATTCCCCACCCATCAGATCACAGCCACTGCACTTCTGGGTTCCCCTGCATTCTGCCAGGGTTCCAGGAAGGAGGAGCCTCAAACCACTCTACAAAGCAGCCCTTGCTTTGTTACCAAACGCTAACCCATACTTCAAATACTGGGCCTATAAGCTTGCTCCTCTGACCCCCTAGGTCTACGGCCCACCAGGCTACACGCCAAGGAACCCCATCTTGAGACCCTAGTTCAGGTGCTGGCCCCCGACCCTCATCTTGTTAAGGGTGAAAGCTAGCCACTTCCAACAGCAAGGGCTTTGGAGCTCCTCACCTGGGTTTGGGGACCTCCAGGGGACTGCTACCCATCCTGAAAAAGTTATCAGAATGGTTTGAGGATGAGGAGCTGGAAGACCTGGCTTCCACCAGCCCCTGGTGGGAAGGCAAGTGGTCCTCTGAGGGTTGTGGCCGGTTCCAGAGGACACTCTGTGGAGAGGATGAGTGGCTCTTCCTCCTGCAGTGGAAGGAGCAGGGCTGTGAGCCAGGGGCCACAGCAGGCAAAGCCCTCTGCCCACCCTCACTGAACTTCAAGACCAGCCTTCACTTCCACTGGGAAATCGTCACACAGGAGTAGGTAAACATTAACTCTCTCTCCAGCTCAGGGCCACGGGCAGCAGGGTTGGGTCTTTATGGAGGGACTGTGGCATCCAAATCACACCAGCCTACTGGCCTCCAAGTATGTGCTAGAAAATGATTCCTCACAGTTCAGTCACTGCCCACCTCCATATGTTATGCAAAATCTTTTTTTTTTTTTTCCCCCTAAGAGATAGGGTCTCATCATGTTGCTCAGGCTGAACTCCTGGGCTCAAGTGATCTTCCTGCCCTGGCCTCCCACAGTGCTGGGATTACAAGTATGAGCCACTGCTCAGGACTTTGTTATGCAACATCTTGGGCCATTTGTCTAGGGTGAAAGTCATCAGGGTCTCAATTTCATGAGATTCTCAAAGGAGCTGACCCTCAAACAAGTTCCCAATTCCCTATCATCTTACACCCACCTTTTTGTTTTCTTTTTCCAAAACAGCCCCTATCTCCCCTGCAAATGATACAAAGGAGTTCCTCCAATACCAGCCACCCCTGCCCCCTGCCCTAGCTGCCCAGCTGCTTCTCCGTCCCACAGGGAGCCCTGGCCCTTTATGCTCCTGGGCCACCACAGGCAGTGCCCTTCACCAACCAGATGGCTGGCTTCTGAGACCCAGTAGAGACAGCAGGAGCATGGAGCTATCCTCTCAGCTCTTCTGTTGGGAGCCCCCTTTGTTCTTGGGGCTTCAGCCTGGCTCCCTGGTACTGATGGCCCTGGGCCACAGCTGTGAGTGACCTGGGTCCCAGTCTGGCCACTTACCAAGCTGCCTGAGTCGGCGCTCCTGCTGGGACCAGCTCCACGGCCTCATAGGTAAAGCTTCCAGCGGCTCCTGGGGAACTCTCCATGACCAGGGAGAAGTCGCTGCCAAGGCTGGTGGTGCTGCCACGGTCCTTTCGTCCTAAAAGAGGCCAGTGCCATCAGTCAGAATGTTCTTCTCCCACTACTAGTCCCCCACCTTTTCCACACTACAGAACTGGGAAAAAAAACTCCTTGCACAAACAGTTCCTGCCTGATCTGTACTCGGGAAGATGCAGGGAGGAAGGGAAGTCCGTTGGGGCCCAGGACTCACTCAGCATGCAGATGTCTTCCAAGGTGAAGCCTGCATCCCGCGCTGGCAAACTCTTCCTCCTGGAAACAGAACCCGGAGCAGTAAATTCCAGATCTATCTGGGGTCTTATTGTCCCCCAACTCCCAATCCTGCCTGCCCTGGAAAGTGGCTCAACTCACTGACAACTCGTGGAGACGTCCTACTCTAGGAAGCATTATAAAACACCAGGCCCACTTCTGGGACCCACCCTGCAAGGCTCTGTCCAACACGCAGGCGCAGATTTCTGAGGCCAGCAAGGTCTGCATCCTCCTCATCAGCTTGTACCCTCAGAGCTCAAGTCTGGCTCAACATGTTTGTAGCTCAGATTAGGAAGGTAAACCAATTCAGGCAAGACCCCAACTCTCACAAGGCAGTTGCCAGCCAAGACTCCTGCATTTCCCAGGCCAGAAGCAGCCTTCTGCCCCGTTGTAGGGGGCTGCAGTGTTCAGCCATGCCTTCTGCTGCAGGGCATGGAGTGCAAGAGTCAGCTTGGGTGCACCGGGAGCTGAGAGTCCTTCTACTTCCAGGCTGGCTTCTTCCTGCAGCAACACACCTGTTCTCTTGATCATCAGAGACCACCCATCTGTCCCAAAGCCTGTCAGCTAGTATGACTCTAAGTTGACCCCAATATGGCCTTCTCTGCAGAAGAGCCTCTTCACCAGGGGCCCTCAGCAGGGACCCCTAGGCTGGCCTCAGAGTGAAGGCAGGAGGGAGTACCAGCCCAACGAGCAGGGAGGCAGGGCGGGAATGAGGTGGCCAGTCTCTGCCTGCTGTGGAGCAGCCCTTCTCAGGGCGCCCTGGCCCAGCATGACACTTACCTCTGGGTTTTCAGAGCAGAGAACTCCTCAGAGGTGATATGCTTCAAAAAATTGAAGCAAAAGAAGAAAATCTAAAGGAGAGACCAAAGAGCAATGTACAGTGAGAAGAACTGAGGTGGCGGAACTCCCAGGAGAGGGAAGCCAGCCACCCAGGTCAAGGCCCCTGCTGGAGAGTAACGCTGCTGTGGGACTCTGTGGGTGTGCTGGTCCATAAATGGTGTGGGTGGTACAGAGGCCTTCAGGGCCTGGCACATGCATTTGGGATGGGGCAAGGAAGGAAAGGATTTCCTTCCTGGGATTGCCAGAGATTAAGCCAGCAATTTTACAAACGATCGTCAAATTCAACACGTTGTGTTCTCAAGTGGTTAAAAAGGATAAAGTGAAACAGTGCCCTCTCGCCTCTTCTAAGATCCCCAAGGAGAGAGACTAACAGGGAAGGACAGCTGGGAAAGAGAGGACTTGGGCACAGGGAAAACAATGGACAAGGCAGGAATGTAATGGAAGGGAAAGGAATCACATTTTTGGGGGGAGGTGCCCAGAAATACTGGTTCAGAACAGGGGGTCTGAGTTTGAGCCCTTGGCATCTCTCCGTGTAGTCAAGAGGTGCTCCTCTTGTGTGGCGGTGCGGGCAGCTGCTATCTGGCCTGGAGCCTCCCTTGCTGAGCTGTAAGGGTCAGGTCTTAAGTGTGAGGCAGGCACAGGCAGGAGGTTCCTGATCCCAGCTGCAACCCCACCTCCATGAGCAAATTCTCTTCTCCCTTCCAGCCAGTGCCTAGCCCAGGGGCCTCCAGGAAGCACACACCAGGCTTCCATTTCTGTGGTGATTCCCAAAGGCCTGGCCCATGAGCCCCTCCTCAGAGAAATCCTCACCTGGCATCCCATGAGGCCCATGGGTTCCTTATCTCTGTGTGCCCAGGCAAGGAGCTGCCCCCGACAAAGAGAGGGCTGCCCAAGTGGGGACAGGATGAAAATGATGTGTTACATAAGATTAAATAGGTGTTTTCACCACAGACTTTGTAGCCTTAAACATGCTAATATGTTCACTGAACCTCAAAGGTGAGGTGGGGAGAGGACACAGTGGTGTTTAATAGGCCCGGGTTTTTACTTTGGACACATCAGTGTCTGGATTGTCTGGGGTGTAACAGAAAGGTCCTCAAGACGAACCCTGAAGCTGAGGAAGGCCTCTTGTCTACACGGAGAGATACCAAGGGCTCGAACTCAGACACCACTTGGCTCAGCCCCCCTCTCTGAAGGCAGATCTAGTCTGCTTTGTAGGGGAAGGGAGACTACACGGAGGGTAGAATGTCCTGGAGCTCTGGGAGAGTCCCAAAATGAGAGGCTACAAAGAGGCTTCTTGAAGCACTGAATTCAATGCCAAAGTCACCGCCTCTGAGGTTCACGGAGGCCTCTGAGGAACAGGCTTTGAGCTCTATAGCCCTGGAAGACGCGATAAGTGTTCAGAAGAAGAGATTTGGAAGGGGAGAGAAGCAGCTGAGACCGAGGAACAAAAGGAGGAGGCACGAGATAAGATGCCCAGGAAGGAAGCAGCCTCACGAGGGTGAGAAAGAAGAGAAAGATGCTTCAGGGAGATGAGGGAGTGGGGGCCAAAGAGAAGGAGCTGGCACTATGGGACAGCTTCCATGCTGGGCGTCTGGACTCATTCTCCTAGTGAGGTAGCACACATAACACCAGGAGACTCAAGGTGAAGCACATCACCCAACGTCATCCAGGCAGTAAGGGGACCAACTAGGGGACACACTCAGAAAACAGGCACTAACAGGCAAGGCCTGAGGAGGGTGGCCAACAGAATTCGGGTGCAGAGAAGGCGATGGGCATGGGGGAGAGTGCTAAGTACATGGGAAGAGGAGAGGAGGCGGTCCAGAGGAGAGGGGACCTGGAGGCAGCTATAGGGGGCAGGACCCTGCTACTGGGCGCCCTGACGTTGAAAAGTGGCTAAAGGGTGTGATGGAAGGATGGAGAAAAGAAGTGCTGCTGCGTTTCAGCTGCAGAGACAAGGAGCACAGAAAGGACTTAAACAAATGGCCTGTGAGAGGGAAGATCACAGGCAGCCAAGGCCACCATGTAACTGCTCACCTAGACGTGCGGGCATGTATTTGCTCCATGGCACAGGCTCCTGAGGCCCAGAACAGAGAGCTACTGTGCTGGTGCTTGTCCTGCCATGCTGCCTCAGGAGGAGAGGACAGGGGGCCACATTCCTGCACGCCAGGGCAAGGAACTGCCCCTAAAACATGGAACGCAGACACCACCCCCTGCCCGTCTTTCAGTGCTGAGCTGTGCCTGCAAACCATAAGCAGTACTCACCTCCTCCCCTTTGCTGAGCCGATCTACCAACATGTGCCTAAAAAAAGGAGGGTGGAGAGGCAAAGTCAGTAGCACCAAGATGTGAGGGCCAAGGGGACAGGGTCACCAGACACAGAATGTCACTGGCACCAGCATGGCAGGTGGGGCGTGATCAGCAGCTTTGGTCCTTCTTGAGGGGTGGAGTAATCCTTACCTCTGACCCCTGTCAAGGGAGCCACCACACCACTCACATATGGAAACTGTTACCAACGCACCAAAACCGGACTCCCTCAAAGGCTTACCCGAAGAGGAACCAGTCATAGGCCACAGTGAGGTAGAGGATCTCAGCGGGCTTCAGGGATGTGTGGATGAGTCCATCCTGGAAGAGACCACAGGAGACATGACAGAGCCCTCTTCTTGTCCCAGGAGCTGAACCATAACCAGACCCAGTGACAACACAGGCTGAGGAACACCCCAAAGGACAGGGTTAAACACATCTGCTCTGAGTGATGGCATCCCCTGCCCTAAACTCCGTCTAGAGACAATCCTAAGACACCCAAAGAGTAGAGCTTGGTAGGGGCCCATTCATACTCACAGCCCACAAGGAAAGGCGCAAGAGGGAGATGAAGAGTGGGGTTCGATCCCAGCCTGAGATACAGTGTACCAGCAGCCCGCTGTCATCTACTCAGGAACCGCAGAGAGAACCAGACATGGGCCAATGAGCAGCGAAGTACCACCACCTGGGCCTGGCGGGAGGGAGCCAGGCCCCCCCAAGCCTCTGTCTTCTGTAGTGGCCTCCCCACGGAACTTCTCCAGCCTAGTCCCAGAAAGGGGTGAGTGGCAGGCCTCTGGCTTTGTAGCCTCCTTTCTTCCTCCTGGCTATACTTCTCAGTGTACTTCTGGGGATACAGTGTGGCCTACACAGTCTACTCTGCCCAGGTCATTTAGGCGGGGCTGACATCCCTATCCAGTTTCTCAGAGGGCATTACAAGTATTTTTTTGGCAGTGGGTGGGGAGCTCGTAATGAGTTCTTTTTTTTTTTTTTTT
>NW_016107596.1:3194599-3213554 GCF_001604975.1 Cebus imitator
ATGCCCAGCTAATTTTTTGTATTTTTAGTAGAGACGGGGTTTCACCATGTTGACCAGGATGGTCTCGATCTCTTGACCTCGTGATCCACCCGCCTCGGCCTCCCAAAGTGCTAGGATTACAGGCTTGAGCCACCGCACCCGGCCGTAATGAGTTCTTAATTTTGTTTTCCAGGATTTTGAGGACGTGGAATAAAGCTACCAATGGACAAGTCCCATTCAGCCTGTGGGATTCTAGGGACTCCCTAAATCCCTCCCACAGCACAAAAGTTAGGTGTGTGACCCCAACAATATATAGTTGGGGGAGAAAGAATTGGGAACTCCCCAAGGGTGCAGTGGCTTGAGGGCTCTGGAGAAGACAGACTCACCATCGCTGTTAACTAAGGAAAGCAGCAGCTTCAGGTAGTTTTGTGTTTGTTGCACCAGGTCCCAACTCTGTTGGAGAAAATAGAGAAGAAAAGGGATCTAAAAATGGACATGAACTCTGATTTAGAATTTTAAGGATTTAAAAAATAAAATGCCAAGAGTTATTCTGGGGCAATATGTACACAAGACCCTTGGTCACAGACCATAGGTTTCGATAATCTGGGACATTCATATTCCAGCTCCAGCAGCTCCTTCCACCTCTCCTGGCAACCCTCAGCCTGTGGACCCCCTACTCTTATGTTCTGACCCGATGTGAGAATGAAGAACAGAAAGGGATGCTGAGGCCAGAGTGACCCACGGCCCCCTGCCCACGTTAGGGTCCTCTAAGTGCTGGACTCCTGCTGGTATGGCTGTCCAGGAAGTCAGTAAAGGTAAATGAAGAGCGCTGAGGCTGTGGCCAATGTCTCCAAATGGCCACTTAAAAAAATTCATTCCTTCATTTGTCATCACATCACAGAAACTAAAACATCAACCTTTTCAAACATGCTTCATTTGCTTTTTATTACTATTTACTGCACACTATCTTTTAATGAATAATAAATGGAGTCTGGCAGGGAAAGTCTTTTAAAACAGGAGGCCCATGAAGTGGGAGATGGAAAATTAAGCAAAAGCCTTAAAGAGATAAGAAACCCTATTCTAGCCCAAGTGCAAGGTCTAGCCCAGACCCTCTAAGAAACAGCCCACTTGGAACCTGGAACTCCATGGAGGGGCCTGACCCAGTTTTGCGGCACCCTTTTCCCTAGCTGGGGCAGCCTCTGTTCTCTAAAGATACAATTGCTTAGCAGTGTTCTGGAGCTGTGCAGAGAGGGTGGCGCATGCCAGCAAGACAGCACTTCCCAGGGGGAGGGGGAACACGGCACCTGTAATTGGAATGGCTTTCCCAGAAATTTAAAACAGGCTCATTTACCTGACCCTCCCACGCCCCCAGAGAGTTCTGACCCACTTTTAGTGGCTCCAGAGACAGGCGCTGCAGTGCTGTGCTAATAAAGTCATTATCAGTAGTTGCACAAGGGGTCTCTCAACTTATCTGGCTCAACGTGTCAGACACACTCACTGCCAATGGAGCAGTGATTCTCACAGGGCAAGGAAACGCAGGAGAGGGAGATAGGAGCCACGCTGTACCAAGCCCAGTGTCAGGTGGGCTGGGGAAGACTGCAGCAGACGCGCCAAGGACTAGAGAGCTGCAGAGCGCCAGCCACCATGACAGCTGCCTGGAGGAGATACTGACCATCAGGAAGGAGCAGCAATTTCTCAGGGCTGGGGCAGGAGCTACAGGCTGGGGAGGGCTATGCTGGTAGAGAACCAAGGTCACATGGCTGAGCTGAAGGATAAATCCAGCCCTGCCAGACTCCAATGACTCCACATTCTTAATCATATCCTACACTGTAGGTACTTTTCTTAAAACACCAGAGTAAGAAGCAAAAGTCTGAGGGGACTGCTCAAAGTGAGGACCGGGGAGATAAGCTAACAACTAGGCCCATGCCTGACTCTCATCCTATGTGCTTCATGAAAAAGTCTCTAGGAGCTGAGCTGAACGCCATGCCTCTGCTTATGTTTCTATGCCTGGAGCACTCTTTCTCCTGGTTGGCAAACTCCTTTTCATCCTTCAAAGGCCTTGCCCAATTATCTTCTCTTTGGGGCTTCTGTGACTACTGGTCAAAACTATAATGTAGGTGATGGTTATGTTGTTGCCTCTTTTCCTAGTCTAATCCCCATGAGGGCAGAGGCTGCTTTGGCATTTCTGCATCTCTAAGGCTTAGTGTTCAGGGACTAGGAATCATTGCAGAATGTTCCTTCCTGCCTGTTCATAGTTGGGGCAATGCTGAGTGCCTGAGGAGCAGCAGCCCCAGGGAGGGGTCTTAGGACACAGGAAGAAGGGGCGTACCTCTATGGAACCCAGTCTGGTTACATGGAGGGGAGCAAGACACATGTATACTTCCGCAACGGCTCCTACCATTCATTCATTCAGTGAACCTCACAATGAACGCCTCCTGAAGGGCGTGGCACCAGGTGCACAAGGGAGAATATGACTTCAGCCCCCATGGAGCCATGGGAGAGGGAAGATAAAGCAAACCACTGGAGGTGTGCAACTAAAAGGAGACCTCTAGGATGCTGTGCAACCATGTGACTGGAGAGCCAGGACTTATCTATAGGGACATCAGAGAAGGCTTCTCAGAGACAGTGACATGAGACAGCATAAGCAACAGAGAAAGGAGACACGTGTTTCTAGCAGAGAGCCTTAAAGAGATGAGAAACCCTGTTCTAGCCCAAGTGCACGTGCAAATGTGGAGAGGGCTGCCTTCTTAGGGAGCTGAAGGGAGGCCAGTGAGGCTGCAGGAATATCAGCTCGTGACAAGAACAGGCAAGACCAGACTGCATGGAGCTGGGTAGGCCATGTAGAAGTTCTTGCATTGTATTCTGAGGAAAATGGGAAGTCAGTGGTAGGTTTTAAGGTAGGGGTGACAATGATGAGGCCCATGCTCAGCTGCGAGATGTACTGAGACAGCAGTGGCCTGAGCTAGGTACTGCACAAGACAGGGCAAGGATTACAGTTGCACCAGAGGCAGAGATGAGAGAACCGATTGGAGCTGGTGATGGATGTGGGGGAGGCAAAGAACTCGAGTTTCAGGTGTGAGCATCTGGGTAAATGGTGGGCTATGGTCAACTCTACTCTGGACAGCTTGAGTCTGAGGGGCCGCCTGAAGGGACATGTGTGAAAGGTGATGCAGGGCCGGGCGCAGTGGCTCACACCTGTAATCCCATCACTTTGGGAGGCTGAGGTGGGTGGATCACCCAAGGTCAGGAGTTTGAGACCAGCCTGATCAACATGAAGAAATGCCGTCTCTACTAAAAATAAAAAATTAGCTGGGCGTGGTGGCGCATGCCTGTAATCCCAGCTACTTGTGAGGCTGAGGCTGAGGCTGGAGAATCATTTGAACCCAGATGGCAGAGGTTGGAGTGAGCCAAGATTGCGCCACTGCACTCCAGACTGGCCTAAAAGAGCAAAACTCTGTCTCAAAAAACAAAAGAAGAAAAGGAAAGGAAGAGAAGTGAAAAGAAAAGAAAGGAAGGGAGGGAGGGAGGGAAGGAAGGAAGGAAGGTAGGTAGGAAGGTTATGCAGGTATGGATGAGAGAGGTCTGGCCATGGGCTCATGGTGTAGACGATGGAGGAGATCACCTGGGGAGATGGTGAAAAGTAACAAGGTACCAGCACCCCAGGGCTTTGTGGGCAGAAAGGGCAGAGCCCACACCTGGCCAAGGAAGAGGATGCTAGGAGTCCCAGTGAGGCAAACGGGTTGAGCAACACCAAAGAGGTGGCTTCTCAGGAGGCACCAGCCTGCCTGCTACACTCCAGCCCTGCCGCCTTCAGGCCTGGAAGTTTATCAGTGCTCACTTCCCTGAGTTAGCTAGCTAGCAGCCTCTTCATAATAATCACTACAATCTGTCTGGTATTTCAGTTCAGGAATCACTTTCAAGCAGTGATCATATTTGAGCCGGGCACAACTCTGAAATAGGTACTGCCAACACCACTTTCAGGGGAAAGTGAGGTCATTTGCTCAAGGCCACAGAGCCTGGAAGGAAGGGCCAGGCAAGCGGGGACCTAGGTCCAGGGCCTGCATCTACTAAGCACAGCACCTCCTCACATGCACAGGACCCCTTCCTAAAGAGGCAAACATTCTTGGTGGGACCAGTACCAGGAACTGTCACATCTCATTTGCTGAGTAGTTCATCAGATCCAGTTTGTACCTGCATAAGGAGAAAAAATGGTGCCAGAAGGGACCAGAAAGAAGGTGGCTTGGGGCAGCGTACACTTGACCTCTGCATGCAATAAAGAACGAAGGAAGCCTGTAGGTTCTTTTATCCAATCTGTCTAGGCACTGCCTCAACATGAGACCACAGCACCGGTACCCCAAACCTGTTCGTTCTCCAGGCTTCCAGACCATAACAAACAACTGGCCTGCTTTCCTCCCCAGTGCTCCCTCTCTTGCAAACACCTGCATAGGGGAGACCTGACATCACCCTACTTCATACATTCAAACAATTGCTGTGAGCATCTACCTTGTGATTAGGGGCTAGATATATAGAGAGAAAACAAGATGGATCTTGCTGCTATCAGGACCATACAGTACTGACATTGGTGATCTAGGAGCACCTAGTTGCTTAACATAGATGGGCCAGCCTTTCAAAGAAAGAGAGATCTCAAGGCTGGGTGGGAGCTGTCCAGACCTGGGACAGGGAAACTAGCAGGGAGGCAGGATGTTTTCTGTTGTTTACTGGCTCAGTCTTTCAAGTTCTAGGCTCTGTGCCTGTTTCTGTGCTGGGATGCACAAGCTGTGGGTCCCCGTCCTCCAGGATTTCAGGGAAGCAGATCTCTAAATCAGTGACTACAGCTCAGTGGAAAATTCCATGACGGATGTGCCCAGGAGGTTAATGGGAATATAGATGCAGGCATCCAACTCGCCAGGGATAAGGAAGAGGCAGATGAGGGAAGTCTTCCTGAAGTAGACACTTGAGCCAAAGCCTGAAGGGCAGTATGTCAGCCAGACAAGAGGAAGCTGAGAGGTGGCAGCCAGGCAGAAGAACAGGACATGGGGAAGGTCGCAGAAAAACAAGACTACTTGTTCTGTCTGAAGCAAGTGGCAAGCAAAGCTGCTGGCAGCCTTCAGACTGTGTGGGCTAAGGGTGGAGAGGTGGATCCAGTAAGACTAGGGGCCCCTTCCATGGTGCGCAGTGATGGAGGAGAGCATGGTGGAAGTAATTTTAACGTTTCTATAATCAAATGAGGTCAGGCAGCTCTGTACTTCCTCTGGCTGAACACATATTTAAAAGGAAAAATGAAAAAGTAACTAAAGCCCAGATCTGGAATAGCAGACTCTATGAGGTCCTCTGGAAACAGAACCCCTGGTGGATGCAAATCTTTGAATGAGTCACGTTCAGAAAGCTTTGATTTTCTGGGCCATGAGCAAATCAGGAGATAGTTAAACGGACACACAATTCCTCCTGTCTGAGAGGTCAGAGGGCCAAGGGCATTTGAGGGGACAAGCCAGTCCATCAGGCAAATGCACGAGGGCCTTGTGGGGTAGGCAGCAGGGATCCCCTTGGTCCCCACCCCCTTATCCTGCCCTCAATGCTTGAGTCAGGCCCCTCACCTGATACTGGCTCCAGTCAATGTTCAGAGAGTGAGTCAGGAAGTCGGGGATGCTCAATGGGGCATCAACGTAGTCCTGGAGACAGAAACACCTGTGAGATGTGGACTGGCCACCAGAGGAGGCTGAGGTAACGGGGAAGCTTGCAGTCCTGAGGCTGTGACTACCACAGGCAGTGCTTGCCTCTTCCAGGACAGACACCTGTGCTACCTGGGAGTGACAGCTTAAAAATCAATGTGACCAGGTCATTACAGCTGAGTGGAGTTTTTCCGTCAGACCCTGGTTGGTCGTCGCTGAAACAGGCAAGGTCAACATGTATTCAGCTTCTAGTAGGTTTCCCTTAGCCTGTGCCTACAGGCTGGGAAAGGAAAAGAATGCTGACCCTAGCCTTTACACAGACAGTAGAGAAAGGAAGGGCTTTTCCTGAAAAATTCCCTTAAACGAAAGAGAAATAAAGGGGAGAAGAAAGTATACATGACAAAAAATTTAACATGTATATACAAGGAGAAGAGGAAGTGAAAGAAAGAATGAAACTATCAGGGAAGAAGGCAGAAAAGAAAGAGGGAGTTATTTTCCCAAAAAAGACTGCTAGCTGTTCTCTTTGGTCTCTCTTTACAAACAGACATAAGACCCAAGTTGATGTATGTTATGGGCTCATACCTGCTTCCAGTTAAATATGAGCCCTTCTGCCATGTAATCCCGATCTTTATATTCCTTGAAAAATTCACAGCCTGGAAAAGAAGGGCAGAGTTATGACACCTCCCTTCCCAGCCCAAAGTCTTCTGAGACAGCCCTGGCCAGACCCAGAGCCCTGAGTGCTGTGGACAGAGGGAGCCACCAGCTCACACTTCTCCCAACTAGTGGCTCCAGTGAGGCCAAGGCTGACATGGTGGGTGAGAGCCAGGGGAGAGCCTCCAGAGCCCCTCTGGTTTCCTGGCTGCATGCCTTTTCTACGAGGCACCGCCTGCTCTCAGCCTCTTTGTAACTTTCTCCATTCATGCTCACTAATCACCAGTCACTTCCCCCACACTGCAAGTCCCTTTGTCCTATAGGTCTCTGTAGTGCCAATCCCCGTAAACAAAGGCATGACGTACCACTGCAGCCTAGTTGCAGAGGATCACTCTTCCTCATCTCTAAAATGGGGGCAAATAATGCTAGCCTCGCAGGCTTTTAGTGAAGACTGAACATCCTAACATACTGGGAAGGACCATGGACAGTGCCTCAAACCTGGTGCTCAAGAGACACTGCCATGCCCAACGAAGCAAGCAAAGAGGCACTTTTCTGTGTTATTTGGTGGAAAAATTGTTAAGTAACACCACCAGGATAAGCCTTCAGGAATAGAGAGAAACAATGGAGAGAATAGGGCTTTGGCACATTACCAGCTTCAAATCTCAGCTTTTCACTTAACACTGTAACGCTGAACAAGTTGTTTAATGTCTCTAAGCCTTGATTTTCTCATTTGTAAAATGGCTGTTTAAGGATGACATAATACATATAAAACACCTAGCACAGCACTGGTCCAAGTGGCACTCACACTGCCACTGCAGGAAAAGCCCATGGTACCGGCCCACAGTTTGAAGTCGACTACTTTTCTCTGCACTTGGGGTTGGCAGCCTTGGTCAGACATAATCCGTTTTGCCTCCAATCTGTGGCCTGCCCCTGCTGAGTCTAACCACAGCACAGCGAGCATCTGGGCCTTCAAGGAGCTCCTGGTGGCTTCAGGAAATGTGGTGGGAGAACACACTTGGATAGCAGTTTCTTGCAGTTATTCTCAGCACCCAGGGCCTCTACAGAAACTTCAGAGGGCACATGGCTTTGGCCACACCTCTAAGTCTGGTGAAGTCCCAGAAGGCAAGAAAACAATCGTCCAAATTCAGGAGAAGTAGCTGCAAAGATTCCATGGAATGTCACAGCAACTCTTGGGTCAAGTTCCTGTCTGACACCACCTCAGGGAATATAGGAAAGCTTCTCTAGAGACCCAGCCCATGTTTTCCAGAAGTGGTTTTCATCCCATACACATCCTACACTCTAATCCCCAGACCTCGAGAAGTCTGCAAACAATCCTCAACCATAACACTTCAGCCTATTCTTGGGAGCCTCATTGGGAGAAAGAAGAATTACAGATCTCAGAGGCCCTGAGTTATGAGCCCAGGTTTAGAAGAGACACCAATTATCCCTCGGAGCTCTTGTGAAGTGCTGTTTTTCCAACTCTAGCTGCTCAAATCAACACTGCGGGCCTTAGGCTGAGCTCAGACCCGCCTATGATGCAGAAGCAGTTTTTGTGAGAAATGGACAGAATTAAAATAGACTCTACTCAGGGCAATGCCTGATGTTCATTACCTGAACAGGCTTCTGAACCACTTTCAAGCAACAGGGGAGGGACCAAAAGCAGACAGAGAAGAACCATTCACTCAAGGAGGAAACAAATTAGATTTGTGCTGCAGAGGGCCCCATCTATTTTGGTGCGCTGAAAGAAATGATCCCAGAATACTTCTTATTTTCAAGAGCCCAAGAGAGTTTGACACAGCTAGAACTAAGGCTATTTAGTACCCGTCTGGGCCTCGATGTCATCATAAGGCTCAACTGAGATTCCTTAGACAGCATCAAAGTGCAGCTCATGGCTTGGTTTGGATAATCGTAATTTTATTTCTTTTTCTTATTATAAAGTAATACAAGTATGCAAAAAAAAAAAACCACAAGAACACAAGTATATCAAATAAAAAGTGATTCTCCTGTTCCCCTTATCGGGCTGTGCAATGTGTCTCTCCCCATCTCCAGCTTTTTAATTTTTATTGATCCTCGTTACCCACCCCAACACACATGCACTTAGATGCAGTACATATAAACTTTGGTCTCTTTTGATGCCTTTTATAACAAAAAAAGTTGTGGGGAAAGCAAGCAGACATCTTAACACTGTGGCACATTTCCTTCTTCCTTTTTAGTAAGCACATTTTCCTTTACTTAGTTGAGAGTGTACTATGTGATTCTGAATCCTGCTTATCTTAAGCTCTGTGACGTTTTCCGTGTTAAAAAGTTTAAGCATCTTCTATTTTTCTTTTCTTTTCTTTCTTTTTTTTTGGTAGAGACAGACTGTTGCTATGCTTCCCAGGCTGGTCTTGAACTCCTGGGCTCAAGCAATCCTACTGCCTAGGCTTCCCAAAGTGCTGGGATTACAGGCGGGAGCCACTGTGCCCAGCCCATAGTCTATTCTTCTACAATATGCAATATTTCATCCTGCTGAAGGATGTGCCATCATTTAATCATTATTCTGAATCATGAAAACATTTCTTGTTTTGCTATTACAAATAGACATTGTGATGAACGTCCTCAGCACCAAGATGGCTGAATTACATACTAATGACCAATTATCAGAAAAATACCTGGGTCAAAGGGTGCTAACATTTTGGGAGTCTTGTAACAAGCTGCCAAACTACAGCAGAAAGGACACTGCATTACTATTTTGGAGCAGTGGTATTTATACTTCTAGCAAAACTATTTTTTCCAAACCAAGTCCTACTTGGAACCTAAATTTAAAATGAAGAAAGTGATGCCTGGTTCCTCAGGCAGTGCAATCCTGCAGACAGTTCAGTCTGTGGAAGCCCAGAAGCATCTCCTGGGAGTTGGAAACTGTGTCTGAAAAGCATCTACAGAGTTACCCAATGGTTCTAATGTGAACCCCCTTATGTAGGATACTCCTGTCAGAGTGTAGGTCTGATACTGTCAACTTCACCCCAGCATCATTATCATCATTATCATCTACATCAGCCCAAAGTTGCTTTTAGGGAACAAGAGGTTCCCTGAGTCTGTCTTTCCCAACTACTCATCATTAGGTCTGTTATGTACAGGACACCTGTTATGGATGGGTCTGGCACTTCATTCTGAAATGAGCACCATTATCTTCATTTTATTAAGGAGGAAACTGATGCTCAGAAGGGTTATGGGACTTGTTCAAGGAGACAGTGCTAGGGCTGGGACTCCTGCCCAGTTCCATGTGGTACCAAACACTATGCTGGCAGAGAACAGTGCATAGACTCAGGGGAAGTCCCTTATAAAGGTGCTGGGTTACCAGGGGCTAGAGTATGGATACCACCAGCTTGCACCTGATGGGACACCCTCCCCCCAACCCCCCCGCAAGGCACTAGATGAACCTGCCTGCCCTTTCTCACGGCTATGTGGCCCCAAAATTGAGGAGATGAGGTCCAACACAAAAAGGCAGATGCTTGTGCGAGGTTTTAAGGAGAAAGAGTATATTACTCCCTGTTGTGTGCTGACAGCATCTTGCACTGATGTTAGAGCTCCGCGGCCTCCCTTGCTAAACAGGCAGGTATTTCCAGAAAGTGTGAATGCTACAAACTAGACTACCAGCTTTAATATCCAGTGCAGAGACTACAGCCCTGGCCACAGGTTGCACACACTTTCACGTGCAAGAGACAAATGCAGCTTTGTGGATACCAATGTGCTTCGCAACATGGTATGGCCATTGTCCAGTTGCTGGGAACACAGCAATTATGTGTTCTTCTACCACCAGAATAGCCTTGCCGGGGGCAATTTCCACAAATAACTCAATCACTTCAAGACATGCACCCAAAGGGTGACATCCACTCAGGCTAGAGCAGCAAGTGCAGCTGCTGACACAGACTACTACTAATGTCATTTTACACTTAAACAGTACTTTCATGCACAGAGCCCTTTCATGTAAATCAAAACTCTGAGCGACATTGTTCCAAGTTCCTGAAAAAACTTGAGCCTTGGAAGGGTAAAGTACTTCATTCAAGGCTGTGGCTAGTACCAGTGACAGTACTCAAACCCTAGGCCCCTTGAGTGGAAAGCCCCTTCTCCAGGACACTATCCTACACTTAGCTGGCCTGTAACTAGGAACCAAAACGTCCTGTGCTGCCTGACACAAACCCTCCAGGAAAACTCCCTGGACATCATTGTACCTAAGCAGAGAGGGCTTGCTCAAGGCCACCCCCAGGTCCCCAGTCCTAGGATGCCTGCCACTAGATGAGAGCTCCCTACCTGGATATGGGATGGAGAGGAGAGTGAAGTCGGCATAGCGCTGGGCTTTGTCCACCTTCTCAGAGGAGGTTACACTACAAGACAGGGACACAATGTGTTACAGCATCACCACACACACACACACACACACACACACACACACACACACTATTCCTCAAATAAGGATTATAATCACAAATGAAGCTTCTGCTAAAAAACTATTCTTCAATGTTAACAATTCCCTTTGGCAGTGCCTACTTTGTACAATTAAGAATTCTAACTTTGGCTGGGTGAGGTGGCTTGAGGTGAGGAGTTCGAGACCAGCCTGGATAACATGGTGAAACCCCATCTCTACCAAAAATGTAAAAAAATTAACTGGGTGTGGTGGTACACTCCCATAATCTCAGCTACTCAGGAGGATGAAGCAGAAGTGCTTAAACCTGGGAGGCAGAGGTTGCAGTGAGCCAAGATTATGTCCAGCCTGGGCGACAGAGCAAGATTCCACCTCAAAAAAAGAACTCTAACTTCTTTGCCCCTATTCTAATATATCAAGTAAGGGAGATTATTCCCCCTCTAATACTACAGTGATCCTCAATCAGACCCTAAAGGTGCAGAACAACCTTCCACCTGACCCCAAAATGCACATGGTATAGCCACTCTAACCCAGGAGTGAGATGAGAGCCAAATAATATAATCCTATGGGAATCCTTTTTTTTGCTCTCCTGTTTTCAAGCCCACTTCTAAACAGGGTGAACAAACAGCATCTGAAAATAAATACTAGGGACTCTAACAGATAAAGGAAGGGAGGAATAAGGCAACATTCTGATCTGCAGATAGGTGAGCTCTGACTTTAGTCTCAGTGTGCCTTATTTTCTAAGACCATCTTTTAGGATAATTAAAAGACATCATTTAAAAACAAACAAAATTTTGGGAAAAGCTCCTATAGTCTCATCACTAACCCAGGCAATATTTTTTAGTTTTGACTTCTCATATTTGAATTTGGTCCATATGTGTTTTTATATAATAGCAGTCACTGAAGTAAAATTTGAATATATGCTGATTTTTTTGTTTAATTTTAAAAGAAATCCTAGGACCAGGCACGGTGGTTCATACTTGCAATCCCAGCACTTTGGGAGGCTGAGGCAGGAAGACTGCTTAAGGCCACATGTCTGAGACCACCTTTGGCAACAAAGACCCCATCTCTATGAAAAATAAATTCTAAAAAATTAAGAAATTCTAATTTGCCACACATGGCATAGAACTTGGAGCCAGAAATAAAAATTACAGAGATATGTAAGAGAAGGTGGCAGCAGAGCACCAGGTAGAGACTAATGGATTCCTCAGTCACTAACATACAACCTGAGCAAGCTATTTAAGCTCTCTGTGCTTCAGTATCTGAAAAAGGGGGACACTGGTACCTGTTTTGCAGGGCTGTCTGAACATACAGTGAGACAATGTACAGAAAGCCCTCTGTAAGGAGGCCAGCACACAGTGACAGCTACGTACTAACGCCAGCCCTGCAAATCTGTGCACACTGCCTCTGCTCATTTTGTGGTGGGTGCCTGTACTTACTTCATGCCAAACTTCACCTTCTTGTTCTCCACCATCAGGTCACAGATGTATTTGACTGACAGGTATCGAAGCAGCTTGATGTCATAGCCTCTGACCTTATCAAAAAGATGCGTGTCACCACTTCTGAAATAAAGAGCCAGGGGGAGAAATTACATGGCATGTTCACTCAGAGGAGCGTAGGGGTGGGCATTCATTCAGGGAAACATGGATGTCACTTTTCTCCAGAAGCTGGGGCATGTGCTAGGTAGACGCATGGGTGCCAAAGAGGCCAACTGGTTTCAGAGAGGTTGCTTGCAGGGAAGGTGACTTTCTAAGAGATTACCTCAGTCTCTGGGATGTATTTCAAAGAGGAGCAATTTGCAGGCGGAAATGGAAAAGGACTTCCTGGCATTGCTTGACATTAAGCGAAAAGACTCAAGATAATCTCAGGGTTCTAAAAAGCAGCAGGCTGGTGGCTGATAGAATCTTTCGGTTTCCAGTAGAGTTGATCTCCTCCACCCCCTCCTTTTCCCCCCATTTATGACAATTTATAGCCACATGACTTGTTCATAATGTAACAGGCTGAAATTCTTGTAGAGATAAAGTTTTTAGAGCTATTTTATCAACTGATTATGAAATACTAGCAAGTAAATTCCTTCTACCTAGCAGGCCAATGAAGCAAAGAGAAAGATAAAATGCTTCTATCTCAATGCTGCCTTTTGATCAGCCCTGCAGATTTAGGCAGTAGAAAGCATAAACAGTCACCATTACTTTTTTTTTAATCCACACTGCTTTGTTGCCCCCAGCAATCTCTTTGTCAAGAACAGTATATGCTGAAGATGATGACCTGGCTGGGCAGAGGTCACCTGATCTAGGGAGAAGAGCCAAACATTCTTGAGCACAAGCCAAGAGCCACTGCTTTCAGAGCTAACAGGCAGAACCCGGGCATAGCAAAATGCCCTTTAATGAACTAAACTATGATTCGGGAAGCTGATTTTAACGAGGGTGCTTGTGTGCATTCCAGAGATGCTTGTCACCAATTAAAGACTTTCCATGTGGTACAGACCATGCAAAGGAGCTTTTCTAAAATATCCTGTAGTATTGTTTTCTAAAAACATTTGGGAAGGGGATAGGAAGAGTGTTAACCAGCCCATTTCCTCCTTTCATAGGGACTCAAACTCCTGTTCTGTACCAAGCTTTTCTCAGGTATAGCACCAATCATGCAGCTGTAAAACATCTGATCTCCAAATGCGCCTTCCAGGCTAGACCACATGTCTCCTAGGTATGGACTGTAGCCCTTACCCTGTGCCTCAGTAGTACTAGGTGTACTGGGTGAGATCTGGCAGGTTGGTAGCATCATAGCTGCAAACTGGCAACTCTGTGGGGGCTTTAAAACAAATATAGATGTCTGGGCCCTATCTCAGGCCTGCAGTACCAGGAACCCCAAGAGTGGGACATTCTCTCTGAATCCAGATGTGCAGCCAAGATGGAGACAGGCTGCTCAGGTATTTGGATGCTACCCAGTGGACTTCAACAGCCCTATTTCAGGGATACAGACTTGGCAGACAGAAGGAAAAAAGGCCAATCCACTCACCTGAACCAGTGACAAATACACACAGACAATATGAACATGCCATCTCTGGCCAGACACCCCATCCCCAACACAAGCCCCTGACCAGAGCAACCCGGCACTGACCGAACAGCACAGTCCTCCTCCGTGACGTCCTCCACATCTGCCCAGGCATCATCTGCACCCCCTGCCAGAAAAACCTATCTGTCAGTACTGAGGCTGTGACCCAGGGCTCCACACAGGGGCTTCCTTATCAGCCTCCTTCCCTATAGTGCCAAGGGTGGGCTGGGCCAACTTGGCTCCACCCCTAAGGACACACTATGCCCCCATATGCCTGGTAGTTTTCATCTCTAAGGTGAACTCCTGTTTGGCCCCTGATCTCCACCCAGCTCACTCAGATCCCCTACCTATACTACTATGGCCATGGGTAACTTTTGTTTTGAGATGGAGTCAAAAGCTCTGTCACCCCTAGGCTGGAGTGCAGTGGCATGATCTCAGCTCACTGCAACCTCGGCCTCTAGGGTTCAAGTGATTCTTGTGCTTCAGCCTCCCAAGTAGCTGGGATTACAGGCATGTGCCACCACACCCGACTAATTTTTTTTTTTTTTTTTTTCAGATNAAAAAAGCTCCAATAACTGCCGGGAACATGAAACCTTTTCCAACATGACAACACCTTTAAGATCAGTTTCTAGGACCTAACTTCCACACATACTTTTCCCTAAAACTGATCTGCCCAAGAAAGCCTTTGGGAGAGTCTCCCCTTCTACCTCCCTTTCCCAATTGCTCTTTTCCCACTTTACAAAAAAGGCACACCAGGGACTAAGACAATAGTCAGTCTCTCCCCACTGCCCTGCCCTTGACCACTGAGGCACTCAGACACCAGCTAACGAAATTAACAGACTGGGGCCGGGCGCGATGGCTCACGCCTATAATCCTAGTACTTTGGGAGGCCAAGGCGGGTGGATAACAAGGTCAGGAGATCGAGACCATCCTGCCAATGTGGTGAAACCCCATCTCTATTAAAATACAAAAAACGGGCCGGGTGTGGTGGCACACGCCTGTAGTCCCAGCTTCTCGGGAGGCTGAGGCAGGAGAATCACTTGAACCCAGGAGGAGGATTCGGTGAGCCAACATTGTGCCACTGTACTCCAGCCTGGCAACAGAGCGAGGCTCCATCTCAAAAAAAAAAAAAAAAAGAAACGAATAGACTGAATTCCTGCTCCCCTTCCCTTCTGAGCCTTCTTTATCCGTCCATTCTTCCTGGACCAATTTCCCCCAAATTGCTACTTGCATTCGGGATTTCCCCACTCTAACATCACAATGGCTCACCTAGCAAACACAGAGCCACCTTCCTTCTCAGTGTTCAGCCTTCCTCATTTAATCCCCTCCATCCTCTGCCCTGACGTGTACTCTCTACTTAGGGAAGTTACTTATTCACTCTGAGCCTTTGTTTCATCTGCAATGAAATGGGCACATCCCTTACACCAAAAGATAGGTAAAAATGAAACCACACTGGTGAGACAAATTAACAAAAGTCCTTAGAATATAATCTCCATGAGAATAAAGATTTTTGTTTGCTTACAGTGCCTGGCACATAACACACAATAAATACTTGGTTTATTATGTAATTGAAAGAATGAACAAACACTATGTTAACTCACTTGATTTAATCTACTCCATAAACCTTTGAAATAGGTGATTATTATTCCCATTTTATAGGAGAGGAAAAGGAGGCTTTGCATAGGCAGGAAGTAAGAGTCAAGATCTGAACCTAGGCAGTCTGGTTCTAGAACACGGGGTGGGGTATGCTGGTGTGACCATCCCTTCCCTACCTAGAACCATCCTTCAGTCAGAATTGGTCTGTTTCCCTGGATTGCTTCCAACAACACGAGGCACCCAGTAACCACCCAAAGTTTGGCTACTAAATGTTGAGGGGCAAAAAAGACCCTATACTTTGCATTAAGCCAGTTACCCCAGACGACAATCTTGAAGCATGAAACTATGGTATGGCCTTACCTTGCCCTTGAACAGGATTACTGGGCAGACAAACCGTCCTCTGCACCGGGCCATCTTGCTGCGGTGGATGAGGTCTTGCAACTTGCTCACCTGCACAGTACTCTCAAACCTAACACACAGGCAAGAGAGGCAGGTCAAGCAGACTTCGAAGTGGGCACTTTATGTACATCTGTTTATTCACACAAACCCCCATACTAGATCTGTGCATATAATACTTGCTTGAAATTAAATGTCATTCCTAAATTTTGTATCATCGATATATATATATATATATATTTTTATATATATATATATTTTTTGAGATGGAGTTTCACTCTTATTGCCCAGACTGGAGTGCAATGGCACAATCTTGGCTCACTGCAACCTCCGCCTCCCAGGTTCAAGTGATTCTCCTGCCTCAGCCTCCTGAGTAGCTGGGATTACAGGTATGTGCCACTATGCCCGGCTATTTTTTGTATTTTTAGTAGAGACAGGGTTTCACCATGTTGGTCAGGCTAGTCTTGATCTCCTGACCAGGTGATTCACCCACCTCAGCCTCCCAAAGTGCTGGGATTACAGGCATGAGCCATGGTGCCCGACCCGGGTATCTATTCTCTATGACTGGGTTCTCATTCTAGGTCAGAGGATGCTGTTCGACATTCACCTGAGAAAAAATAGTTGTAGCCTGAGCGTCCATACAGCTCTCCCCATCCAGCCAGTGTGGCCGACCTGCAAATGTGCTAGGAGAGAAACAGCATTTTCAGGGTCAGATGGTTTCTGAAGCATGCACAGTTGAAGGAACACCTGGGACTCCTCTGATTCTTCTTCTAGGCCAGAATAATGGGCCCAAGAGCACTCCCCTAAGTTCAGCATCAAGGCTGCCACAGTCAGTCAGAAGATGCCCAGAATCAATACACAACCTCTACCAAGGGAGTCTCACTCCCAAACAAGAGGTGCCAGTGTTACCAACAGGATTGGATTAGATAGGGTGGCTGTTCCATGTGTACCACATCCTGGACATGGTCCTGAAAAGCCCACCATCTACTCAGTGAATTTCAAAACAAGCCCATGAGGGAGATGTGGCAGATGGCATGCATTGGTGCTGTTTCACAGATGAAGAAAAGAAAAGCAGGCTAAGAGGTTAAGTGATGTATAAGGTCATATAATGAGGGGTAAACTGGGATTTAATCCAAACCCACTGACCTCTAAAGCCTGTGTGCCTACTGTGATTTGGAACTGTTTAGTGTAGAGGGGAACAACTTTTGCATCGGCGAGAAGGAGATGAGAAATGTTTTCGAGCTTTCTTTTCATCACTGAAGGGATTATTGTAAGTGAATTCTAGAAACCAGGCAATTGGCATGAACTTCAATATCTAATTGTAAGGCTACTTATTTAAATAAATTGTTTGCTGAAATCTAGTAGGATGGGGGGAATGGGAGGAGATACCTGGTGATGGGGAGGCAAATCAGCCCAAGTTTAGCTAAAGGCTAAGAGAACATGGCCCTGTTATACTACAATGGGGAATGGGGAAGTTGTGAGGTGACAGACAGGGAGTGAAGCGCACTGCTGAGTAGGTCACACAAAGTGCTCATGGAAAGTCGGTCCCTGGAAGACTGCAAAGTACCATCTGAGGGATTCTCCTTCTCTACCTGTAAGATAATGGGAAGGAAAGTTTTGCTGCTAAAGCAAAGAGTTGGTGCGTGGGAATGACTAGGTCACTTTCTGGCTCTCCCTGAGGTAGCAGCAGCCTAGGGGTGGGGACAGTAATAGAAAAGTTACCGGTATATATATAACCTGGGACAGAGCGAAGGACTTTATTGGTACCAGGGCAAGAGCTGGTTTGTGGAGAGGTTGTCCTGGAAGCCTACGAGAAGGACTAGGGCTAGTATTTCTGCTGGCCTAAGTAGGATGTAACTCCAGTGGGAGCCACTTAACTTTCTGTGGGTCTAAAAGCAATCTGAAAATCTGATTAAAAACTATCAACTGTCTCCTGAAAAAAAAATGTACACATCATAATTTACTTACATTTCCAGGGATTTCTGGACTCTCCCAAGTCCATTGATGAACCTATCCCCAGACCCTCTTAAAAGCCCTTGTTTTAAAGGAGTCAGCCACGTAGTAAGGAGTAAAGTGGATGCTTCCACAGGAAAGGGCTGAGGACCACTAAGACTCCAAAGAAAAGGGGGGAAGTTTGGTTTCCAAAATTCAGGATGTTGACAGGGTGTGTGGCTGCCTGTTCCACCGGCATATGTATCATGGCCACCCTCCCTGCTTCATCTAAGCTGCTGGCAGCTGACCTCACTCTCCTTTGCATTGTTTCTGTTAAATCTTTCAGAGCAGACGGCTGCCTTCTTTTTGGCTGTTGAGTTCTGAGGCCCTTTTTCTGTTTCCAATTCTTCTTCTATATCCCTCTATTGACCTTGTCTTTTTAGTAATTGAGACAGCCAGACCCAGGCCAAGAAGACCCCAGGGTCACATGGAGAAGAACAAGTTGGCCAAGTCCCCAAGTGGGGCACAAGCCTCTTCAGGAAGGCCCCTGGGAGAGGGGTGACCCCTCTTGATACACACCTGTTCCTTTGCCTCATGGTTCTGACTCAAAACCCATCATCTCTGTCCTTTAAGCTGGTTCCTGACTGAAAACGCAAGAATGTTCTCTATTTACCTAGTTAGGAATGGCCTCCAATTCTGCCTGTGGAAAAGCACTCAGTAGGATTTGCTAATTTAGTAACCTCTGACCTCTGCTCCCCACTTCTTAAACGAAAAGAAAGATGAATTGTTCCAGTTTCAATGGTCCAAGAGCCAGACACAAGTGTTTGGGGGGAAAACAGTCTGAGAACTTACCCTTCAATGGTTGAACTGAGTTTTGAAAAAAAATTTTTAAATATATTTTACTTAACCCATCATATCCAAGACATTATGTCAATATGCAATGACTTTTAAAATGAGTATTTTACATTATTTCTATTAAATCTTCAAAATTTGACATGTATTTTACACTTAAAGCATATCTTAAGTAGGATGTGAAACTTTGGGCATTGGCTGGGCCTGGTGGTTCACACCTATAATCCCAGCACTTTGGGAGGCCAAGGCAGGCAGATCACTTGAGGCTAGGAGTCTGAGACCAGCCTCACCAACATGGTGAAACTGTCTCTACTAAAAAGACAAAAATTAGCCAGGTGTGGTGGAACGTGCCTATAATCCCAGCTACTTGGGAGGCTGAGGCACAAGAATCACTAGAGCCCAGGAGGTGGAGGTTACAGTGAGGTAAGAT
>NW_016107596.1:3213998-3227824 GCF_001604975.1 Cebus imitator
GGGGTTTCACCATGTTGACCAGGATGGTCTCGATCTCTTGACCTCGTGATCCACCCGCCTCGGCCTCCCAAAGTGCTGGGATTACAGGCGTGAGCCACCGCGCCCGGCCCCACTTCAAGTCTTAAAAATTAAATTGAAATGAAATAAAATATAACCCTTGGTTCCTCAGTTGCACTAGCCACACTGAACTAAGTTTTGAAAGAGGCAGAACACAATCATTTCTTTTTCCTTAAATGTTAGACTCAGAGGGTATGTGTGCAAGTTTGTTACATGGATACACTGTGTAATGCTGGGCTTTAGGCTTCCATTTAACTCATCATCCAAATGGGGAACACAGTAACCAACAGGCATTCTTCAACCCTTGCCTCCTCCTCTCTCTGCTTTCCGGAGTCCCCAGTATCTATTGTTTCCACCTTTACGACCATGCGTACCCACTATTTAGCTCCCACTTATGAATGAGAACATGTGGTATTTCATTTTCTGTTTCTGCTGGAAACATTTAGGTTTTAAAAATTTTGTAGTTACATGTATTTATTTATGGGGTACATGAGATATTTTGATACACGCACAGCATGCGTAACAATCACATCAGGGTAAATGAGGTATCCGCCACCTCAAACATTTATCCTTTATGTGACAAACAATCCAATCATACTCTTATTTTTAAATGTACAATAAATTATTGTTGACTGTAGTCACGCCGTTGTGCTATCAAATACTAGATCTTATTCATTCTAACTATATTTTTGTACCTATTAACCATCCCCACTCCTTCCACTTGCCCCTGACAGTAGCCTTTCCCTGTCTCTGGTAACCTAATTCCACTCTCTATCTTCATGAGTTCAATTGTTTTAATTTTTTTAGCTTCCAAATAAGTGAGAACATGTGAAGTCTGTCTTTTCGTGCCTCACTTATTTCACTTAACATAATGACCTCCAGTTCTATCAATGCAGATAACAAATGAGAGGATCTCATTCTTTTTCATCACTGAATGGTACTCCATTGCATACCATATTTTCTTTATCCATTCATCTGTCGATGGACATTTAGGTTGTGGAAGCAAGCATTTCTTTCATTTTTTTTTTTAATTTATTTAATTTATTTTTATTTTTTAAAAAATAAAGACGGGGTTTCACCATGTTGTTCAGGCTGGTCTTGAACTCCCGACCTCAGGTGATTCGCCTGACTTGGCCTCCAAAGTGCTTAGATTACAGGTGTGAGCCACCACACTCGGCCAGCAAGCATTTCTTAATACACCTCGCTCTCTTCCTTAACCTGGCAGAGGTTGGTGGCCCTAAGGTAGTGTTGGTAATAATGCTGCCACGATCATACTAGTTCCTAAGTGTCTACTGTGAGTCACATGTCTGACTTGACAAAACTACACAGGCCTCTCTGCTACAGGACTTCTCAGAGCCTTAACTATATCAGCAAACATTTATCAATGTACTTCATGAATCTAGTATGCAGTACTTGACAGGGAATGCTTTTCACAAGCATATCCTTAAACTGCTGTTCTATGAAAACACTGGTTGGAGTATCTCCTGTGCAACTAATGACAAGCACTGTGCTGCACAGAGTGGTATTCTTTAAAATGAAGCTGCAGGTTGGCACGGTGGCTCATGCCTGTACTCCCAGCACTTTGGAAGGCTAAGAAGGGCGATCACCTGTCAGCAGTTTGAGACCAGCCTGGCCAACACAGCGAAACCCTGTCTCTACTAAAAATACAAAAATTAGCTGGGTGTGGTGGCGTGCTCCTGTAGTCCTAGCTACTGAGGAGGCTGAGGCAGGAGAATAGCTTGAACTTGGGAGGTGGAGATGGCAGTGAGCCGAGCTTGTGCCACTGCATTCCAGCCTGGGTGACAGAGGGAGACTCCATCTCAAAAAAAAAAAAAAAAAAAAGCTCCAATAACTGCCGGGAACATGAAACCTTTTCCAACATGACAACACCTTTAAGATCAGTTTCTAGGACCTAACTTCCACACATACTTTTCCCTAAAACTGATCTGCCCAAGAAAGCCTTTGGGAGAGTCTCCCCTTCTACCTCCCTTTCCCAATTGCTCTTTTCCCACTTTACAAAAAAGGCACACCAGGGACTAAGACAATAGTCAGTCTCTCCCCACTGCCCTGCCCTTGACCACTGAGGCACTCAGACACCAGCTAACGAAATTAACAGACTGGGGCCGGGCGCGATGGCTCACGCCTATAATCCTAGTACTTTGGGAGGCCAAGGCGGGTGGATAACAAGGTCAGGAGATCGAGACCATCCTGCCAATGTGGTGAAACCCCATCTCTATTAAAATACAAAAAACGGGCCGGGTGTGGTGGCACACGCCTGTAGTCCCAGCTTCTCGGGAGGCTGAGGCAGGAGAATCACTTGAACCCAGGAGGAGGATTCGGTGAGCCAACATTGTGCCACTGTACTCCAGCCTGGCAACAGAGCGAGGCTCCATCTCAAAAAAAAAAAAAAAAAGAAACGAATAGACTGAATTCCTGCTCCCCTTCCCTTCTGAGCCTTCTTTATCCGTCCATTCTTCCTGGACCAATTTCCCCCAAATTGCTACTTGCATTCGGGATTTCCCCACTCTAACATCACAATGGCTCACCTAGCAAACACAGAGCCACCTTCCTTCTCAGTGTTCAGCCTTCCTCATTTAATCCCCTCCATCCTCTGCCCTGACGTGTACTCTCTACTTAGGGAAGTTACTTATTCACTCTGAGCCTTTGTTTCATCTGCAATGAAATGGGCACATCCCTTACACCAAAAGATAGGTAAAAATGAAACCACACTGGTGAGACAAATTAACAAAAGTCCTTAGAATATAATCTCCATGAGAATAAAGATTTTTGTTTGCTTACAGTGCCTGGCACATAACACACAATAAATACTTGGTTTATTATGTAATTGAAAGAATGAACAAACACTATGTTAACTCACTTGATTTAATCTACTCCATAAACCTTTGAAATAGGTGATTATTATTCCCATTTTATAGGAGAGGAAAAGGAGGCTTTGCATAGGCAGGAAGTAAGAGTCAAGATCTGAACCTAGGCAGTCTGGTTCTAGAACACGGGGTGGGGTATGCTGGTGTGACCATCCCTTCCCTACCTAGAACCATCCTTCAGTCAGAATTGGTCTGTTTCCCTGGATTGCTTCCAACAACACGAGGCACCCAGTAACCACCCAAAGTTTGGCTACTAAATGTTGAGGGGCAAAAAAGACCCTATACTTTGCATTAAGCCAGTTACCCCAGACGACAATCTTGAAGCATGAAACTATGGTATGGCCTTACCTTGCCCTTGAACAGGATTACTGGGCAGACAAACCGTCCTCTGCACCGGGCCATCTTGCTGCGGTGGATGAGGTCTTGCAACTTGCTCACCTGCACAGTACTCTCAAACCTAACACACAGGCAAGAGAGGCAGGTCAAGCAGACTTCGAAGTGGGCACTTTATGTACATCTGTTTATTCACACAAACCCCCATACTAGATCTGTGCATATAATACTTGCTTGAAATTAAATGTCATTCCTAAATTTTGTATCATCGATATATATATATATATATATTTTTATATATATATATATTTTTTGAGATGGAGTTTCACTCTTATTGCCCAGACTGGAGTGCAATGGCACAATCTTGGCTCACTGCAACCTCTGCCTCCCAGGTTCAAGCCATTCTCCTGCCTCAGCCTCCCAAGTAGCCGGTTACTTTTTGTATTAGCTGGCTAATACAAAAATTAGCAGCCACCATGCCTGGCTAATATTGTATTTTTAATAGAGATGGAGTTTCACCACGTTGACCAGGCTGGTCTCAAACTCCTGACCTCAGGTGATCCACCCACCTCGGCCTCCCAAAGTGCTGGGGTTACAGGCATGATATATAATAAGTTTTTCAGGAAAAAAGTGCTAATTATAGGTATTAAAACTTAAATCACCCTGATTTCTGAACCTTTTAAGATTAAAAAAAAAAGTGAGGTAAATTGAAGACATACAAAAAAATTCAGAAATATACACAGAAAACTAGATATTATGTCTAGGGTATCCAATTTTTTTTTTTTTTTTTGAGACAGTTTCACTCTTGTGAAACTCACTCCAGCCCAGACTGGAGTGCAATGGTGCAATCTCAGCTCACTGAAACTTCCACCTCGTGGGTTCAGGCAATTCTCCTGCCTCAGCCTCCTGTGTGGCTGGGATTACAGGTGTGCGCCACAACGCCCAGCTAATTTTGTATTTTTAGTAGAGACAGGGTTTCTCCATGTTGATCAGGTTGGTCTTGAACTCCCAACTTCAGGAGATCCACCTGTCTTGGCCTCCCAAAGTGCTGGGATTACAGGCGTGAGCCACCACGCCCGACCTAGGTTATCCAGTTTTTAATGCCCAGGATAAGACCTGGTGTGCCCTGGGACTCTCTCTGGAAATCACAGGACCATTTTTGTGATTATTTATCTATTTATTTTTTGCATAACTCTGAATACAGGTTTTTATGGTCTTTTAGAGCAAGCAGTCCCCAACCCCTGGGCTCCAGACCAGTACAAGTCTGTGCCCCGTTAGGAACCAGGCTGCAGAGCAGGAGATGAGCAGCGGGCGAGTGAACATTACCACCTGAGTTCCACCTCCTGACAGATCATCAGCAGTGGCATTATATTCTCATAGGAGCTTGAACCCTATTGTGAACTGCACATGTGAGGGATTTAGGTTGCACAGAATCTAATGCCTCATGATCTGAGGTGGAACAGTTTCATCTGAAACCATTTCCCCCACCCTGCTGCGGAAAAATTGTTTTCCATGAAACCAGTCCCTGGTGCCAAAAAGGTTGGGGACCGCTGTTTTAGAGGGCAAAATAAAATGACATTTCTTGGTCTACATGGCTCAAAGCCTCTGCTTTCACAGTCCATACAGCCAACAGCACACAGTGCAAAAGAGGCAAAAGAAAAGCCCTGTGTGACACAGGGACGTGCAATAGTTAACTCACTGGGCTTGGTAAGCAAGCTTCTAGAACATGAAAGAGTCAGGTTTAGAAGTGAGCTCCAGCAAGTCACACCCATATCAAATCACACTTCCCTAAAATAAGGGTCTACTCTCATAAACTCACCTACCAATCTTTGGCAAAGCTCACATCAGCCAGTCAGAGCTTCTGGTAGCAAGAGAAACAAGAGGCAGGAAAGTTAGAGCAGGAAGCTTTCCCAGCTATGCAGAGTAACCAAGTAGTAGGAAGGAAAGACACTCATGTTCCTTCCTTAAAAGAGTTGACCTTTCAGATCAACTCCTAGAGGGAATTTAATTCCTTCCACATCCTAATCCTTCTAGGGATCTGCAAGTTATTACACAGCTCCTCTTGTACACGTCCACCCAAATATTATTTTCAGAAGGAATAAATCAGCGACTCCCAAATAGCTGTGGTACCTCTTTAATTGCATATGGATGCTGTTGGGGTTAATAAAAACACAAAGTCTTTAAAACAATGCTGAATGCTCAGTTAAAATACATCCATAGGCCGGGTGCGGGTGGCTCACACCTGTAATCCTAGCACTTTGGGAGGCCAAGATGGGCAAATGACTTGAGGTCAGGAGTTCAAAACCAGCCTGGCTAACATGGTGAAACCTTGTCTCTACTAAAAATACAAAAAAAATTAGCCAGGCGTGGTGGCAGGTGCCTGAATCTCAGCTACTTGGGAGATTGAGGCAGGAGAATTGCTTGAACCCGGGAGGCAGAGGCCGCAGTGAGCCGAGATCGTGCCACTGCACTCCAGACTGAGCGACAGAACAAGGCTCCATCTCAAAAAAAAAAATATATATATATATATAGATAGATAGATCTATAACTATATATATATATAGATATATCTATAACTATATATAGGTGATTGTGGCTTGACAATATAACAACCAACAAAAGGGGTTCTGAAAAGAAGACTTCAAATAAGAACTAGAACCAACAGTTTGATGATCTTGGAAAGAGAACAAAGGGATATAAAAACAAGATTGAACTTCCCATGGTGTCTTTTCCTATAAGGTATAATTTTTGTAATTAATTTTTTCTCTGTTGAATGAAGGAAGAATGGCAAACTTGAAAAGGCTGGGGATGCCTTTGCAAAGTGCCCAGAGGGTGACAACAACCCACCAGGCAGCCCTATGCACACAAGCTCATGGAGAACCAGAGTGTGCTGCCTTCCCCTCACTCAGTTTCTCTATGAAATCAAAAGGCACCACAGTACCAATTAATTGCCTAATTAGACTCCATGAGAACATAAAAGCGAGCACCTTTAGAACTGCCACAGTGGCCTTCCTCCCACTGACTTAGCCCACGGCCGATGTCGCTGATCTGGTCAGCACCATCTGTTGCAATGGACTCTCACTTAGCTCACACCAGCCCTCTGAACCCTAAATGCCTACATCTGATTTTCCCAGGTAGAGTTCTCTCCTCAAAACCAAGGTGGATTTCTCATGCCAAACTTCTGTTAAAAACAAACAAAAAAAAATCCCTGGTGGAGAACATCAGCATTTTCCTCTAGCGAGTCTTTTAATGTAATGACCCACCCTTTCTTGTTACACCAGCCAGTGGTTCCTTTACTGGTTCCCCTATATCAAGAATCAATTCAGTTTCTGTTCTCTCATTAGTTGCTGTTTTTATTTTTAGTATCGCTTGTCCTTCGGATTCTTTTATTACAGTGCTAAACACTGAGCTGTGTCTGGCACATAATACTCACATTTGAAGGAATAAATGTAGGCTTCTGTATTTACATTTGTAATGTATGCACTGAAATCTCTGGCAAGATGTTACCAGGTAGTGAGATTTTGTTTTTGTTTTTTCCCGACAAGGTCTTCCTCTGTTGCCCAGGCTGGAGTGCAGTGGCGTGATCATGGTTCACTGCAGCCTTGACTTCCTGTGCTCAGGTGATCCTCCCACCTCAGCCTCCCAGGCAGCTGGGACTACAGGCACATGCCACCACGCCTGTTTAATGCTTTGTATTTTTTGGTGTGACAAGGTCTCACCATGTTGCCCAGGATAGTCTCAAACCCCTGGGCTCAAATGAAATGCCCATCTCGGCCTCACAAGTAGCTAGGATTACAGGCATGAGCCACCATGCCCGGCCAAACTATTTTCAAATACAGAAGAAAATGCTGTTGTCACATGTCACATATTTCCAACAGGAAGCCTTCCCAATCAACCTGGTTTGGTACTTACCAAAACAACCAAACTAGGTTGGTTGTTCCTATGATATGCACCCAAACTTCCTGAGATAAATGCTACTGCTGCTATTATTTAATAGGTAAGAGGCACAAAGCACAGCTTACACCTACATGATCTCACTCAGGCCTCACGAACCCTGTTTTACAGATGAAGCAGTTTAATGAGATGGAATCTCTAGCCCAAAGTCACAGAACAGGTAAACAGGGTAGCTGAGATTCTAAACCCTGGTGGGTGGCCACTGGGCCCATGGTTTTAATCACTATTCCACAGTGCCTCACCTGTACTTCCCCTCATTCCATCTCTTACTAGACTGCTGTTGCTTCTTCTTTGGACTCTGTTTCCCACTAGACCTAATGGTAAGGACTTCATCTATCTGGCTTCCAACTCGATCCCTGGGATCTACGACACAGCCGCACCTGAACGAACACTGTTGACAAACACGTCTTGGCTATTCAGAGATCCCTGCCCAGGCTTCTATTCCCAGATTATGAACCAAATTGGAGAGGTTCCTTAACAGGACCAAAACATTGCTTAAATCCAATTCTACCCTGTTTAGCTCAGTCTATTCAGTATATGAGTAACAACAAAGCCAGACAGTAAAAAAGCAAAAAATTATATTTCTTCCCACCCAAACATACCCAAAGTCCTTGCTTTCAACAAGTAGGCATCACTCACTCAATTATCACTTCAGTCACACTTCAAGGCCTTGCAAGGAGTGAAAAATAAAAACAAACTCCTCTAAGGTTAATGATGTTCCTTAGTGGCCTTGGCCTGACCGAAAGGTTCTGCTAGACAAGGTGGGAGAGCCCGTGGTGGTGAAAGAAAAGGCAGACAGGTGGATAGAACAGAATCAGGAAATCTAGCTTTTAACCTCACTCTGCTTATTATCCCTGTGATATTGGGCAAAGGCAAGTTACTTCTCTGGGCTTCAATTTCATCTATAAAAGAGTGGTGATACTGTCTTCTTCGCTGGGTAGTTGTAGGGCTTAAGTAAGCTAGTGTGTAAATCCTTAACACCTGCCAAACAGCAGGTGCTCAATAAATATTAGTTTCCTTCTCTTTAAGGGATCAACACTAAACTTGTTTCCTTCCAGAAAAAGCTTCTACAAGGCAACCACGACTAGGTTCCTCAATGTACTATTATGTTACCATAGGGTAACATTTGGTATTACCTGAGAGGTTGTTAGAATATGCCAAATCTCAGGCCCCACTTCAGGTAAGATCCCCAGTTGATTCACTCACAAAATCAACATAGAAAAGAACCACTCTGCTGGGTGTGGTGGCTCACACCTCTAATCCCAACACTTTGAGAGGCCGAGGTAAGGAAATCCGTTGAGCTCAGGAGTTTGAGACCCTCCTGGGCAAGGTAGTGAGGCCTTGTCTCTACTAAAAAAATCAGCTGGGAGTGGTGGTATATGCCTGTATTCCCAGCTACCTGCGAGGCTGAGGTGGGAGAATCACTTGAGCCTGGGAAATCAAGGCTGCAGCAAGCCATGACTATGCCACTGCACTCCAGATCTTGTCTTAATTAAAAACAAAAAACAAAAAAAGAATACCATCATCAGGGCACAGAGGTAAAACTACCAGCCAGCCAGCACTGGAGAGGGTAGGAAGAAGAAGGAGGAGGAGAAGGGCAAGGCAAAAGCAAACAAAAACAAAAATCAAAAAACAAAAAAATCCCTCTTGTTCAGAAGCTTTAGCTTAAAGGTTTACAGAAACTAAGTTTACCTGGTGGGGCGTGGTGGCTCATGGCTGTATTCCCAGCACTGTGGGAGGCCAAGGCAGGCAGATTGTTTGAGCCCAGGAGTTTGAGACTAGCCTGGTCATTATAGCAAAACCCCATCTGTACTAAAATACAAAAATCAGGTGGTGTGGTGGCTTGTGCCTGTAATCCCAGCTACTTGGGAGGCTGAGGCAGGAGAACCGCTTGAACCCAGGAGGCAAAGGTTGCAGTGAGCCAAGATGACATCAGAAAGAAAAGAACAAAACTAAGTTTACCTAGCTCTGGAAGGAGGAATTAGGGAAGATCTAAGAACCATAAAATAATGGGGCCATAATAAAGCCTAATTCTTTAGGCTTGGAGATCCCGAGTTCCTAGGTTACACAACTGAGCATGGATACAATTTCTGTGATCTATATACAAGAGTCCTTAACATTCTTTTCTTAGAGAACCCTATTATAACATTGTGAAATGGGCACTCTTTTTTTTTTTTTGAGACAAGGTCTCACTCTGTCACCACGCTGGAGTGCAGTGGCATGATCTTGGCACACTGCAATCCCTGCCTCCTGGATTCAAGCAATTCTCCTGCCTCAGCCTCCTGAGTAACTGAGATTACAAGCATTTGCCACCACACTCAGCTAATTTTTGTATTTTTAGTAGAGATGGGGTTTCACCATGTTGGCCAGGATGGTCTCAATCTCCTGACCTCGTGATCCACCCGCTCGGTCTCCTAAAGTGCTGGGATTATAGGCGTGATCAACCACACCTGGCCGAAACAGGCACTTATACAAACATCCCCACTTTACAGATGAGGAAACTAAGGCTTAGTGCTTAAACAACTCCTACTGGGTTTGTTCCTCTGCTGTAAACCTTCTCTGGCTCCCCATTGCCTACAGCAACTGTTCTCAAGCTATAGTGTATTTAAGACATCAAGGGAGCTCTCATAAAATGTAGATTCTGGAAATTCTGATTCAGAAGGCCCAGGAGAGGCTCTAGAATCTGTAATTTTTTTTTTCAGATGGAGTCTTGCTCTTGCTCTGTTGCCCAGGCTGGAGAGAACTGGTGTTATCTCGACTCACTACAACCTCTACCTCCTGGGTTCAGGTGATTCTCCTGCCTCGGCCACCAGAGTAGCTGGTATTACAGGTGCCCACCATCACGCCTGGCTGATTTTTCTATTTATGATGCAGAGGGTTTCACCATGTTGGCTGGGCTAATCTCGAATTCCAAACCTCAGGTGATCCGCCCAAAGGAGGCTGGCATTACAGACATGAGCCACCATGCCAGGCCGAGAATTTGCAATCTTAGTAAGTACTCAGGAGTTCCTAGCACAGTAAAACCACTGATACCCACACACAATCCACAAGTTCACACTCCTTGGCCTGATGATTAAGACCCTATATAAGCTGATTCCTAAGGACATTTTAGGGAAACTCCCACTCATTTTTCTAATTCCAGTTATTCCCAGGCACACAGACACCAGGCAGAATTAACCATTCTCCTCAGCTGGCCTATAGCAGCGCTTCTCAAACCTGGTATTGCATTTGAATCACCTGGACATCTTGCTCTGCTGTGATTCTGGCTTAGTGGCTCTGGAGCCTGAGCTTCTGCGTTTCTAACAAGTTATCGAGTGCACTGATAGCCTTGCACTGAGTAGCAAGGGCCTACTGCACTATTCAGCACGACTACTGTGGTGGTACTCACAACATTTCACCCACGGGGCTAGGATTTCACAGAGAGCGCTGACAATGGCTCCTGAAATTCCCTTAAAATCAGCAGGAAGTAGGGAGATTAGGGGAGCAAACTTTGAAATCAACATATAGCACTTCCTAGAGCCTCATGCTGTGCTTACTTATCAATAGCAACTATACCATTCACCAACTACCCAGAGGCCACATCCTGCACCAAGCTTTCTGTTCTGGTATAAACTGTTATCCCACATAAGGTACTCAGGTTGCTCACCATAAATGGTAGCTTTTATTTCTAATTCTTAAAACATACATATCAGGCTTTTATCAGCCCTATTTATCGTCTGGACTGCACTACCACTTTTCTCAAATTTTAATGAGTCCTTAAAAGGACTAATTAACATGAGGTAGAGAATTACCAATAAGAAAACTAAGGACAAAGTAGATTGATAACTTGCCCAGCATCCGTTACACAGCCAGCAACAGGGGAATCCAGGACGTGAACTCGACTCTAGACAGTCTGACTCTAGACCTTAGGCTCTTAAGTGCTACATATGGTAAATGCTAGTAAGCCTGTCTTGACACAGTGTACCTCCCACCCACACTCTAAAAAAAGGACACTGATGTTCAGAGAAGTGAAGTGTGAAGTTAGCTGTCATAGGACAATGAGCTCTAGGGTGGAAGTGAAAGAGAAATCAAGGGTGGTTACTCCCAACCCCTCATTCTATGCCATGCCACCTTGCCAGTCTGACTTGTCCAACCTTGAAGTAAATAAAAATGCCAATAAGGCTTAACACCTGAGGAAAGTGAGTCTGCCCTGCCCAGCTGCAGACTTCCTGGCCATAGGGATTAGCTGCCAGGGCCTCCCCAGACATGCACACTACGGTCACATGATGCTCACGTGTCTTTCTCCTTCTCAGAACTCTCATACTCCAGGAACACGATGTGCCGGGGATAGTGGCCGCAGATATCCCCATTCATGTTTGGAATCACGCTGAAACAGTAGTCTCGGCCAAACAGCTCCAGACATCTCTTTTCAATGCGCTCAACCTGCACAGAGAAGGAGACCAGAAAACAAAGACAATTCTGGGGTTCTGAGGATGAGAATTAGGAGGTCCATGACCTGGGAGGTCACTTGGAAAGACATGTACCGCAGTGATGATTATTCCGTGCTGGGAATATGTGATGCTAGGCCACAGGCCCTATATGTAATTCATTAAACCATATATTGTATGCTCCAGGAAGGATCCTTAACCCCCTAACAATGAATCTGAAATTGTAGGTGTTGAGCATTCGGGGAAGAGGATTACAGCTTTCACTAGATTCAAAGAGGCCTACAACCCATAAAACATAAGAACTCTTGCTGCAGGTTACTGAAACTGGCACTAATCCACTATTGTCCTTGGTCAGCTTCCCCATTTTTTTTTTTGAGACGGAGTCTCGCTCTGTTGCCCAGGCTGGAGTGCAGTGACAGGATCTCAGCCCACTGCACTCAGTCTCCTGGGGTCAAGTAAGCATATCTAGCTAATTTTTATATTTTTAGTAGAGATGGGGGGTTTTACCATGTTGGTCAGGCAGGTCTTAAACTCCTGACCTCAGGTGTTCCATCCGCCTCAGCCTCCCAGGTGTGAGCCACCGTGCCTGGCCTCTTCCCCATTCTTTTTTTTAACAAAAATTTTTTAGTACAGATGAAGTCTATGTTTCCAGGCTGGTCTCGAACTCCTGGGCTGAAGCAATCTACCTGCCATGGCCTCTCAAAGTGCTAGGATTACAGGCGTGAGCCACGGTACTGGCCCTTTTCCCCATTCTTTAGCCATAGACTAGTACCTACAAGCTCTAGTTCATGCAATCAGTAAAAGCTTCAAAGTCTCCACATACGTGACTCACTTGTGAAATAGAAGAAACAGCTCCCCCTAAAATTGCTTGTTTTGTTCAAAGTTCAGAGAAAAATGCACTAGTAAAAAAAGGCATAAGAACTGTAACATGAAGAAGTTTGCAAGAGGGCAGGGGGCGGTGGCTCATGACTGTAATCCCAGAACTTTGGGAGGCATGGAGGTGGGCGGATCACTTGAGGTCAGGAGACCAGCTTGGCCAACATGGTGAAACCCTATCTCCACTAAAAATATAAAAATTAGCCAGGCATGATGGTATGTGCCTGCAGTCCCAGCTACGAGGGAGGCTGAGGCAGGAGGATCGCTTGAAGCCGAGAGATGGAATTTGTAGTGAGCCACGATCACACCACTGCACTCCAACCTGGGTGACAGAACAAGACTCCGTCTCAAAAAAAAAAAAAAAGGTAGTTTGCAAGATGTTAGTCCAAAAGTAGTGAATTATCACAATTGATTGTTCAGTTACAGATCTAACTCCCTGTACTGCCTGAATAAATATACATATACATATATATATATATATATACACACACATACATATATATATATATATACACACACACACACATACACATATGTATATATAAGTTTGCAGGAGATTGGGAAGCCTGGAGAGATATTAAGGCCAGCTGCAGCAGATATCAGGTAACTTATGACAACCCATATCTTCAGGGTCATGTAAGTTGGAAGAGAGGTCCAGAAAAACCAATGACCTACAGCCATTCAAAAGACCCTCCTTGGCCAGGCCTGATGGCTCATGCCTGTAATCCCAGCACTTTGGGAGGCTGAGGCAGGAGGATTGCTTAAGCCTAGGAGCTTGAGACCAGCAGGGTCTCATACTTGAGACCCTGTCTCTATAAAAATAAAAAAAATTAGCCAGGCGTAGTGTGTGTGCCTGTGGTCCCAGGTACTTGGGAAGCTTAAGTGGGAGGATTGCTTAAGCCCAAGAGTTCAAGGCTGCAGTGAGCCACGATTGTACCACTACATTCCAGGCTGGGCAACAGAGTGAGACCCTGTCTCAAAAAATAAAAATAAAAAAATAAAGGGCAGATGCAGTGGCTCACGCCTATAATCCCAGCACTTTGGGAGGCCAAGGCAGGTGGATCACCTGAGCTCAGGAGTTTAAGACCAGCCTGGCCAACATGGAGAAACTCCATCTCTACTAAAAAATACAATAATTAGCCAGACGTGGTGGTGGGCTCCTGTAATACCAGTTACTTGGGAGTCTGAGAGGCAGGGAAAATTGCTTGAACCAGGGAGGTGGAGGTTGCAGGAAGCCGAGATTGCACCACTGCACTCCAGCCTAGGCGACAAAGTAAGACTCCCTCTCCAGAAA
>NW_016107596.1:3227842-3248156 GCF_001604975.1 Cebus imitator
AAAAAAAAAAAAAAAAAAAAAAAGCAAATTCCAGGATCCCACCCCCAGAAATTCTGACTTGGTAGGATTGGGTGATCCACCCACCGTGACGCCTCCCAAAATTCTGGGATTACAGTCATGAGTCTGATTTGGTAGGACTGGGTGGATTTAAGGAATCTCTAGTTTCACAAAGTACCCCACAAGTATAAATTTTAAAAGTGTCCCAGATAATTCTGAAACAGGTGGTTTCCAAGACTACACTAGGAAAAGTTACTTGGCCATTTGGAGAATGAGGAATCCCAATCCTTACTGAACTCTTTCCTGGGTTACTTCAGAGACTACCAGATGGCAAATACAGAATCACAACTCAGGGTAACCTCTGGGGCCAAACCAAAATTCTGTGGCGCAGGATGGAACAGAATTCCACTGGAAAACTTGGAGCTAAAGCTGCCAAAACCACGTGGAGGAATGAGATGGCAGGGTCAGCAAGATTCCCATTGCACTGCCAGACAGTGGTTAGGGTGGGGATGGCCTGAGCTTACAGGAAGCCCTCCAGGTCTGGCGATAAGATGATTGAGTGGAAATTCCAAAGGGAGGAAAAAGAGGAACTGAGACCTGCTTTTGATAAAGGAACTGAGAGGGAGTGTGGGTTATCTTCCTCCTCTATAAGGGAAGGAAAGGGATGGGCCTAAGTCATGCTGAGACCTTATAAGGGGTAACACACTGGGTTCACCTCCTGGGTCCATTCTGACCTCTGACCCCGAGGAATTGTCTCCCTGTTTTTCTTAGATTTGAGAGTTTTTACCCTGACATAACTCATCCTAAGGCACCTGAAGCAGGGAATAGGCCTTCCTTAGCTCCTCCTACCTGATATTTGAACCTGGCCCCTCAGCTTGATCTCTGATCTCCAAGCCCCTTCCCAAACAAAAAGGATCTCTTTGCTGGGTTCATTCTCATCCCAGTTCCTCCTTCTATGGTTGTCAAGTCCGAGTCTAATACTCCAGGTCCAAACGCTGGAGAGCTCCCCTCTTTCCCCTTTTCCCCAGCGGCGAGACCCTACTCCTACCTTTCTCTGACGCCTGGCCTCAGCCTTTTCTCTGTAACTCCCCAAGTTAGGGGCCTTCACCAGCTCATCGCGCCTCCAGTCTCACCTTAGAGCCACCGATCCCGCTGCATTCTTTGGCCCGGTACTGAGTCCGGGAGAACTCCTCCAGCAGCTCCCCGAGCCCCGGCTCCTGCGGCGGCTGGTTGCCTGAAGAAGCCGAGGACCCCGCCGAGGAGGCGGCGGCGGCGGCCCGAGCGCCCGCCATGGCCCAGCCCCGCGTCCCCTCAGTGTGCCCCAGGCCGGCCCATGGCACCTGGCCGCACTAACACCGACACTAGAACCTCGAGAACCCGCTCAGCCACCGCCTTCTACTTCCACTTCCGGCCCCGCCCCGTCCCGACGGATGTTTACTCCGGACGTGACCAATCGGAGCTCTCGGCTTGCGCCCCGCCTACGATTACCGGCCCGCCCCCAGCGCGGCGCGATCCAAGTAGCCTCCAGGGAGGGGGCCGAGGCCACTCGAAGATACCCCGCTTTCCTCCCCAAGGGGTTTCCCCTGGGGAAGCCGGGCTCAACCACTGGGCTGCCGGGGGAGGGCGGTGCTAGCAGGAAGGAACCATTGGAAAGAACCAGAGGAAAAGTGGAATCAACAATTATACGGAGGCCGGGCCTAGTGGCTCACACCTGTAACCCCAACACTTTGGGAAGCCGAGGCGCGCGGATCACTTGAGGCCAAGAGTTCGAGACCTACCTGGCCAACATGGTGAAACCATGTTGATCTACTAAAAATACAAAAATTAGCAGGACGCGGTGACACCCGCGGGTAATCCCAGCTACTTGGGAGGCTGAGGCAGGAGAATCGCTTAAACCCACGAGGTGGAGGTTGCAGTGAGCCGAAATTGAACCACTGCACTCCTGCCTGGGCGACAGAGCGACACTGTGTTTAAAAAAAAAAAAAAAAAAATTACAGGGAGAGGAGGAAGGAACAGTTGGAGGCCACAAATTAATGCTAGAAACTATAATGGCAGTGGTAACCAATATTAAAACAACATTTCATAAAGCACTTTTCTCCTCCCGCTCCACACAACATCCCTGTGACTACAGTGCATTATATCATCAGCCCTATTTTATTGAGAAAGAGACTGGGAGTCAGGGAGGTGAAGTGACTGCCTTGAAATTCTGAGATGAAAAGCCTCTTGTTATTATTATTAATAATAATAGAATATTACAGACATTGGAGAAAGTGATAACAATAGTATAATGAACCCTCATGTACCCATTAACTGGTTTTCAACAATAATCAACATCTGCTTATCTATCCTGTTTAAGCAATCCCTTCCCATCCAGGGAATTATTTTAAAGCAAATCCCAGACATCACATTATTTCATCTGTGAATACTGAAGTATTTATTGCCAACAGATTAGTACTTCAAAAAAAAAAAATGCATAACCACAAGGCCATTAACATACCTAAGAAAATTAACAATATTCCTTAATGTGGTCTAATACCCAGTCTGGGTTCCATTTTCTCAGATTGTCTCACAAATGTCATTGGTTTTTGGTAAACTTTTAATAAAAGTATGATATGTACACCAGCACACCGGAAGCCCCCTGCTGCCCACTTTCAGTCACCATTTACCCATTCACCAACAACTGCTCACCACCCTGCCCCCTTCACAGGTAATCACTAACCTGGCTTCTAGAGTTTTAATACTGTAGATTCTTTTTTTTTTTTTTTTTTTTTGAGACAGAGTCTTGCTCGTCATCAGGGCTGGGTGCAGTGGGGTGATCTTGGCTCACTGCAACCTCCGCCTCCTGGCTTCAAGTGATTCTCCTGCCTCAGCCTCCCGAGTAGCTGAGACTACAGGTGCATGCAACCACATCCAGCTAATTTTTGTATTTTAGTAGAGTTGGGGTTTCACTATGTTGGCCAGGATGCTCTTGATCTCTTGACTTCGTGATCTGCTCACCTCAGCCTCCCAAAGTGCTGGGATTACAGGCATGAGCCACTGTGCTCAGCTGATTCATTTTTAATTTGATTTTTGTTGTTGTTGTTGCCTAAACTGGAGTATAGTTGCATGAGCATGGCTCACTGCAGCCTCCAACTCCTGGCCTCAAGCAATCCTCCTGCCTCAGCCTCCCCAGTAGCTGTGACTATAGGCATGCACCACTACACCCAGCTACTTTTTGTATTTTTTTTTTGTAGAGTCCAAGTCTCACCATGTTGCCTAGGCTGGTCTCAAACTCCTGGGCTCAAGCGATCCTTCTGCCTCTGCCTCCCAAAATGCTGGGATTACAGGTTTGAGCCACTGCTCCTGGCTCGTAGATATTTTTTGACAGACAAATCTATATACACATTTATCTTAAGCACCAAGGAATGAAATTGATGGATTATATGGTGTTAAAGAAAAATAAGACGCTGGGCATGGTGGCTCATGCCTGTAATCCCAGCACTTTGGGAGGCCAAGGGTGGTGGTGCGGGATTACCTGAGGTCAGGAGTTTGAGACCAGCCTGGCCAACATGGTGAAACCCTGTCTCTACTAAAAATACAAACATTAGCTGGGCTTGGTGGCACGTGTCTGCAATTCCAGCTACTCAGGAGGCTGAGGCAAGAGAATCGCTTGAACTTAGGAGATGGAGGTTGCAGTGAGCCAAGATTGTGCCACTGCACTCCAGCCTAGGCGACGGAGCGAGACTCTTGACTCAAAAACAATAAAATAAAATAAAAATAAAGCAATTAAGATATTTAAGTTGCATTTTTGTCTTTTGACAACGATCAAAGTGTAACTTTCTAAGAGTTTTCCTGGATGGTTGTGCCATTTACATTGCCTCCTGCAACTTAGCAGAGTTCTAGTTGCTCTGTGTCCTTGTCAATGCTTGGTAATTTTTATTTTAGTTTTTCTGGTGAGAATGTACTGGTATCTTTTTTGTTTTTTCCCCATACTAGTTTATACTTTGGAAGAATGTAGTGGTATTTTACTGTGCTTTTGTTGTTGCGGAGACAGGGGCTTGCTCTGTCCCCAAGGATGGAGTGCAGTGGCTTGATCTCGGCTCACTGCAGCTTTCACACCCGGGCCCAAGTGATTCTCCCACTGGAGCCTCTGAGTAGCTGGAACCACAGACACGTGCCACTGCACCCAACTAATTTTTAAATTATCTGTAGAGACAAGGTCTTGCTATGCTGTCCAGTCCGATCTTGAACTCCTAGGCTCAAGTGAACCTCCCGCCTCAGCCTCCCGAAGTGCTGGGATTACAGGCATGAGCCACTGGTGCCCAACCCTATTGTGCTTTTAAAAAATCAACTTTATTGAGGTATGAATACATAGAATAAAATTCATCCTCTTTAATTATATATTGTGATGGGTGTTGCCAAATTACAAAATCACCAAATTATAAAATATCATAATCAAGATATTGAACATGTATATTACCCCCAGAGAGTTCCCTTGAGTCCCACCTCAGTCCATTCCACCTCTACCCCCAGCCCCAGGCAACAACTGATTTGCTTTCTGTCACTAGCCTTCCTATAAATGGAATCACACCCTGTGTACTCTGTGTTCTTTCAGCATAGCTAATTTTGGTTTCAATTTGCATTTCCCTGATTAATGAAGTTGATCACCTTTTCACGTATTTATTGCTCATTTGAATATACTCTTGGGTAGTGCTTGTTAACATCTTTTGCCCATTTTTCTGGTGGGTTGTCTGTATTTTTTATTTTCAATTTTGTATAAGATGTTTGAATATTCTGGACATGAGTTCTTTTGAAATTGCCATTACAAAATTATGACAGTGAAAGAGATCTGACTTAACCAACTCCAACTCCATCTTGCTGCTGCTGCTTTTTTTTTTTTTGAGACAGAGTCTCACTCTGTTGCCCAGGCTGGAGTGGTGCAATGGCACTGTGTCAGCTCACTGCAATCTCTGTCTCCTGGGTTCAAGCAATTCTCCTGCCTTAGCCTCCTGAGCATCTAAGATTACAGGTGCCCACCACCATGCCTGGCTAATTTTTATATTTTTAGTAGAGATGGGGTTTCACCATGTTGACCAGGCTGGTCTTAAACTCCTGAGCTCAGGTGATCCGTCCACCTTGGCCTCCCAAAGTGCTGGGATTACAGGTGTGAGCCACTATGCCTGACTCCTTTGATTTCTTTATCGATTTTTTGTAATTTTCGGTATACAGAGCCTATATATGTTTTGTTAGAACTATACATAAATAATTCATTTTTTGAAACTGTTGTAAATGATATTCTTTTATTTTTCCCCCCTCTCCTGCCTTCCCTCCCTCCTTCCCTCCCTCCCTTCCTTCCCTCCCTTCCTTCCTTCCTTCCCCCCTTCCTCCCTCCCTCCCTCCTTCCTTCTTTCCTTTTCTTTCAACAGAGTCTCTTTGTGTCGCCCAGGCTGGAGTGCAGTGACACCATCTCAGCTCACTGCAACCTCTGCCTCCCAGGTTCAAGAGTTTCTCATGCTTCAGCCTACCAAGTAGCTGGGATTATAGGCATGTGCCACTGAACCCAGCTAATTTAGGAGAGGCGGGGTTTAGCCATGTTGGCCAGGCTTGTCTCGAACATTTGCCTTGGCCTCCCAAAGGGCTGCGATTATAGGCATAAGCCACCGTCTGTGCCTGGCTTTATATTGTTTTCTTAACTTTGGTATCTGATTGCTCAATTTGCTAGAATGGACTGTGTAGAATTGGTATTATTAAGAGCAGAATTAAACTAGAAATCAGCAATTAGAATACAGCATTAATAGCATAATAATTGAAAAATCCTTAAATGTTGGGAAATTAAATAAATAACCCCTGAGTCAAAGAAGGCATCACAATGGTTATAAGAAATTATTTAGAGCTATGAAAATAGCTGGGCGCGGTGGCGCATGCCTGTAGTCCCAGCTACTCGGGAGGCTGAGTCAGGAGAATCTTTTGAACCCAGGAGGGCAGAAGTTGCAGTGAGCTCAGATTGTGCCACTGCACTCCAGCCTGGGTGACAGAGTGAGGTTCTGTCTCAAAAAAAAAAAAAAAAAAATCTACTTCTCTTCCCAGTGGTATCCAGCTCTGTTGCCAATTATGGAGCTGAAGAGTCACCCGGGTTCCAGCAGTACCAAGGAGAACATCTCCAAGCTCCCCCACCCTGCTCCTTCTCTCTAGGATCTATCCCCTTTTCTCTGAGAAATTCCTTCAACCCACAGCAGCACTCTGTTGTTTCCAGACCTTTGTGACCAGCCCCAACCTTTGATACCAAGACTGGACCCTAGACAAGGCCACATGCAAACATCTCAAACAAAACAGAACTAAATCTGAGTGCTTGATCCCTCTGTAGCTTTCCAAGTGGCTTCTCTTTCTACCTTTCTTGCCTCAATAAAGAGAGTCATCAGCCACCTGTTCTCAAAGTAGAACGCTGGGAATCTTCCTTGATTCAACCCCCTCTTTCTTCCCTGAGAATTTCCTCTCTAACATGATCCTCCATCTCCAATGTCTTACTGTATCTGAATTAGGGGCTCCCTTCTCTTTGTTAGGCTCTAGGTCAGACACTTTATGCTCTGTCTCACATCCCTCAGTTTACCCTTTTTGCTCTGTTGGCAACAAGCTGCTCGCTGATGTAGCCTGCCAGCATCTTGCTCCAGTTTCTTTTGCTCTGAGCCATGGGGTTTTTCTGTCACTGCTTCTGGGGGCACCTGCAGGAGTTGGTCAGGGAATATGGCACATGCACACAACTACAAGTGCCCAGAAGTGAACATCCTGGCCAACTGTTGACCAATGGAGGATGAGAGTTGGTGGAAACAGTATTTTCTCTTCCTGTGTCTTGGGAAGACAAGACTGTATATAGTGGCTTTATCTTCTACTTTATCTTCATCTTTATCTTCTACTCAGGATGACCATTGTGTAGTAACTGGGATGTCACCCCTACTGTTCATTGGTGAGGTTGGCTCTGTGAGTCATCTTACAGTCTGAGCTGAGCCTGACACTCTCCAATGCTTTCAGAAGATGTATTCATTTGTGAGGGCTGCCATAACAAAGTCTCGCAAACTGAGAGACTCAGAAAACAGAAATTTATTTGTCTCAAAATTCTGGAGGCTAGAAGTTCAAAATCAAGGTGTTGGCAGGGCCATGCTCCTCTGAAACTGCAGGGAGAAGATCCTCCCTTGCCTCTGCCTGGCTTCAGGTGGTTTGCCAGCAATCCTGGGCATTCCTTAGCTTGTGAGTGCTTCACTCCAATCCCTTCTTCACATCATGGCTGTCTTCCTCCTGTGTGTGTCTGCCCCATATCCAAATTTCCCTTTATTTATTTTTTATTTTTATTTTTTATAAAGACAGGGTTTCACCATGTTGATCAGGCTGGTCTTGAACTCCCGACCTCAGGTGATCCGCCAGCCTTGGCCTCCAAAGTGCTTGGATTACAGGCGTGAGCCACCGCGCCCGGCCTTATTTTTTATTTTTATTTTTTGCTTCTGGCACCATGCATTCTGAATTCAGTCAAATTCAGATTGTGTTCATGAGGACCTACCTTAATAATTTCACTTTCACTTTATTATCTCTGTAAAGACCCTATTACCAGATAAGGTCACATGGCATGTTTGGACTCTTTAACATATCTTTTTTTGGGAAGTTGGGGGAGAACACAGTTCAACTGAGAGAAGAAAAACAGCTCAAGGCAGTTTGAGCTACATGAGGTTTGCAGCATTTATCAGGCCCAGAGAGACCTGAGTACTGGACTTCAGTCAGTACTTTCTCTCTTCCTCTCACTATTGCCTGGGGGAAATTGTTTAAAGGTATTCTATTCCCTAGCAGCTGCCTCACACATTGTCTTACCTTCTTGAAATTTGAGATACAAAGAAAAAGGTATCTAGATAGTTTATGTTGGTTAGCCCAATGGCTCATGCCTGTAATCTCAGCATTTTGGAAGCTGAGGCAGGAGGATTGCTTGAGGCCAAGAGTTTGAGACCAGCCCAGGCAACATGGTGAAACCATGTCTCTACAAAAAAATTAAAAAAAAATTAGCTGGGTGTGGTGGCACTCACATGTAGTCCATCTACTCAGAAGGCTGAGGTGGGAGGACTACCTGAGCCTGGGAAATCAAGGCTGCAGTGAGCCGTGATTACACCACTGTACTCCAGCCTAGGCAACAGAGCAAGACTCTGCCTCAAAAAANAAAAAAAAAAAAAAAAGAAGAAATTTTTGTTATTTTAATGTAAATTATTGGTAAACAACTTGGGAACTGCCCCTCTACTTTTCCTTTAAATGCCTACTTGTAGGCCGGGTGCAGAGGCTCATGCCTGTAATCCCAGCACTTTGGGAGGCTGAGATGGGTGGATCACTTGAGGTCAGGAATTTGAGACCAGCCTGGCCAAGATGGTGAAACCCCGCCTCTACTGAAAATACAAAAATTAGCGGAGCGTGGTGGCAAGCGCCTGTAATCCCAGCTACTAGCTACTTGGGAGGCTGAAGCAGGAGAATTACATGAATCTGGGTGGCAGAGGTTGCAGTGAGCCAAGATTACACCACTGCACTCCAGTCTGGGTGACAGAATGAGACTCCGTCTCAAACAAAAGAAAAAAAAAGCCCACTTGTAACTGCTGCTAATCATAGTGAATGTTCAGGGCAACGTGAATCTTTGCTTCCAGTTGTAGCCTTCAAACTTGACCTAGATAACCTCTCTACTTATACTGATTTTGTTTTTTTTACTTTAGGTTGACAGGACAAAGGTTTATCCTCCTTGTGCTCTGTGGACTGCACCAGGTCCCTGCTTCTCCTGTTTGACGTGGTCACTTCCTCTTATATCCCAAGAGGACTGACAAGGATGGCGTTTAGCTCTGCCTTTCCTTTCACCTTTGGGGCATTGAGCTGCAAGCTCCTTCTATTATCTAAATGAAATATTATGAAGACACAACCAAACAAAAAAAATTTTTTTGAGAGTCTTGCTCTGTTGCCCAGGCGGCAATGCAGTGGCATGATCTTGGCTCACTGCAGCCTCCACTTCCTGGGTTCAAGCAATTCTCATGCCAAGTAGCTGGGAGTACAGGCATGCACCACCATGGCTGGATAATTTTTTGGTAGAGATGGTGTTTCACCATGTTGCCCAGGATGTTCTTAAACTCCTGGCCTCAAGTGATCTGCTTACCTTGGCCTCTTAAAGTACTGGGATTACAGGCATGAGCCACCGTGCCTGGCCACAAACAAAAATTCTAATAACACAGAGAGAAAAGGAGACAGAAGGGTATGCCATGCTTTTGCACCTGCCCTTTATAACTTAGATTATTTTCTGGGGATGGAACACCTCAAGCCAGCAGTGCTGTGCTCTTCTGGTGGCAGCTTATGCAGTCTGTCTTCCCAACAATAAGGAATCAAATGGCCAAGGAGTCCCCTTCCCTGCTCTGCAGGTTGTCTAAGACTCCCCTGACTCCACAGGCCTTGGTCACATATATCAGCCAAGGTCGCTGCAGGAAGTGGACTATATGTTTAAATTTGGATGAATGGGCTGGGCACGGTGGCTCACACCTGTAATCCCAGCACTTTGGAAGTCCGAGCAGGGTGGATCATGAGGTCAAGAGACCAAGACCATCCTGGCCAACATGGTGAAATCCTGTCTCTACTAAAAATACAAAAATTAGCCAGGGATGGTGGCGCATGCCTCTAGTCCCAGCTACTTGGGAGGCTGAGGCACAAGAATCGCTTGAACCCGGGAGGCGGAGGTTGCAGTGAGCTGAGATCACGCCACTGCACTGCAGCCTGGGCAACAGAGAGAGACTCTTTCAAAAAAAATTTTTTGGATGAATAGAAGAAAGTTCAATAAGGGGACTAGTTACAAAGGTGTGAGCCAGGTGTAGGGAAAACAGAAGTGTGGTGTCTGTAACTAGTGATGGGAGCTGTTGATGCAGGATTTTTTGGTGCTGCTTTGCCAGTCAGAGACCTCTGTGGCCAGTGACACTCCTACCTGAGCGAGAGGTACCTTGCCCACTCAGCCTGGCTGGCTGCGCTTGGCTTGTACCCCAGCCTGGATCCTGCACTCACTGTGGGATCTGTGCTTAGCCTACAGCTGGGCTGGGTGTGCTGTGTCCTGCTTCTGCCTTGGGCACCAGTGTCTGGATGAGGGAAACACAGTGGCACCCAAAAGCTTGGTGATGCCAGCAATCGTGGAACCTCAAAGAGGCTGTTACAGCAGGTTATGGCTCTGGCTTGGGGAAACCCCAAGGTCTGGGCCCCCAGAAGGGTGGTGGCTCTTTCTTCTTCCCGCCACCTGCAACACAGTGAAAGAGGGTGGGGACAGAGCATGTCTCATCCCATTTGTTTTACAGCTTGTTCAGTCCCACCACCCCACTCTGGCCTGCAGCTCCTGGGCTGACCCAGTCCTGCTTCTGCCTCCCATTGTGTGGGGAGACCCCCTGGCACTGGCAGAGGGTGGAGAGCTGCTGTGTTACAGCCCTTTTTGTACCTGCATTTGGCGGGTCCCAGGTTCTTGTCCAGCATCCAGGAAGAATGAGGTTACGCTGACAACTGGAGGATGAATAAGATAGAGAAGAATTTTATTGAGCGACGACACAGCTCTCAGCAGAGAGGAAAACCAAAGTGGGCAGCCCCTACCCAAAGATGGGTAGTCCCCCACCCAAAGGCAAGTAGTCCCAAAATGTGGCTGAGTCCAGGGTTTTTATAGGCTCAGGATTGGGGAGGGCATGCTGATTGGTTTATGAGTATGCAAAAAAGGCTAAAAAAAAGACACTACTCAAAGATGGGCATGACAGTGTAAAACACCAATTAGGGAAGAGTAGGTATATAAAAAATAGGTGAAGGGTGGGGATCAATCAGAGGAAATTGCACCAAACAGGAAGAGAGGTTCTCAGTCCAGTTGGTGGATTTGTCAGAGACTTGTAGGTTGGTTTTTAGGCTTTAAACTCTTTGGCTTGAAAGTTGGGTTTCACTGGGGACCTGCCCCATCTGCCTAAGAATTTGTCACCCTCCTGCCACTCTTACAGTTACCATCCCAATAGCCAAGGGCATGCAGTGAACAGTTATGTGAATTATGTAGAGAGGGAGTCTTGATGGGTCAAGACCCAGTCAGCCCAAGGGGAGGAAGCTGGGGAGGTAGACACCCCTACCTTACTCTCATTCCTCCCTCCACTCCCCTCTCAGTTCTGCCCTTTGACTGAACATCACTGGAAGACAGAGGGCATGGAAGCCTTTCATGAGGCCCATGGATGTCAGTCTCCAAGGGCTGCAGAGAGTAGTAGGGGAGGGTGGAGAGTGGGTCTGCAGGGGCAGATAGAAGACATCAGGGCCATTCTCTCTCTCCTGGAAAACTGCAGTCCCCTCCCCTGTGCTCTTTCTGACTCCAAAGCTGACTCACCTTTCTTAAGCCATCTCCTACTCAGGCACCAGAGTGATCTTTCTGAGAAACAGATCAGATCAAATCACGGCCTCTTTAAAAACAGCACTCAACCTCCTGTTTTTGGATGAAGACTACTTAGCCTAACATCAAGGCTCTTTCCCACATGGGCCCTGCTAACCTTTGGAGGCTGTGTGCTTCCTAGCAGGCAGGGGCTGGGTCCAGCATTAAGGGGTGGATAAAGATCATTCCAAACTAGTCATGGTGGTTTGATTCCCTCAGTTATGACTCAGGCATGGGCAGATAACACACTCCTGGCCAATGGAACACAAGGGAAGTCTGCTGGGGGCTTCTGAGAAAGGTTTCCTTGTTGGTAGAAAGAGATGCCATTTCTTCTTTATTTGGAAGTTATCATGCATGGAATTGAAGGAGGTATCTTACAACCATGAGGGCGGCTAAGACATGTGGCAGTAGACAGAGCAAAGACTTGAAGAAAACCTGGATCCTTAATGATATCACAGAGTTGCTGACTTAACCAGTCTAGACACCATCTGCCTCTCCTCATCTTGTTATGAGGTCTACTAAGTTGTCTTTACTGAACTTTACTAGTTCAGTTGAAAATATCCTAATTTAATCAATATGCCAGGCACTTTCCATTTTCGTGCCTTTGGATAGCCTGGTGTCCTTTAACTAGAATGCCTTTAGTGTGTTTAATGCACAAACTCCTATGCATCCATCAGAACTCCCCTCCATTGTCATCTTGCCTGTAAAGCACTTTTTTCTTCCTTTGGGGGGTTTAGTTACTGCCTCATCTGTAATCTCCCAAATTGTGTGCCTATGACAGGAGAAATTGGGTTTGTCTAGTTTTCATTTTTCCCTTTTTCCTACTTCAAGGGAGTAACCAAGTCATTGTATTCTGAAGGTTGGGGTTTATCTTGTCCCAAGGACAATTAACTGGCTTAAAAAAACATTTTTTTTTTTTTTTTGGACGGAGTTTCGCTCTTGTTACCCAGGCTGGAGTCCAATGGCGCGATCTCGGCTCACCGCAACCTCTGCCTCCTGGGTTCAGGCAATTCTCCTGCCTCAGCCTCCTGAGTAGCTGGGATTACAGGCACGCGCCACCATGCCCAGCTAAGTTTTTGTATTTTTAGTAGAGACGGGGTTTCACCATGTTGACCAGGATGGTCTCGATCTCTTGACCTCGAAATCCACCCGCCTTGGCCTCCCAAAGTGCTAGGATTACAGGCTTGAGCCACCGTGCCCGGCCAAAAAAACATTTTTTTTGAAGGAACTTTTTGAACATATGCAAAAGTAAAGAGAATAGTAAAATGACTCATATGGATGTATCGCCCAGCCTTAATAATGATCAATATTTTGTCAGTCTTACTTCCTCTATCCCCACACTTTAAAAAAAAAACTAGTATTTTAAAACATATCTTAGGCATTGTATCATTTTACTGATTAATACTTCAGAATACATTTTTAAGTAATAAGTTGAGGTTAAAAACACACCTTGATGACTGGAGCTTTTGCTTTTAAAAGCTAAATCTAATGGTTTATTAACTTATTTAACAAATATTTATAAGCTCCCACTGGGCACCAGGCCCTTTTTTGGCTCTGCTGGTATTGTGGCAAACAAGGAAGAAAAAACTCCCATCTTCATGGAGCTAGACAAGAAAACACATTGTGAACAAGATAATTTCAGAAAGTGATCAACGAAATGAGGACATAAGACAGGGTCATGTGCTGATGACTGGGGCAGGGAGGATATTTGTCCTTCTGTGCCTGGCTGATTTCACTTAGCACAATGTCCTCTGGTTACTTGCTTCTTCTGTGCTGTAAAGTACCTGCCTCCAAGGGCCATGGGAAAGAAGAAATGGTTGAACAGATCTGGAGCACTGGTTATAGACCCAGGCACCTAGTAAGAGCACAACACATATTGTTGGAAACAACAACAAAAACGCAAAACATTTCTAAGGCTAAGGAAAAAGCAAAGCCTTTCTAGGGAGGCAACTTTTGAGCTGAAACCAGAATAAGGAGAAGGAATAGCTCCTTGAAGATCGGCAAAGAGCTTTGGAGTGGGGAAACAGCAAGAGAAAGTGCCCTGAGGCAGAGCTGAAGAGACCAGAATGAGAATAATCAAGCCACAGTTTTATTTGGTTTTTTGCCTTTTTTCCATATACTCTAACAAGCCACTTTTTTTTGGCTTTGTTTTTCTTTTGAGGAAGGGTCTCACTCTGTTGCCCAGGCTGGAGTGCAGTGGCGTGATCTTGGCTCAGTGCAACCTCTGCCGCCAGGTTTAAGGGATTCTTCTGCCTTAACCCCTGAGTAGCAGAATTATAGGCACCTGCCACCACACCCAGCTAATTTTTCATATTTTTAGTAGAGAAGGGGTTTTGCTATGTTGGCCAGGCTGGTCTTGAACTTCTGGTTTCAAGTGATCTGCCTCCCTCAGTCTCCCAAAGTGCTGGGATTGCAGGCATGAGCCACCATGCCCAGCCTAAGCTGCAGTTTTATGTGCCTGAAAGTCAACACAGTCTTAAAGATGACTAAAGTTAATTATTGTGAATTGTCTGTCTGTTTTGTCCATAGAGTTGTGATTTTCAAAGATTAAACGATACATAATTTATAAATAATTGAGTATTCTATTAAATTTATTTTTATTGCTGTCCTGTCAGAAACATTATTATATTAAGTCATGTTATTCACATAATCTGTGTCCTATTGACAGTAGTGATCATAAAGTTAAAAATTATATTTGAACTACTTAAAATGAGAATCTATTTTTATTTTTTATTTTTTTAATTTATTTTTCGAGACGGACTTTCGCTCTTGTTACCCAGGCTGGAGTGCAATGGCGCGATCTCGGCTCACCACAACCTCCTCCTCCTGGGTTCAGGCAATTCTCCTGCCTCAACCTCCTGAGTTGCTGGGATTACAGGCACGCGCCACCATTCCCAGCTAATGTTTTGTATTTTTGGTTGAGATGGGGTTTCGCCATGTTGACCAGGATGGTCTTGATCTCTTGACCTTGCGATCCACCTGCCTCGGCCTCCTAAAGTGCTGGGATTACAGGCGTGAGCCACCGCGCCCGGTCAAGAGAATCTATTTTTATTAAGTGTAATTAAAGTAAATGTGAAATATTAAAATTTAAAAGTGGTTTATTTGTTTTCCCAAAAGCTATTTCTCTTCTAAAATATGCAAAATTGGCTGGGCTACGAAAACAACCTAAAATATGCAAAATTATTAAAATTAAAAGGGAAATAGAATTATAATAAATGAATGTTTAAACTTCAAAATTAAAGTTTTAAAAAACAAATCTAAAATCATTTTTTGAAAGTTTAATTAAATATCATTAGTGTTTTTTCTTTTTTCTTCTGAGATCGTGTCTTGCTCTGTCACCCAGTCTGGAATAAAGTAGTGTGAACACGGTTCACTGCAGCCTCAAACTCCTGGGCTTAAGACATTCTCTTGTCTCAGCCTCCCAGGTAGCTGGGATCACAGGTGCATGCCACCACATTCAGCTAATTTTTAAATTGTTTGTAGAGATAGGGTCTTCCCGTGTTGCCCAGGCTCATCTCAAACTCCTGGCCTCAAGTGATCCTCCTACCTCAGCCTCCCAAAGAGCTGAGATTACAGGCATGAGCTGCTATACCTGGCCTTCCTTTTTCTTTTCTTAGAGAAGGAGGATCTCACTATATTGCTTAGGCTGGAGTGCAGTGGCTATTTATAGGCACAATAGTAGTGCACTTTGGCCTCTAATTCCTGGCTTCAGTGGATCCTCTTGCCTCAGCCTCCTGAACAGCTGGGCCTATAGGCATGGACCACTGCTCCCAGCTAAATATTTTTTGAAACCTAAAACCATTTGCAGTTCCACTTGCAATGCCAGTGCCCATCTAGTTGCCAGTGTAAATAACCGGTATCACATATCACTCACATTGTATCTAGACAAACTGGTAGACAAAGTAGGAGTAATAACATTGTCAATACTGCAAAATGTTCCTCAGTTACCGTGTGTAACGCTTATGGGTATAGAGCTAATTTGTGAGTACTTCTGGCACCACAAATTGGAATATGGAGAGCAATGAGAATTGTACATCTGACACAACTGGGGAAAATGCTTCACTGTGCAAAAGCTTGCTGGAAGAACAGAATCCCAAATACCACATATTCTCACTTATAAGTGGGAGCCAACATTGAGCACACACGGTCACAAAGAAGCGAACAATAGGCCAAGTGCGGTGGCTCACACCTGTAATCCCAGCACTTTGGGAGGCTGAGGCGGGCAAATCACCTGAGGTTAGGAGTTTGAGACTAGCCTGGCCAACATGGTGAAACCCAGTCTCTACTAAAAATACAAAAAAATTAGCTGGGCATGGTGATCGGTGACTGTAGTCCCAGACACTCGAGAGGCTGAGGCAGGAGAATCACTGAAACCCAGGGGGTGGAGGTTGCACTCTAGCCTAGGTGACAGAGTGAGAGTCTGTCTCAAAAAAGGAAAGAAAAAAGAANGGACAAGAGACACTGGGGCCTATTTGATGGTGAGGATTGAAAAATTACCTATGGATATGACTCTGCTGATTACTTGGGTGACAAAATTATCTGTACACCAAACCCCCATGACATGTAATTTATTTGTGTAAAAAATGTGTACCTGTACTCCTTGAAACTAAAATAAAAGTTGGAAAGAAAAAAAAATGCATTGCATTTATTCTTTCTGAAGGGAAGGATTTGGCAAATTAATTCATATGTCTTCTCTCTTATCCAAGTGATTCCACCACTCAAATCCTCCCCATACCCTAAAACAGTGACTGTCTTGAATGTAAGCAATGGCACAACCAACTGAAAGGCATTTGAATGCGGTTGTCTTTTCTTTTTCTTTTTGTTGTTTTTTAGAGAGAGGGTCTCGCTCTGTTGCCCAGTCTGGAGTACAGTGGCACAATCACGGCTTGCTGCAGCCTTGACCTCCTGGGCTCAAGCAAGACCCCCACCTCAGCCTCCCTCGTAGCTGGAACTAAATTCCTGCACCGCCACACCTGGCTACTTTTTGTATTTTTGTAGAGATGGGGTTTTGCCATGTTGCCCAGACTGGTCTCAAACTCCTGGGCTCAAGCCATCTGCCTGCCTCAGCCTCCCAAAGTACTGGGATTACAGGCTTGAGCCACCATGCCCAACCTTGTCTTTGGAGATGTAGATAAACATTTCCCTGGGGCCTGAATGGGGTTGGTCCTGAGAGTGGATATTTAGGGTTATGGATTGAATGGTGCCAGTGGTGAGCACCAGATCCCAAATGACAGAAGTGGCTTTACACACATTTCACATATGTATTTGTGCGGTATGGAGCTCTCTAGAACAGGAGCCAAGAGCGAGGGTCCCTCTCTCCTGGTTCTAAGAAGGTACTGCCCTCTAGGAGTACCAGGCAAGGGCTGGAAGGAAGGAAAGCAGCCCAGAGTTTAGTGTAGGGGAGCAGTCACTAGTCCACAACCTCAGATCTGGGGTACAGGAAGGCCGTATGTAGCAGAAGTCATTGCTCTTGGGAAACCCTCAAAGACCAGCAGGTACCACTGAGGCATGTTTTCCTCATGAGTTCCAATCCTACCATTGGGAGATTTCAACACACTAAATACACACATTTCAACATAATTTGGGAGCAACTGAATGCTGACAGTGTCAATGGTTTGTTAATCAATCCACTAATTAAGCGAGCACGTATGCAGTGCCATTATCCGAAGTTAGGGAGTTCCTTGAGCTTTGCTGTTCACAGTCTTGCAGGCAAGGCAGACCACAAATCCAGTGGGTAGACTTTCCAGGAAAAGCAGTTTGAATTATATAGGAATACATGGTTCTTCTGAAATCTATTCCACAGCAAATGTGGAATAGGAGGCTGAGTTCCCCAGTGGATCTCTCTCTCAGGACTGCTTCCTGAATCAGGGAGGGAATTAACTCTCCAGCCAGACTGATTTATGTTCTCAAGTTAATATTGCTAAATGGCATCCCCAGAGACAGTCTGCTGGAATTTCATTTGTATTGCTAATCAAGGGACTGTCTGATGTATTACTTAATAACAAGATCCACTCTGATAATTTCTGACCTCAAGATGGATGTTTTAGGCCCAGTTGATGCCCAGAAAATTACTTTCTGGATTCTCAAGTCTGATCCTTACAAATAACTGGGATGAGGAGAATAAAGGCAGAATGGCTTGAAGAAAAGAGCAGAGACTTTGGAGTCAGGCAAACCTGGAAGTGCTGGGCTTCTAGGCTATGTGACCTTGAGCAAGGCACTTCTATTCTCTGAGCTTCAGTTTCCTCAACTGTAAAATGGTGATTTTGGTATCTGTATCCGGCCATTCTTGCATTGCTATAAATACGAGAGACTGAGTAATCTATAAAGAAAAGAGGTTTACTTGGCTCACGGTTCGGCAGGCTTTATAGGAAGCAAGGTGCCGATACCTGCTTAGCTTCTAGGAATCTCAGGAATCTTACAATTCTACGATACCTCAGGAATCTTACAATCATGGAGAAGGCAAAGCAGGAGGAGGCATGTCACATGGCAAAAGCAGGAGAGAGAGAGAGAGAGAGTGTGTGTGTTGAGAGGGGTGTTGCCACACACTTTTACATGACCAGATATTTACCTGTTCACTATCATGAAGACAGCACCAAGCCATGACAGATGTGCCCTCATGATCCAAACACCTCCCACCAGACCCCATCTCCAGCATTGGTGATTACAATTCAACTTAAAATTTGAGTGGGGAAAACTATCTAAACTAAATCAGCATCTATTTCACTGGATCACTGAAAGGACTAAAGGCAACAACCCATTGTAAAGACCCAACATGAGGCAGGCAAAAACAAATGTTCTGGCCAGGTGCAGTGGCTCACGGTTGTAATCCCAGCACTTTGGGAGGCCGAGGCGGTCAGATCACCTGAGGTCAGAAGTTTGAGACCAGCCTGGGCATTATGGTGAAACCGTATCTCTACTAAAAATACAAAAATCAGTCAGGTGTGGTGGCAGGCACCTGTAATTCCAGCTACTTGGGAGGCTGAGGCAGGAGAATCTCTTGAACCCGGGAGGTGGGGGTTGCAGTGAGCCAAGATCTTGCCACTGCACTCCAGCCTAGGTGACAGAGTAAGACTCCATGTTAAAACAAAACAAAACAAAACAAAACAAAAAACAAAAACCACACGTTTCTTTTGTTCTTTCCTTCTGGCACAAAATGACAAAAAATAAGTTAGGCTTTCTAAATAGGTTGGGTTTCTTGCTAGAGTTGATGCCTGGGATGTTAGTTAGAAAGGCTGGGATTCTTGAGACAGATTTGTTAAAAATAAATGAGCCCTGTTTTATTTTAATCACAAAGGTAATACTGGCTGGGCACAGTGACTTACTTCTGCAATACCAGTGCTTTGGAAGGTTGAGGTGGGAGGATCGCTTGAGACCAAAAGTTAGAGATCAGCCTGGGCAATATAGCAAGACCTTGTCTAAATGAAATTAGCACGGTATGTTGGTGTGCGCCTGTAGTCCCAGCTACTGAGGAGGCTGAGGTGGGAGGATCACCTGAGCCCAGGAGTTAAAGGCTGCAGTGAGCTGTAATGGACCCCTGCATCAATCTGGGTGAGACCCTGTCTCTAAGAAAAGAAAAGAAAAAAAAACCTAATACTGAATTTCAGTCAATATGGTGGCCTGAATTGGTGACAAAATATCTTTTCTCTAGGTTTACACTCACAAAAATGTTTGGAAATGTTACAAATGTTACTTACAAAGTCATTTCCAACTCCTACCTGTCCTTTCTTTACACAGGGAGGGCTCATCCCCACTACAGAGACCGGAAGATGCCTGGACTCACTTTCTCAGCATCTCATGTGGATGGGATATAGGCAGATTCCTCACCTCTGGCCAATGAGACCTAAGGGAAAGTTTGCAAAGGGACTTCTGGGAAAGGTTTCCCTCCCTAATGAAACAGACACATGGGAGGAAATGCCCTCCTCCTCTTCCCTCAGCTTGGCCATATCTGCCACAGCCATCTTGTGACCATGATGAAGAATATTGCAGGTGGACTGCAGAGTGAAAGATGGAAAGTTCTTGGGTCCTTGATGTCATAATCGAGTCACAAAGTTAGCCTGAGAATCCTAAATCTTTGCTACACATACAAACACAAGGAGAGTCAGAATTCATTACCCCACATTAGGATAAGCATCCCAAGAGAAGAAATAATATTAAAAGATGTTCTAGAATTGGTGATACCTATCAGGTCCTGACAGATAAAATGTGACATATCTCTGTAGAATATTTCTGTAAGCCAGGGCACATAGATTCCTATGGGAAGAAGGCTTCGCTGAAGATGATTCATGGTCAAAATTATTAAGCACACATGGAAATAAATAATTATTGGGGACATTCTACAAATGTACAGATGAGTACACTTTTATCTCAACAACCAGAAATTAAAAAGCTGAAAGTCTTTAAGATAAATATGTTTAGAATGTTCAAAGAGCTAAAGGAGGCTGGGCACTGTGGCTCATGCCTAGAATCCCAGCACTTTGGGAGGCCAAGGCAGGTGGATCACTTGAGGTCAGGAATTGGAGACCAGCCTAGCCAAGATGGTGAAACCCCGTCTCTACTAAAAATACAAAAAATTAGCTGGGCGTGGTGGCGTGTGCCAGTAGTCCCAGCTACTCAAGAGACTCAGAGTTCTAATGTGAGTCCATTAAAACTTTTTATTTTTCTTGAACCCAGGAGGTGAAGGTTGCAGTGAGCCAAGATTACGCCACTGAACTCCAGCCTTGGTGACAGAGCAAGACTCCATCTCAAAAATAAATAAACAAATAAATAAAAATACAATTAAGAAGAGCTAAAGGAAGAATAGAAACCATAGGCTAAAACAAAATGACGTGAAAGGAAACAGGTGGGGGAGACAACCAAATACACTTAACCCCTGAACAGTGCAGAGGTTGGGGCATTGACCTAGCAACAGCAGTA
>NW_016107596.1:3249326-3250923 GCF_001604975.1 Cebus imitator
CGGAGTCTCACTCTGTCACCCAGGCTGGAGTACAATGGCATGGTCTTGGCTTACTGCAACCTCTGCCTCCCAGATTCAAGCAATTCTCCTGCCTCAGCCTCTGGAGTAGCTGAAACTACACACCTGGCTAGTGCATGCCACCACACCCAGCTAATTTTTTTTTTTGTATTTTTAGTAGAGACATGGTTTCTCCATGTTGGTCAGACTGGTCTCAAACTCCCGACCTCAGGTAATCAGCCCCCCTCAGCCTCCCAAAGTGCTGGGATTACAGGTGGGAGCCACCAGGCCCAGCCTAAATCTCTTTTTCTTTATAAATTACCCAGTCTTAGGCCGGGCGCGGTGGCTCATGCCTGTAATCCCAGCTACTTGGGAGGCTGAGGCAGGAGAATTGCTTGAACCCAGGAGGCAGAGATTCCCGTGAGCTGAGATTGTGCCACTGCACTCCAGCCTGGCGCCTGGTGACAGAGCAAGACTCTGTTTCAAAAAAAAAAAATTACCCAGTCTTGGGTATATCTGTATCAGCAGTGTGAAAATGGACTCATATAATCATCATAAAGATCCTCATTCTTTTTTTTTTTATTGAGAAGGCTGAGGAGGAGGAGGAAGAAGAGTGGCTTGGTCTTGCTGTCTCAGAAATGGCAGAGGCAGAAGAAAATCCATGTATAAGTGGACTCACACAGTTCAAACTTGTGTTGTTCAAAGGTAACTGCAGAGATTCTAGAAGTGAAAAAGAATTATCATTGAAAAAAAAGTTCATCGACCTGGGAAAATGGACTACAGGACTGCACACCTGTATCCCAGCCACTTGGAAGGCTGAGGCAGGAGGATCGCTGGAGCCCAGGAATTTGAGGCAGCAGTGTGTTATGATTGTGTCTGTGAATAGTACTGCACTCCAGCCTGGGCAACGTAGTGAAACCCTGTCTTTATAATAATATAAATACATAAAATAATCAACATGGCCGGGAGCAATGGCACATGCCTGTAATCCCAGCACTTTGGGAAGCTGAGGCAGATGGATCACCTGAGGTCAGGAGTTTGAGACCAGCCTGGCCAACATGTTGAAACCCTATCTCTACTAAGAATACAAAAATTAATCGGGTGTGGTGGTGGTCAGCTGTAATCCCAGCTACTCGGGAGGCTGAGGCAGGTGGAGTCCAGTTGCTCACCGCAGTGCTCCCAAAGTGCTGGGATTATAAGCATGAGCCACCTCATCCAGCCTCAACTCTATCAATTACCCAGACTCAGGTGTTCTTTTACAGCAATGCAAGAACAGTTTAACACAGTTTTTTTTGTTGTTGTTGTTCTTTTCTTCAAAAATCAATAATCTAAGCATTCAATTTAAGAAGTAAAAAAGAAAGAATAAATAAAAAACAAAATTGGCCAAGGGAAGGACAAAATAAAGAAGAAAGTCACTAAAATTGAAAAATCAGCCGGGCGCGGTGGCTCAAGCCTGTAATCCCAGCACTGTGGGAGGCCGAGGCGGGTGGATCACGAGGTCAAGAGATCAAGATCATTTTGGTCAGACTGGTGAAACCCCGTCTCTACTAAAAATACAAAAAATTAGCTGGGCATGGTGGCGCGTGCCTGTAATCCCAGC
>NW_016107596.1:3251014-3271053 GCF_001604975.1 Cebus imitator
AAAAAAAAAAAAAAAAGAAAAATCAAGCAATAGAAAACAGAATTAATGGGCCAAGCACGGTGGGTCACATCCATAATCCTAACACTTCAGGAGGCATAGGCGGGTAGATCACTTGAGGTCAGAAGCTCAAGATGAACCTGGCCAACATGGTGAAACCTGTCTCTACTAAAAATACAAAAATTAGCCACGTGTGGTGGCATGCACCTGTAATCCCAGCTACTCGGGAGGCTGAGGCAGGAGAATCTCTTGAACCTGGAAGGCAGAGGTTGCAGTAAGCCAAGATGGTGCCACTGTATGCCAGCCTGGGTGACAGAGCAAGACTCTGTATCCAGAAAAGAAAAAAAAAAAAAAGAAAAGAAATTGGAATTAATGAAATCAAAATCTGCTTCTTTGAAAAGATAAATAAAATTGACAACTATTCTACCCAGCCTGACAAAGGAAAACAGAGGAAAGATATAAATTTTGAATATCAATAATGAAATAGGCTGGGCATGGTGGCTCACGCCTGTAATCCCAGCACTTTTGGAGGCTGAGGCGGGCAGATCACTGGAGATCAGAAGTTTGAGACCAGTCTGGCCAACATGGTGAAACCCTGTTTCTACTAAAAATACAAAAATTAGCCAGGTGTGGTGGTGTATGCCTGTAATCCCAGCTACTCTGGAGGCTGAGAAGGAGAATCACTTGAACCCAGGAGGTGAGGCTGCAGTGAGCAAAGATCACATCACTGCACTCTAGCCTGGGGGACTAAATAAATAAATAAATATTATTCTGCCATAAAAAGTAATGAAGTATTCATATATGCTATAACATGGATGAACCTTAAAAACATGTTAAGTGAGAGAAATTAGACACAAATGCCACATGTTATATGATACAATTTATGTGAAATACCTAGAAAAGGTAAATCCATAGAGACAGAAAGAAAATTGTAAGTTGCTAATCCTGGGGGAGAAAGAAAGGAGGACTGACTGTTTAATAGGTATGGGTTTTTTGGGAGGGTGGTGATAAAAATATTTCAGAGCTAGATTTAGGTGGTGGTAGCACAACATTTTGCATGGGATTGAAATTGGCTGTGCAAAGGTTATGACAGTGAGAGAAGTCTAGCATGGTTGACTCCATCTCATGTCTAGCCTCACAGGATTTGTGACTTCTCCAATTGCTTATCTAGATAACATCACTATTATAGAACCTCTGTCGCCAAGGCTGGAGTGCAGTGCCTGATCATGGCTTCCTGCAGCCTTGAAATCCCTGGGCTCAAGCGATGTCCCCATCTCAACCTCCTGAGTAGCTGGGCCCGCAGGCATACTCTACCACACCTGGCTGAATTTCCTATTTTTTGTAGAGACAGGATCTCTCTCTGTTGCCCAGGTTGGCTTAAAACTCCTGGGCCCAAGCTATCCTCCCTCCCTCCTTGGCTTCCCAAAGTGCTGGGGTCATTGGCGTGAGCCACCACGCTGGACTGGGTCTTGCTCCATCGCCCAGGCTGGAGTGCAGTAGCGCAATCTCAGCTCACTCCAATCTCCGCCTCCCGGGTTTAAGTGATTTTTCTGCCTCAGTCTCCCGAGCAGCTGGGACTACAGGCGCCCCCCTCCATGCCCAGCTAATTTTTGTAGTTTTAATAGAGATGGTGTTTCACCATGTTGGCCAGGCTGGTCTCAACCTCCTGACCTCAGGTGATCCGCCCGCCTTGGCCTCCCAAAGTGCTGAGATTATAGATGTGAGCCACCGTGCCTGGCCGGCTCTCCCACTGTCGATCTTGTGGAATGGTCGCTGTCACCTCCTTGCCAGGCATCTAGCCAGCTGGCATGCGTCGGGCATGTGACCCTCATGCTGCCATGCATCGGGGCCCCCTCACTCCCATCCCACCAACAGAAGCCCTGGTTCACATATCTAGGGAAGAAATAATCTCAATCCTACACCAACTCTCCTAGAACATAAAAGAGGAGGACACTTCCCAACTCATTTTAATTTATATTTGAATTACCCTGATACTAAAGCCAGTCTAAGACATTACAAGGTGGGTTGGAGAGAGAACCTATAGAACAATATATCCTTCATTAACCAACATCCTTCATATCACAAAGTGGATTTAGCAATATATAAGAACAATAGGGCCCGTGGTGACTGATGCCTGTAGTTCCAACACACTGGGAGGCCCAGGTGGGAGGATTGCTTGAGCCTGGAAGTTGAGACCAATAACAAACTAAGACCACTGTTGCTACATCAAAATATCATTGAAACCAAAACAGCCTTTGCAAAATGATGACTGAGACAACGAAAGAGATCTAACCTGATTCCATCTTGCTTCTAACCTCCAAGCTGTCCTTGTTCATTCCTGGACATAGGCTGAACTAACTATGGGAGAAACTTAGTTTGTAGTTTAAACAAAGATGGTGACAGCCTTTTCCAAAAGCAGACCTCCTTCTTGCCTGGGGACTAGATTGCCTTTGCAGAACTAACATTAGCCACAAGATTAGAAATTATGGTTTAAGGGTCATGCAGTTGGAGGCTACAAGATTCTGACTCTCCCTGAACTGCTCCTAAGATCAGTGCTTGAGATATTTTGCACCCTGCACTTGATGGATCAGCTGGCCCCACTCAGATCAATAAACTGGCTCATCTGATCTTGTGACCCACCCAACTCCGCCCCGCCCAGTAACTGACTCGGTGCAGGAAGACAGCTTCCACTCCCTATGATTTCATCTCAGACCAATCAGCACTCCTGGCTTTCCCCCTCCCACCAAATTATCCTTAAAAACTCTGCTCTCCGAATGCTGAAATTCTTGGAGAGACTGATTTGAGTAATAATAAAACTCTGGTCTCCCGCATAACTGGCTCTGAGCAAATTAGTCTTTCTCTATTGCAATTCCCCTGTCTTGATAAAGTGGCTCTGTCTAGGCAGCAGGCAAGGTAAACCTACTGGGTGGTTACACCATAGCCTGGATAATTTATGAATAATTTATTTCTCACACTTCTGGAAGCTGGGAAGTCCAAGACTAAATTTATAGCAGTTTTGGAGTTTGGTAAGAGCTCACTAACTGCTCCATAGACGGGCACTTTATCACTGTGTCCTCTCATGGTAGAAGTGACCTAGGAGCTCCTTTCAACTTGTTTTAGAAGGGCAGTAATCCCGCTTTTGAGAATGGAGCTCTCTTGACTCAATTATTTTTCCAAGCGCCTCATCTCCTAATGCTGCCACAATGGGGATTAGGTTTCAACATGAATTTTGGAGGTACATGTTCAGACCATAGCAGCATCATGATCACACAAGGAATGCAGAGACGGTTCCAGCTTGAAAGGCTTCCAAGCTAGAGTTTGGGATTAAAAAAAAAAGGAAAACCAATCAATGTAATTTATCATATCTAGAGTCTAATGAAGAAAACTGAAACTGCTTTTGCAAAAATTATGACACAGAGAAATCTAATATCACTCGCTCCGTCTTGCTTGTAAACTCACAAGGTAACCACCCTTGTAAATTCTTGGGCAGGAATTCCTGGGAGGAATTTAGTTAATAATTTAACTTTAAAGCAAGGATGATAGCAGCTGCTTCCCAAATTACCCTCTCTTTGTTTGAGGACTAACATTGCCTTTTTAAAACTTATGAAAGGTCATAAGATTAGAATCATAGGTGGGTCCTAAATTCCGCGAAGACCTATGCAGAGTTCAATAATAACCAGCCGTTGTTTTCTAACTTGCTTACTGCTCAGAATTTGTATAGCCAGAGGTCACAAGATTTATAATTTCTCTAGTTGCCCCTATAGGTAACATCACTATTGTAAAACCTAAGATTGGCATTTGAAGTATTTTTCAGACATTGCATTCTGGTGAAACATGTGAGGCCACGCAGACCTGTGCCCAGGAACTGACTGAGGCACAGAGACAGTTTTGATACCACTGTGATTTCATCCCTGACCGAACCAGTGAGTATTTCCTATTCCCTAGCTCCCTGCCTGCCAAACTATCCTTAAAACCGTAGCCTCCAAATTCTCTGGGAGGCAGATTTGAGAATTGTCTCATCTTCTTGCTTGGCTGGACTTGCAATTATTAAACATGTTCTTTGCTGCAAAACCTGCTGTTCTCAGTGCATTGGCTTCTCTGGGCAGTGGGCAAGAAGAACCTATTGGGCTGTTACAAAACCAAATGATAATCTCAAAAAACGCACACACAAGAAAGGCATTTGAAAAGAAAGTCCAACATCGCTCATGATAAAAACTGTCAGTAGACTAGGAACAGAAGGGAATATCCTCAACCTGATAATTGATATCAACAAAATACCCACATCTAACATCACATTTAATGGTAAGAGACTGAGTGCTTTTTCACTGAGAAAGAGAACAAGGCAAGGATACCTGTTCTCATCACTTCTATTCAACATTGTAAAGGAACATTACTATAAGATTATAAAGAAGCATATAGATTGAAAAGGAAAAAATAAAACTATACTCACAATGTACTACATGCATCGTCTATGCAGGAAATCTCAAAGAACCTACAAAAATGTCCCACTATAAGTAATAAGCAATTAGCAAGGTCACAGGATATGTGGTCAATATGAAAATCAATTTTAATTCTGTACACTAACAATGAACATTGGAACTTGAAATGTAAAAAACCAGCCGGGCGCAGTGGCTCACGCCTGTAATCTCAGCACTGTAGAAGGCTGAGGCGGGTAGATCACGACGTCAGGAGATCAAGACCAGCCTGGCCAACGTGGTGAAACCCCATCTCTACTAAAAATACAAGAAAATTAGCTGGGTGTGGTAGCACGAGCCTGTAGTCCTAGTTACTCAGGAGGCTGAGGCAGGAGAATTGTTTGAACCCGGGAGGTGGAGTTTGCAGTGAGCCGAGCTCAAGCCACTGCACTCCAGCCTGGGCAGCAGAATGAGACTCTGTCTCAAAAAGAAAAAAGAAATGTAAAAAGCCACTGTAACATGCAGTACCATTGAGATGTAAAGAACCATCGCCAGTTGCAGTGGCTGATGCCTGTAATCCTGGCACTTTGGGAGGCCGAGGGATGGACTGCTTGGGCCTAGGAAATCAAGACCAGCTGGGCAACATGGCAAAACTCTCTACAGAAAAAAATACAAAAAATATCTGGGTGTGGTGGTGCATGCCTGTAGTTCTAGCTACTTGGAGGCTTAGCTGGGAGGACCATTTGAGCCCAGGGAGGCTGAAGCTTCAGTGAGCTCTGACGGTGCTGTTGCTGGACTTTTCCTTAGTTCAGCTAAGGATGGGGTCCTTCTCACATGGCCACAAAAATTTAGGCTTGCAGACAATTTGAAGAGTGAAAATAACAGGATTTATTGGGCAAAAAGGAAAAAAAAAAAAAAGGGAGACAGGGACTCTCAGCAAAATGAGAGTCCTGCTAGTACATGCCTCCCGCCTCACAGATTGATTTTCAGGTTCCATCCAGGAAGAGGAGGGCCAGCCTCCTCCCCGTTGGAAACAGCAGGAACTTCTGTGGCTCCACATCAATCTGCATTACTCCCAGTGCATGGGCTGGGTGAAGTTCTCTGGGGACCCCTTCCCACCTGGCTGTCTCAGTGTCACTGCACTGCAGCGTGGGTGACAAGTGAAATTTTGTTTAAAAAAAAGTATCCTTTACGGTAACATCAAAAAACACGAAATAGGTGTAAATCTAATGAAATATGTGCAACATATTTACACTGAAAACTACAAAACCCTGACGAAAGAAATCAAAGGAGATGACAAAAATATCATGTTTATGGATAAGAAGACTCAATATGATTAAGGTGTCAATTTTCCTTAAATTGATCTGCACATTCAGTGCGATCCATTTTAAAGCTCTAGCAATATTTTGGTAGAAATCAACAAGCTTATTCTAAGAATTATATGGAAAAGAAAAGGAACTAGAATGGTCAAACAATTTTGAAAAAGAATAAGGCTAGGCCAGGCGCGGTAGCTCACGCCTGTAATCCCAGCACTTTGGGAGGCTGCGGCAGGCAGATCAGGAAGTCAGGAGACCAAGACCATCCTGGCCAACACAGTGAAACCCTGTCTCTACTAAAAATACAAAAAATTAGCTGGGCATGGTGGCACATGCCTGTAGTCCCAGCTACTCAGGAGGTTGAGGTAGGAGAACTGCTTGAACCCAGGAGGCCGAGGTTGTGGTGAGCTGAGATCGCACCACTGCACTCCGGCGTGACAGAGCAAGATTCTGTCTCAAAAAAAAGAAAAATTATCTGGGTGTGGTAGTGCACACCTGTGGCCCTAGCTACTAGAGAGACCGAGGTGGGAGAATTGCGTGAGCCCAAGATTTAGAGGCTGAAGTAAGCGTAAAAAAAAAAAAAAAATAAAGTAAAAAAAAAAAAAAAAAAAAAGAACAAAGTTGAAGGACTCATAATACCTGATTTAAAGTCTTACTACAAAGATAGATAATCAGGGTAAAATAGTATTGGCAAAAGGATGAACATATACATCAATGGAACAAAACAGAATCCAGAGAATGATCCACACATATATACCAATTGAGGTGTTTGTTTGTTTGTTTTGAGACAGTCTTGCTCTGTCACCCAGGCTGGGATGCAGTGGTGTGATTTCAGCTCACTGCAACCTCTGCTTCCTGGGTTCTCCTGCCTCAGCCTCCTGAGTAGCTGGGATTATAGGTGCGTGCCACCACACCCGGCTCATGTTTTGTATTTTTAGTAGAGATGGGGTTTCACCATGTTGGCCAGGCTGGTCTCAAACTCCTGACCTCAGGTGATCCACCTGCCTCGGCCTCCCAAAGTGCTCAGATTACAGGAGTGAGCACCATGCCTGGCCACTAATTGATTTTTGAAAACATTTTTATAAAGATATAATTCATGTACCATAAAAACTCATCCATTTAAAGTGCACATTTCAATGCTTTTATTATGTTCACAGAGTTGTACAACCATCATCAAAATGTAAGTTTAGAACATCGGATTCCTCAAAAAGAACCCCATATCTATTAGCAGTCTACTCATCTCCTACTCCTTCAATCCTAGGAAATCACTAATCTACTTTTTGTCTGTATAGATTTGCCTAATCTTGACATTTCATATGAATGGAATTATACAATGTGTGGTCTTTTGTGAATGGCTTCTACTTAGCTTAATGTTTTCAAGATATAGCCACATTGTAGCATGTATCAATATTTAATTCCTTTTTATTATGAAATAACATTTCATTGTATGGCTATATTACATTTTAGGTATCTGGTTAGCAGTTGAGGTGTTGGGGCTCAGGATACCCCACCTCAAAATACAACTGTAGGAGACCAGAATATCCTGCCCCAAAATATACTTCCTTGGCATATTTCAGGCTGGTTATTCTGAGAAACTGCAGACAGGAGTAGCTCTAAAGAGCTGTCCTTTTGTAAAAGAAATTTGCATCTGTAAAGGAAGTCTATCCTAGCAAAAGTATTTGTATCAGGAAAAGGGCTGCTCAGAGACAATTTTTATTACCTGAGAGCAGGAAATGCCATCGCAAAACATGACGTTTTGGGATGCTGATTACTTTAAACTGAGGGCACTTGTGGAACAGCAAATTCAGACTAAGGCTTTCTCTGAATTCCACCTTATTGCCTAAAGATGGATCCTCCAGGCCGGGCATGGTGGCTTACGCCTGTAATCCCAGCACTTTGTGGGGCCAAGGCGGGTGGATCACTTGAGGTCTGAAGTTTGAGACCAGCCTGACCAACCTGGAGAAACTCTGTCTCTACTAAAAATACAAAAAAAATTAGCCAGATGTGGTGGCACACCTGTAATCCCAGCTACTCTGGAGGCAGAGGCAGGAGAATCACTTGAACCTGGGAGGTGGAAGTTGCAGTGAGCTGAGATGGCGCCATTGCACTCCAGCCTGGGCAGCAAGAGCAAAACTCCATCTCAAAAAAAAAAAAAAGGCCGGGCACGGTGGCTCACCTGAGGTCAGGAGTTCGAGACCAGTCTGGCCAATATGTGAAACTCCATCTCTACTAAAAATACAAAATTAGCTGGGCGTGGTGACTCATGTCTGTAATCCCAGCTACTCGGGAGGCTGAGGCAGGAGAATCACTTGAACCCAGGAGGCAGAGTTTGCAGTGAGCTGAGATTGTGCCAGCCGGGGTGACAGAGCACGACTTCATTTCAAAAAAAAAAAAAAAAAAAAAAAAGAATCCTCCAAAAGGAAGTCGACAGTCATGAAGATTAACTCCATATCAGGAGGAGAGACTAGAGATCTGTCTTCTCTCTGTCCCACCCAGACTATCACCTATTGTTCTGAGGGCCCATTCGTCTTCCCAAAATTCAGTTACTCTCCCTTAAATTGTCTACATTCCCCTTCACCTCTTCTCTAAGAAGAGGGCATATAAACTTTTAGATCACCCTGGGTTATCGTGTATTCACTTTTCGTTCATGGGATGCCCTTTTGTATTTAATTAATTTGTACACCTTTTCTTTTGCTAATCTGTTGTATGTCAACTTCATTTGTAGCCCAGCCAAAGAACAGAGCAAGATAAAGGGAAGCCATTTTCCCCTCTTGTAATCACCCAATGGGTTCACCTTGCTTGCTGCTTAGACAGAGCTGATTTATCAAGTCAAGGCAATTGCAATAGAGGAGGAGTAATTCACCCAGGGCTGGCTGTGTGGAAGACTGGGAGTTTTATTATTACTCAAATCAGTCTATCTAAAAATTTGGAGATCAGAGTTTTAGTATCTTTTTAAAATTTTAAATTCTTTCTTTCTTTCTTTTTAGACAAGGTCTGAAAATTTGGAGATCAGAGTTTTAATATCTTTTTAAATTTTTAAATCCCTTCCTTCCTTCCTTCCTTCCTTCCTTCCTTCCTTCCTTCCTTCCTTCCTTCCTTCCTTCCTTCCTTCCTTCCCTCCTTCCTTTCTCTCTCTCTCTTTCTTTTGAGACAAGGTCTGATTTTATCACCCAGGCTGGAGTACAGTGGCACAATCTTAGCTCACTTCAACCTCTGCCTCCTGGGGTTAAACCATCTTCCCACCTCATCCTCCCAAGCAGCTATAGGCATGCACCGCCATGTCTAGCTAATTTTTGTATTTTGGGTAGAGATAAGTTTTCTCCTTGTTGCCCAGGCTCACCTCGAACTTGTAAGCTCAAGCAATCCATCCGCCTCGGCCTCCCAAAGTGCTAAGATTACAGGTGTGAGCCACTGCGCCCAGCCAGGATGAGTTTTTAAAGATAATTTTGTGAGTAGGGGGCCAGTGAACCAGTAGTGCTGATTGGTCAGATCAGAGATGAAATCATAGGGAGTCAAAGCTGTTCTCTTGTGCTGAGTCTGTTCCTGGGTGGGGGCCACAAGACCAGATGAGCCAGTTTATCAATCTGGGTGGTGTCAGTTGATCCAGCCATTTTTTCTTTTGTTATATTTTTTTACATAATATCCAAAAGTTTTTGCTTGACCTAGTTGACAAAGCTTTTTCTTTATGTTTTCTTCCAGAAGTTTTATAGGTTTATCCTTTACATGTAAGTCTATAATCCTTTTTATTTTTATTTTTTGGTGCCATGACTCAGATAGTCTATAATCTATTTTGAGTTAATTTTTGTTTGTGATGAAAGGTTAGAATCAAGGATCAACTAATGTGTATAGATATCTGATTATTCTGGCATCATTTGTTGAAAAACGATCCTTTATTCAATTGAATAGCCTTTGCATCTTTGTCAAAAATCAATAAAATCACATTGAGATACCTCTTCACAACTATTAGTGGCTAAAATAAAAAAGGCAGATAATACCAAATGTTGGTAAAGATGTGGAGAAATCTGAACCTTCATGTATTGCTGGTGAGAATGTAAAATGAAGTTGCTGCCCTGAAAAACAATTTGGCTAGGCAATTTGGGCTGAAAAAAAATTTAGGCTAGGCATGATGGCTCACATCTACAATCCTAGCACTTCGGAAGGCTGAGGCAGGCAGACTGCTTGAGTCCAGGAGTTCAAGGAGCTAACTCATGAAAGAATGCAGTTTCCACATCCTGGTGATTTCCTCTCCCTTGCCCTGATCAATCAAAAATCCCAATTTTCCAGTCTTTCACCCTCCATAATCCCTTTAAAAACCTCAGCCCAGAACTCCTTGGGAGATGGATTTGAGGGTCTCCTCCCATGTCCTCACTTGGTGTGCTGTGATTATGAAACTCTTTCTCTGCTGCAAATCATGCTGTCTCCAGTAACTGGTATTATTGCACAGTGGGGATACAAACCTATTGGTCCTATAACAAATGGGAGCTCCTTGTGGGCATATGCCTGCACCTTGGTGACCCCTCATTATTGATATGGAACCAGAGACAAGCCCAAGTGTCTCTTCAGTTTCACTGAACCAAGGGCTATCTCTGGTGCCTTGCATGTTGAAAGAGCAGTGTCAACTTGTGGTGCACAAATTTCTTGCAGCAAATAAACAGTTTTTGGTTTTGAAAGATGTCTTTGGTAACTTTTCTCTGTGCAATCAGCACCATTTTTCCCTTCCCCCAATTTGCTGCCTCTTTGGAGGTCTTGTGGCCTCTTTGGAGGTCGTGTTGACCCTCCCTAGTAATAGGAAGGGCCTTGTTTGAGGGGATTTCCCCTAAATTGGAAATTGAATAAAAGGCATGACTTAGGAAAAATACTCCTGATTTCTAAAATTTGAAACTTTATTTTGGAAGGCCTTCTTGTTTGTCTGTCCTGTTATGTAAATTTATGTTTGTGGAAGGGATCCCCTGAAGGAATTACTAGTGGAAGCTCAGCAGGCCTAACTCAGGAAACTCTATTTGTCTGGCTAGTCACAACCAGTGAACCCTGAAGGAATTGCTAATGAAATCTCAGAAGGCCTAACTCAGTGTGACTGGCCACTTTTCCATCTTGCACAGAGACCATCCGCTGCACCCCTGGTTGGAAATTATTATTCTTCACCTTGAGTGAATCGAAGGCACCAAGGGCCAACAGGGGCAAGTTTGAGCTTTGCCAGGTAAAACTTGGGCACTGAGCAGTGATTAGTGTCTGTATTTTGGTGTGTGTGCATAATCTCAGCTGGAGTTGGAAATGTTAATTTGGTTTCCTCAAACACCCCGTTGGGCTGTATCCTGTGAAATTAACATGTTTGTCTACGATTCCATGAAACAGAAAAGAATAATTTTCATTTATACTTCTGCCTGGTCCCAACACTTGCTGGATTCAAGAAAATAGTGGCCACCAAATGGCTCCCTCAATTATAATACTCTCCTAGAGCTAGACTTGTTCTGTAACAGGGAAGTGAAATAAGATGAGATCCCTTATGTACAATGTTGTATGCAGCTTTGGCAAAACAGGCCAATGCAAAAGAAATGCAAAATCATGGTTCAGCAAGGGAGAAGACTTGTTTTGACTGACCCCTAACAAAAAGATGTTGATGTCTTAGTGGTCCCATTAACTGAGCCTATGGCTCCCCCAGCACCTGATGTGGGAGCTGCAGCTGCTCGGCTGGCCTCTGAGCTGGAGTTCTCACCCTGAGAAGTAAGGTGTCAGGGGCAACTGGAATGGTCTTTCCTTCTCATATCTGACAGGAAACTCAATTTAGTTAGAGTGCTATTTGGCTCTGGGAGGACAATTGCTTTTATGCCAACTACTCAGAAGAAGTGTTAATGCTACCATTGGCCAACCTATGGGATTTGCCTGGGTCTACTCTCCATTTTCCATCTCTGACTTGTTTAACTGGAAAAATAAGCGCACCTATTAGGAAGAAACAAAGTGGATGGAGAATCTGTTCTCTTCTGTGTTGGCTACCCACAAACCCATCTGGGCAGACGTCCAAAATTTGCTTAACACTGTATTAATTTCAGAGGAGTAGAGAATGGTTTCACATAAAGGCGAGGAGAGAGGGTGGGGCAAGAGGTTTAAAAAAAAAAAAAAGGGCGAGGAGAAAGCTGATCAAATGTATGCAGACTGTCCTGGCAACCCATAAGAGCAGTTCCCAAGTTGCAGTGCCCACCATTGACCTGGGATGAAATGTAAACACTGGAGATGGACGTAAGCTTGAACACTACCAGGATTGCACTTTGGCTGTCCTCTGCAAAGGAGTGTCCAAGCAAAAGCCTCAACAAGGTCTGGGAAGTTAGACAGAAACATAATGAGATCCCCTCAGAATTCATAGAGTGCATTTTTTCAAGGCCTTCAGACAGTACATGAACAGTAATTAAAAAACCCCAGACAATTGAAAAACAGTGAACATGACATTTATCAGTCAAAGTGCTCCAGATATTTGGAAAAAGCTGCAAAAGGTGGATGAATGTCTTTGTCTCAATTTGTGAAGACTGCTTTCTTTCTTTTCTTCCTTTTTTCTTTTTTTTGAGACAGAGTTTCATCCTGTCACCTGGTGCCTGCCACCTGAAGGGCAGAGGTGCCGTCTCAGTTCACTGTAACCTCCGCCTCCTGGGTTCAAATGAGTCTCCTGCCTCAGTCTCCCAAGTAGCTGGACTACAGGTGTGTGCCACCATGCCCGACTAATTTTTGTGTTTTTAGTAGACACTGGGTTTCACCATGTTGGCCAGGCTGGTTTTGAACTTCTGACCTCAAGTGATCCACCCACCTTGGCCTCCCAAAGTGCTGGGATTACAGGTGTGAACCACCTCACCCAGCCTGGATATTGCTTTCAAGCTATATACTGATCAACATAAAAAAATGGAAAAAACAAAAGAATAATAGTGGAAAATGAACAAATAAACTGAGTTGCTGGCTGTGACTTTAACTCAAGAAATCCCTGGACCATGATGGGGACATCTAGCAGGCACACCATCCTAGGTAGAATGACCAGAGCTCCAAATTGTCAATAAAAAGGGACATCCCACTGCAGGTTCCAACAGTGTACCTATTGCAAACAGAAAGGTCACTGGAAAAAAGATTTTCCAGGCCTCAAGAAGCTCAATGCTGGAAAAAGTTAGTCTTCAATCCACCTAACGCCTCGGGTGGCTGAAGAGGTTGAGGCAGATCAGGAATAATGGGGCCCAGGGGTTCTTCCTGACCCAGGCAACTCCATATTTTCCACATGGAGCCCTGGGTCAGCTTTTGGACTTTTTAGTAGATACTGGTGCCATTTATTTTGTATTCAGCATCTGATTAGCCAAACTTTCTTCAGAGGCTGTGTAAATGACTGAGGTATTGGGAAAGATATTGACAAGATTTTTCCTCCAACCTTTAGACCATCACTGAGGACAAACTCTTCTAAAAGATAGTTGCCTGCCAGATGCAGTGGCTCACACTTGTAATCCAGCATTTTGGGAGGCTGAGACAGTAGAATTTCTTGAGTCCAAGAGTTCAAGACCAGCCTGGGCAACAAAGGGAGAACCCATCTCTGAAAAATTAAAAAATAAAACATAATTTCCTATACATGCCTAAATGTCTATTCCTTTGTTAAAAATGAGACCTCCTGACCAAATTAATGGCTAAGATTACCTTTTTTTTTTTTTTTTTTTTTTTTTTGAGACAGAGTGTTACTCTGTCGCCCAGGCTAAAGTGCAGTGGTGCTATCTTGACTCACTGCAACCTCCGCATAGCTGGGACTACAGGTGCCTGCCACCATGCCCAGCTAATGTTTGTATTTTTAGTAGAGATGGGGTTTCACCATGTTAGCCAGGCTGGTCTCAAACTCCTGACCTCAAGTGATCCTCCTGCCTCTGCCTCCCAAAGTGCTAAGATAACAGATGTGAGCCACCATGCCCGGCCTAAGATTACCTTTTCTCTGGGGTGACTGAACATCTGAGTGCCACTGGAACAAACTTGTGCTCTGCAAACTGCTTTGTTGCAACCAGAAGTTCCTGAAAATTCTCCCATCCCTGAAGAGATTATTTTAAATAATCCAAGAGGTGAGTCCAAAGGCATGGATGATGAGAGGCCAGGCAAAGCAAAAACTACAGCTCCCGTGCAAGTCAAGCTCTGTGCAGGAGTGACACTGCCAAACCTAAAACAGTATCCTCTGGAAGAACAAGCACAATGATGGAGCATTTAGCCTCTGTTGTCCAACGTCCTACAATATGGGTTCATTAGATCTTCTCAGTCTCCATGCAATTCACCTATTCTGCCAGTACAGAAGCCCAGATCTAAAACATACAGGTTTATACAGGATAGGAAGGCCATTCATCAGATTGTGGAAGACACCGTATCATGGTCCCTAATCCTTACACACCACACACAACATTGGTGAATTTTGCTAGTTTTCAGTCTTAGACCTAGAATATGCCTTTTTCTATATTCCTCTGAGGCCAGAGTTTTAAGAACTGTTTACCTTTAGGCCGAGTGTGGTGGCTCATGCCTGTAATCCCAGCACGTTGGGAGCCCGAGGTGGGTGGATCACCAGAGGTCAGGAGTTCAAGACCAGCCTGGGCAACACGGTGAAGCCCCGTCTCTACTAAAGATACAAAAATTTACTGGGCATGGTGATGTGTGCCTGTGATCCCAGCTACTCAGGAGGCCAACGCACAAGAATCATTTGAACCTGGGTGGCGGAAGTTGCAGTGAACTGAGATCGCACCATTGCACTCCAGCCTGGGAGACAGAGTGAGACTCCATTAGAAAATAATAATAATAGGCTGGGCGCGGTGGCTCAAGCCTGTAATCCCAGCACTTTGGGAGGCCGAGGCGGGTGGATCACGAGGTCAAGAGATTGAGACCATCCTGGTCAACATGGTGAAACCCCGTTTCTACTAAAAATACAAAAAATTAGCTGGGCATGGTGGTGCGTGCCTGTAATCCCAGCTACTCAGGAGGCTGGGGCAGGAGAATTGCCTGAACCCAGGAGGCGGAGGTTGCGGTGAGCCGAGATCGCGCCATTGCACTCCAGCCTGGGAGACAGAGTGAGACTCCATCTCAAAAAAAGAAAATAATAATAATAACAAAATAACTGTTTACCTTTAAATGAGAAGACCCAGATGCCAAAGCCCAACTACAGTACTGTTGGATGGTGCTCCTTCAAGTTTTCAAACACTCTCCAGCTATCTTTAGGGAAATACTTGACAAGGACCACCAAGGACCTCCAACTAAAAGGCAAGACTTCATTACAATGTGTCAATGGCATATTAATAGCCAGTAGCACTAAAACAGACTGACCAGAACACTATACTGACTTCTAATTTCCTGGCAGAAAAGGGATACAGTGTATCCAAAGAAAGAAGCATAGATCTCGCAGCCTTCAGTCAAATATCTCAAGTCTGAACTTTCCCAGGAGCAAATAAATCTGCTCCTGAACCAGAGGGAAGCTCTTGTCAGGGTGGCCAGACCCACCACACAGCAGAAGCTATAAGGGTTTTTGGGTTTGGCTGGGTTTTGCTGCATTTGGATTCCTAATTTTGGACTTACAACCGAACTTCTATATAAAGCTTTAAAAGGAGGAGACATCAGGGAAGAAGTGAGAGGGAATGAAACTAAACCAGGCTTGCAGTATTCTCAGCTTCTCAGCATTAAGCATTAGGTCAGCTTGCTCTCTGTGCTCTCTGACCTGCTTCCTCCTAGATGTTTGGTGCCTATTGTCCTAGCATCCCATAGACCCTAGATTATGTTCTATAGATAACAACTTGAGCATTATGAAACATTAAGTTTTCCCTTTGAGGTATTCCTTCAGGTCCTGCATATTGATGAAGCTACTGACTCAGCTGGTCTAAAGGACCCCACTAATGCCAGCACATCTGAAGGACCCTATAAGGAGCTGACTCACCAAAGAATTCAGTTTCCACATCTTCATGATTTCATCCTCCTTGTTTTGACCAATCAATGACCCCAATTTTCTAGCCCTTCACCCTCCATGGTCCCCTTAAAAATTTCAGCCCAGAACACCTTGGGGATATGGATTTGAGGGTTTCTTTCTATCTCCTTGATCAATGCCCTATGATTATTAAACACTTTCTCTGCTGCAAACCCTGCTGTCTCCATGTAATTGGTCTGTTACTGTGCAGGGGGCTTAGGAATCTGTTGCCTATAAAAAGGGTACTCAGTGCAAAAGAGAGCAGAGCTTTAGACCTGGGAGGAATCTGCCCATGACTCTTGGGACTCCATGAGGAAGAGAGGGCACCCGAAAATAGGTAAGTGACACCTTGATTGTATTCCTCAAGGGGTCTTAGAGTTGTTAGAAGTCTCCTCTAGATCTCTTATTGTGGAATTCAAAGTGGCAAAAAGAACGTGGAGTAGAAGTGAATAGGAATGGAAGAATAAGTCTTAAAGGAGCCAGTTTGGAAATATGTTAAGCTTTCCAAAAAGCCAATGAAATTTTACAATTTTCTTTTTTTTTTTTTTTTTTTTTTTTTTTTTTGAGACGGAGTTTCGCTCTTGTTACCCAGGCTGGAGTGCAATGGCGCGATCTTGGCTCACCGCAACCTCCGCCTCCTGGGTTCAGGCAATTCTCCTGCCTCAGCCTCCTGAGTAGCTGGGATTACAGGCACGCGCCACCATGCCCAGCTAATTTTTTGTAGTTTTAGTAGAGACAGGGTTTCACCGTGTTGACCAGGATGGTCTTGATCTCTTGACCTCGTGATCCACCCGCCTCGGCCTCCCAAAGTGCTGGGATTACAGGCTTGAGCCACCGCGCCCGGCGAAATTTTACAATTTTCTAAGCAAAAATCATGCCGACAAGAAAGGAAGCAAAACCTGTAATTAAAAAGAGGTTACAGTCAACTGAAAAAAATTCCCACAAACAAGATCCAAAGGAGAAAAAGCAGAAAGCTCTTTGCCCCCACAAAATTGTAGCCTGAATATCAGCTTTTAATTAAGTTGACTTCTGACTGTAGAGCTCTTTAAAAAATCCTTTCAAATATCATATTATCAGATTTTAGCCAGGACAAACAGCCAATGTTCCTGGCTTCTGAACTTTTTTCACAATCCAAAGGTATTTTCCAAATGACTCACCAAAATCAATAAGCCTTAACCAAGGTTGTGACTTAATCAAGGACAGGTAAGACATCTCCCAAGAGGTGCAAAGCAGTCCTCACAAATTCCAGAATCATCTCAAAAACAGCTCAAAGAAAGGAAAGCTTCACTAGCTGCAAATGGGGTACCACCACATTTTATCCAGCCATATTTCCTAGGGTCTCAGCTTCTCATCTGACATCTATACATAAGGACCCAAAAGTCCCATGTGAAGCAGAGAGGAGAAGACAGGAAATCAAAAGCCGTACATGGAAGGGAAAAGTATCAAAAACAAATGAGTATCCCTCAAAGTCAAAAGTCACACACATATCAAAACAATTTTTTAAATAAATATTTCTTCTCCTGAGTTAAATAACTTACATTTCCCAAGAATTGTTTCCCTGACCAGGAATTGATCCCAAATTGCAGTGGTGAAAGCATGGAATCCTAATCACTAGACTACAGGATGAAGCACTTAAAATTTTTTTAAAAAATTCTGTAGGGGATCCAAAAGAGATATTTGAGCATTTAAAAGATTTTGACTTTATTTTTTATTTTTTATTTTTATTTTTTATAAAGACGGGGTTTCACCATGTTGGTCAGGCTGGTCTTGAACTCCCGACCTCAGGTGATACGCCCGTCTTGGCCTCCAAAGTGCTTGGATCACAGGCGTGAGCCACCGTGCCTGGCTGATTTTGACTTTAATTTTGTCAAGATAATTTCTAAGCCTAGCTATGACACTATTATGTGTCTTTTTTTTTTAATAGATCTTTCTATAAGTAAAAATCAGGCAATTGTTTAGAATGAGAGACCCCTAAAATCCTTTTCAAATATGAGTCTTTTTAATTTAAATGAGGCATCTTTTAAATACTGGCAATTAAAACTTCCAATAGTGTACTTGCTCCAATAGCAGCTTAATCCAATAAGCCTTTTCATGCAAAGCCCAGGAGTTAACTGTCCAGGTTTAGAACAAGTTTTTACCATTTAAGCAAGAGATGTTCCTAGAGAGGGCAGAGAAGAAGCATTCTCCATGACCCCAAGAAATTTACTTTCAGGAATAGGCTAAGATACTGGAACACTGTTGTTGCCATTGACAGTTAAGAATGGTATTTGAGGCCAGGAGCAGTGGCTCACGCCTGTAATCCCTTTCCACTTTGGGAGGCCAAGGCAGGTGGATCGCTTGAGGTCAGGAGTTCAAGATCCACCTGGACAATGTGGTGAAACCCCGTCTCTACTAAGAATACAAAAATTAGCTGGTCTTGGTGACACACGCCTGTAAACCCAGCTACTCAGGAGGCTGAGGCAGGAGAATTGCGTGAATCCAGGAGGCACAAGCTGCTGGGAGCCAAGATCACTCCACTGCACTCCAGCCTGGGTGACAGAGCAAGATTCTGAAACAAAAAAAAAAAAAAAAAAAAGAATTTCTTACTCTTCTGTACCCTTCTGCTGGCTTGTTAGGTCCTGGATTCCCTTGACTATGACTCCCAGAAGAGCAGAGCGGCTTAGGTAACCTGCTCACAGTGTCCAAACTGGGATTCTCCCCAATCCCCTGCACGTTGATAAATTTGTATGCCTTTTCTCCTAATAATCTGTCTTTTGTCAGTTGATTTTCAGTGAACCTTCAGAGAATGAAGAGTTTGCCCTTTGCTCCTATACATATCTGATAAAGGACGTGTGTCCATACTGTATAAAGAACTCTTAAAAACTTCACAATAATATAACCAAGAAACTAATATGAAATGGGCAAAAAATTTGAACAGACGCTTTATCAATGAAGCAAATAAATACATGAAAAGAGGCTCAGCATCATTAGTCATCAGGGAAATGCAAATTAAAACCTCAAGGAGAGATCCACTCAAATGACACCAGTTTATTTTTTTTATTTATTTTTTTAAGACAATGCTGAGTCCCATTGAGGATGTGGACCAACTGGAACACTTATGCATTGCTGGTGGGAATGAAAAATGGCATAGTCAGTCTGGAAAACTATTTGGCGGTTTCTCATAAAGTTAAATATATGCTTACCACATGACTCAGCAATTGCACTCCTAGGTATTACCCTAGAGAAATGACAACTTACATTTTTACAAAAACCTATAGAGGAAGGTTTACAGTAGCTTTATATTTGTCAAAAGCTGGAAACAACCCAAATACCCTCAAGTGTCCCTAAGATAGTGAATGGACAAGCAAACTGTGGTTCATCCATACACTAGATTATTAATCAGCAATTAAAAGGGACCAACTACTGATATCAACAACATGGTTGAATTACAAATGTGTTATGCCAAGGGAAAGAAGCCAGATTCAAGAGAGTACATGTTGTATGATTCTATTTATGTGCCATTGTTGAAAAGGGAAAACCCACAGGGATAGAAAAGAAGCAAATGGTTGCCCAGGGCTTTAGGTAGGGTGAGTGGCCAACATCAAAGGGACAGCAGCAAATTTGGGGGATGATGGACCTCTTCTGTATCTTAATTTAGATAGTGGTTAATACTGGTGGTAATACTGAACCATTTGATTATGGTGGTTCAGCTTGTCAATACTGAAAATGATGAATTTTTTTCTGCGCATAAATTATACCTCAATAAACCTAACTTTAGAAAGTTACACTTTGTGGGACTTTAAATAGAAGATGGAACTAAAAATGAATAGGCAACAATAGCAATGAAAATAGAAGAGTATGGTTCTAAGTTAAAATATTCTAAGATCCATTTCTGTGTAGGAGGAGCATAGAGACTTTTAAAGGTAAAGTAAATAAGGATAAGGGTGAAAAACAGGCACAGTGGCTCACACCTGTAATCTCAGTGCTTTGGGAGGCCGAGGTGGGAGAATCGCTTGAGGAATTTATGACCAGCCTGGGCAACAAAGGCAAAATTTGGTCTCTACAAAGAATTTTTTAAAAAGTAAAATAAGTAAAATGTAAGGGTAACTAGTAAGGTGTAGAAATGAAATACAGACATCTCTTGCTTAACATCAATAATCTGTGTTAGAAATCAGAAGTTCTGTGTGAAAACATGCAATAGGAAGAAGCCTAATTCTCATTATTTTAAATTAGCCAGGCATGGTGGCAGCACCTGTGGTCCCAGCTACTTGGGAGGCTATGAGAATTGCTTGAACCCGGGAGGCAGAGATTGCAGTGAGCCAAGATTGTACCGCTGCACTACAGCCTGGGTGACAGAGTGAGATTCCATCCAGAAAAAGAAAAAAAAAAAAAAAA
>NW_016107596.1:3271064-3301118 GCF_001604975.1 Cebus imitator
AAAAAAAAAAAAAAAAAAAAAAGGAGATTCCAGCAATATGGAGATTCCAGCATATCACAGATATGGTGAGTTGATTTTCAAAAAGAGAGCCAAGACCATTCATTAAGGAAATGACAGTCTTTTCGTTCATGGTGCTGGGAAACCTGGATATCCATTCAGAAAAGAATGAAGTTGGACCCTTACCTTATACTATGTACAAAAATTAACTTACATGGACTACAGACCTAAATGTAAGAGGTAAAAGTATAAAACTCTTACAAGAAAAAATAAGGAGAAAGGCATTATGACAACTGGATTTGGCAATGATTTCTTGGATATGACACCAAAAGCACAGACAACAAAAGAAAAAAGAGATACATTATACTTCATTCAAAATTAAAAATGTTTGTGTATCGAAGAGCACTATTCAGAGAGTGAAGGGAAAAGAATGAGAATAGACATTTCTTTTTTCTTTTTTTTTTTTTTTTTTAGATGTAGTCTCCCTCTGTCACCCAGGGTGGAATGCAGTGGCGCAAGCTCAGCTCACAGCAACCTCTGTCTCCCAGGTTCAAGCAATTCTCCTGCCTCAGCCTCCCTATTAGCTGAGATTATAAGTGCCTGCCACGATGCCTGGCTAATTTTTGTATTTTTAGTAGAGACAGCGTTTTGCCATGTTGCCCAGTCTGGTCTCAAACTCCTGACCTCAACTGATACGCCCACCTTGGCCTTCCAAAGTTTTGGGATTACAAGTGTGAGTCACCGAGCCAGGCTGAGAATAGACATTTCTCCAAAGAAGGCATATGAATGGTCAATAAATACATGAAAAGATGTACATCTCTAGTCATTAGGAAAACACAAATCAAAACCTCAATGAAATACCACTTCTCATACCAATTGATACCTATTAAAAAAACAAGTAAAAAACTGGAAAGTAGCAAGTGTTGACAAAGAGATGGAGAAATTGGAATACTTGTACATTGCTGGTAGGAATGTAAAATGCAGCAGCCACTGTGGAAAACAATATTGCATTTCCTCAAAAAGTTAAACATAAAATTACCATATAATCCAGCATTTAATTTCTAGGTATATACCTAAAAAAATTGAAAGCAGAAACTCAAATATCTGTACACCAATGTTCATACCAGTGTTATTCACAATAGCCAAAAGATGCAAACAACACAAATGTCCATCAATGGATGAGGATAGGCAAAATGTGGTATATACATACAATAGAATATTATTCAGCTTTAATAAGAATGAAATTCTGATACATGCTGCAACACGGATGAACCCTGAAGAGATTATACTAAATGAATAAGCCAGATACAAAAGGACAAATACTGTATGATTCCACTTAGATGAAGTGCCAGGAATAGGCAAATTCATAAGACAGAAAGTAGAATAGAGGTTATCTGGGAGCAAGAAATAGGAAGTTTATTTTTATTTTTAATTTATTTTATTTTTTCTTTTTGAGACGACGTTTCCCCATGTTGATCAGGCTGGTCTTGAACTCCTGACCTCAGGTGATCCGCCTGCATCAGCTTCCCAAAGAGCTGGGATTACAGGCGTGAGCCACTGCGCCCAGCCAGAAGTTGTTTTTTAATGAGTACACAGTTTCTGCTTAGCATAAAAAAATTTTGGAAATGAACAGTGGTGATGGTCGCTCAACATTGTGAATGTACTTAATGCCAGTGAATTGTATATTTAATAACGGTTAAAAGAGTAAATTTTATGTTTTGTATATTTTACCATACACAGACAAATCAAAACCAAAAATCATTGTTTCCCAATCCCAAATGAATTATACAGCTGTTAGCAAATAATTGTTTTATATACAATAACATGATACTGCAATGACTCTTTTAGTTGTGACTCACTCAACAAGGACTGAGGTTCATACCCTCTTTGTTGACTCGGAGGAATGCTTTAAAAAAAAAAACAGAGAGAGACAGTCTCCCTCTGTCACTCAGGCTGGAGTGCAGTGTCTCAATCATAGCTCACTGTAATCTTGAACTCCTGGACTCAGTGACTCCTGCCTTTGCCTGCCAAAATACTGGGATTACAGGTGTGAGCCATGTTGCCTGGCCAGGGAACCCTTTTCAAAGAATACTTGATTCTGATATTCTACCAATAGTAGTTGGAATGTATCTTAAGATATTTCGTGCACTGAATTTTGTATAAAATGCTTTACTGAGTTTTGGGGACATAAATATAAAATTTTCTTATATAAATATTGGTCAAAAAAAAAAAGTTATGTCGAAAGGCAGTTTGTGTAAAGCTCTGGTCTTGAAAACCAAGAGAAAAATGCTAAATGGGGAGCAGCCTCACAAGGTATGAATTACAGATTTCTAAACAAGCAGATGGAAAACAAAGAATAAAGAAAATTTAAACAATAAAATGAAGGCTGAAAAGGTGGGAAAGATGCATAGAAAAAGCATAGTGAATGTAAAACAGCAAATTAGATGGTAGAAATAAATTGGAATTGATCAATAATCACAATAAATATAAACAGATTAATTTTACCTATTATGAGACATAGATTTTCATATTGGATTTCTTTTTTTTCCCCAATCCACAAACCCTGGCATCATATTGGATTTCTCTATTTCATTTTTACAAAAGGCATGTTAAAAACATATGACACAGAGGCTGGGTGTGGTGGCTCATGCCTGTAATCCCAGCAGTTTGGTAGGCTGAGGTGGGCAGATCACCTGAGGTTAGGAGTTTGAGACCAGCCTGACCAACATGGAGAAACCCTGTCTCTACTAAAAACACAAAATTAACCAGACATGGTGGCACATTCCTGTAATCCCAGCTACTCAGAAGGCTGAGGCAGGAGAATTGCTTGAACCAGGAGGCAGAGCTTGTGGTGAGCTGAGATTGTGCCATTGCAATCCAGGCTGGGCATCAAGAGTGAAACTCCGTCTCAAAAACAACAACAACAACAAACAAACATATGACACAGAAAGGTTAAAGGTAAGGGAATATGCACCAGAGAAATACTGGCCAAAAGAATCCTACTATGAAGCCAACAACTAGTCTAATTATATGCTGCAAAACTTGACACACTCACTGGAGAAACTGGAAAATCAGCAATCATAATGGGAGATTTTTCTCCCCAAAATTTTAAAATAAAAAATTTCCAATATCTTAGAAGTTGAAATAATTTTACAGTGTAAAATAAAAAGTGAAAAAAAGAAGGAAAAAGAAAAAATAAGTTAAATGAAAAAGAGTCTTATAGTATACAGCCATATACTCACTGCCTAAATTCTACCAATAACATTTGCCATGTCTTATCACATATCTCTTCATCTCTCCATCTTTCTATCTATTAATCTATTTTGTGTTTTATGCATTTCAAAGTAAATTTTTTTTTAAAAAGTACTCTTCTCCTTTAGGCCTCACTAACAGAGTTGAAAAGCTGATTGCAATTGTTTTCTTTTGAAATAAAAAAAAAATTTTTTTTTTTAATGGAGTCTCACTCTGTTGCCAGGCTGGAGTACAATGGCATGGTCTTTGCCCACTGCAAACTCCACCTCCTGGGTTCAAGTGATTCTCCCGCCTCAGCCTTCTGAGTAGCTGGGACTACAGGCATGTGCCACCACACTGGGCTAATTTTTGTATTTTTAGTAGAGATGGGGTTTCACCATGTTGGTCAGGCTAGTGCTGGAATTACAGGCCAAAAATTAATTTTCTCACAGTTCTGGAGGTTAGCATTTCAGGAGTTGGCAAACTGTATTTCTTCTAATGCCTCTCTCCTTGGCTTGTGGTTGAAGAAATAAATGACTTGATCCCCAAGTCAAAGAGCAAGAGATAATGTGTGGGATTGAGAGAGGAAGAAGAAAGATACAGCACTATCGAGGACTGCCAGGAACAGGACCCAGAAAGCTAATTCAAACCATCATTATTATTTATTTTATTTTGTTTTTTTGAGACAGAGTCTCGCTGTGTCGCCAGGTGCCAGGCTGGAGTGCAGTGGCGTGATCTTGGCTCACTGCAGCCTCTGACTTCCAGGTTCAAGCAATTCTCCTGCCTCAGCCTCCCAAGTAGCTGGGACTACAGGCGCACGCCACCACGCCCAGCTAATTTTTGTATTTTTTAGTAGAGACGGGGTTTCACCATGGTCTCGATCTCTTGACCTCATGATCCGCCCGCCTTAGCCTCCCAAAGTGCTGGGACTACAGGTGTGAGCCTCCGTGCCCGGCCTCAAACCATTATTTGAAAGAGAGGTTTCAAATGAAAAGAGAGATCTAAGCAAATCATGGAAAGGCAGGTGTAATTTTGGAAAGCCAAGTATAGTTTTGACCACAGGATCTGAAACAGCATTAAGAATCTCTCCATCAGCTGGGCACAGTGGCTTGCACCTGTAATTCCAACTGCTCAGGAGGATGAGGTGGGAGGATTGCTTGAGCCAGGGAGTCCAAGACCAGCCTGGGCAACACAGCAAGACCCCATCTCAAAAATTAAAAAAAAAAAAAATCTTCCATCTGTCAACCTAGCTTCTGTGCACATGTTGACCTTATTCTCTCAGGCTCTGCCACAGGATTGTGGACATGACCATCTGCAACTTAAAGTTAGCATCTTTACAATTTATGTCTCTCTCTCCTCTCTCTCTCTCATTCCCCTTCCCCCAGAGAAGATGCTGATTGATTAGGATGGGCTCAGTTGTCCATCCTGAGGCAAAGCATTAAAGCCAGGTGGGCAGGGCAGTATGACTGGCTAAACTGAAACACACATCTCCTGCTTTACCCCAAGAGGGCAGGAGGGGTTGTCATCAGAAAAAAAGGAGAGAGTGCTGAGTAGAAGAAATCCAGCCAGGCGTGGAGACTCATGTCTGTAATCCCAACACTTTGGGAAGCTGAGGCAGGAGGGTCTCTTTTTTTTTTTTTTTTTTTTTTTTGAGACGAAGTTGCTCTGTGGCCCAGGCTAGAGTGCAGTAGCTCAATCTCCGCTCACTGTAACCTCTGCCTTCCAGGTTCAAGCTATTCTACCTCAGCCTCACGTGCAGCTGGGACTACAGGCGTGCACCACCACACCCAGCTAATTTTTGTATTTTTAGTAGAGACGGGGTTTCACCATGTTGGCCAGGATAGTCTTGATCTCTTGACCTCATAGTAGGAGGATCTCTTTAGTCCAGCAGTTTGGGGAAAAAATATCTTCAAGGCCCTGGGCAATATAGTGAGGCCCTATCTCTATTTTAAAAAATTACAACAATAGACAAATCCTACAGGTTTTCCATTTCAGCATATAATGATGGCTTCATACACACATTTAATTTAAAGACTGATTCCTTAAGAGATGACTATCCTGTTTATCTTTATCTTCATAAGCACAAATGTACCTATTTAATGTATTAATGCTTTGTAGACTTCATAGATTAAGAACCTGTAAAGAGCAAATTCTATAGGCAAATATGAATCATTTGTAATTTTCCATCTTTCCCATATTTTCAAAGGAATAATGACTTTTTAAAAAGGCAGAACAGTTGAATGTTTTCACATCTTCAAATAGACTTTCTTTGTTTCTTTCTTTAGTTTCTCTCTGTTTTCTCCAATTTTAGCACCTGTGAAGTACAGGATGGGATAATATATATAAAACCTTGGTTATTGTATTTTATGGACAATTAAGGAAATTTTTGAGGATAATTTATACTATACACCTCCCCAGTTGCATTTGTCTTTAGGATCTAACCTCCCACAGAAGATAAAATCCTCTGTGCTAACGTTAACTGAGCATCTACTGTGTGACCAGCACCTTATGTATTTTACCATGTAAGGTTAAGCAGTTGTAGGTTCAATGTTATAAGTTAGAAAAATGAGGTTCAGATAATTTTTAAAAACTCATACGAGTGAAATAATAGACAATGGAAAGTCAGAAGGGTGAGGGGTGGGGGGAGGATAATGAGAAATTACTTAATGGATACAATGCACATTATTTGGGTGAGGAGTACCCTAAAAACCTGACTTTACCACAACAAATCTATGCATGAAACAAAATTGCATTTGTACTCCATACACTTATTTATTTGAGATGGAGTCTCACTGTGTTGCCTAGGCTGGAGTGGAGTGGTGTTATCTCAGCTCACCACAACCTCTGCCTCCTGGGTTCAAGTGATTATCATGCCTTAGCCTCCTGAGTAGCTGGGATTACAGGTGCGCACCACCATGCCTGGCTAAATTTTTTTGTATTTTTTTAGTAGAGATGGAGTTTCACCATGTTGGTCAGGCTGGTCTTGAACTCCTGACCTCAAGTGATCCATCTACCTCGGCCTCCCAAAGTGCTGGAATTACAGGTATGAGCCACCACACCTAGACTGTACTCCACAGAGTTATACTTTTTTTTTTTTTTTTTTTTAACAACAACAACAAAAAAAGCCAAACTCACACAAGCTCTTAGGTATCAGATTAGAATACAAATACCTATTTATCTGACTTTATAGCTCTAATTCCTACCCTTAGGGGCTTAGGAACTTAAAGATTGATGTAAGGAATGTATGCATGAGGTGTGGATGAAAACAAACCCAGGTTTCATTTCTGGAACTACCACTTTCTAGATATACAATATTAACAGCAAATAGCTTTTGAATGTTTTTCAAGTGCTCAGCACTTTGTGTGCACAATGTCACATTCAATCTTGAAAAATTTGGGAAGAAGACACTATTATTGTTATCACCCTCACTTTAAAGATGAGGAAACTGAGACTTAAAAGCAGTTAGTAATGTGCAGAAATGACACTTGAACTCAGATGGTCTGATGCTAGTGCTTGTGTTCGTAATCAACACTATCAACACTTTGATTATCAAAGTTTTTATTAAACTTTAATGATAATCAACACTTTGATTATCATTAAAGTTTAATAAAAAGTGACTTGTCCAAAGGGTAGAAATAGCAGTAGTGTTGGAAATGCACTTGCAGAGCAGTTGTAAAGAATTGAATCATAGGCCGAAAGCAGTAGTTCACACCTGTGTAATCCTAGCACTTTGGGAGGCTGAGGCGGGTGTATCACCTGAGGTCAGGAATTTGAGACCAGCCTGGCTAACATGGTGAAACCACCCCATCTCTACTAAAAATACAAAAATTAAGCCGGGCGCGGTGGCTCACGCCTGTAATCCCAGCACTTTGGGAGGCTGAGGTGGGCAGATCACCTGAGTTCAGGAGTTCGAGACCAGCCTGACCAATATGGTGAAACCCCATCTTTAAGAAAAAAAAAATATAAAAATTAGTCAGGCATGATAGTACACACCTGTAATCCCAGCTACTCGGGAGGCTGAGGCAGGAGAATCCCTTGAACCCGGGAGGTGGAGGTTGCAGTGAGCCAAGATTGTGCCATTGCACTCTAGCCTGGGCGACAGAGCGAGACACACACACACAAAAAAAAGAATTGAATCCATTCTTGAGAATAGTTTATATGACATGACAATTAAGAATGTGGGCTTTGGTTCAGATTGCTTGGGGATGAACCCCAGCTCTTCTACTTGCTAGAGGTGTGACTTCGGGCATATCAAAGAACCTCAGTGTTCTCATCTGTAAAATGGGCATGCAGTAGTGCCTCCCTCTATCAGTTTGCTAGGGCTGCCATAAAAAATATTACACACTGTGTGGCTTGAACAACAAAAATTAATATTCTCGCAGGTTTGGAGGCTAGAAGTCTAAATGTTGACAAATGTTTCTTCTGAGACTTCTTTCTTTGGCTTATAGATGGCTGCCTTCTTGCCAGGTCCTTGCACAATTATCCCTTGGTCTCTGTGTTGTCTGTGTCTTAATCTCTTTTTATAAGGATTCCAGGCATATTGGATTAGGGCCCACCCGTAAGACCTCTTCTTACCTTCGTCATCTCTTTAAAGGCCCTGTCTCAAAATACAGTCACATTCTAAGGTATTGGGCAATTGGACTTTAACATATGAATTTTGTAGGGGACACAATTCTGCCAGAACACTACCTCATAGAGTTACTGTAAAGATTAAATGAGATGATACAGGTAAGACAATGAACAGGGGACCTAGAGTGCAGTAAGAGCTACCAGCAAGCTGCAAATCATTCCTCAGCAGGATATTGGCTAAAAGTGTCCAGGGCTTCTCTTCTCATCCAAATACAGTCCAGCATCATCCTTGCTTAAGAGCTACAGTCCTCATCGGAATCGCATGAGTCTTCCATCCTGATCTGGCCCCTCCCTAGGGTCGATAAGATGTTTTTCCCGTAGAGAGCTCTCAAATTTTCTTTCTGTAACTGCTCCAAGTTTAGTCTTTAAAATGAGAACATGTCCTGTCCCAGCTTCTTAAGGCTCAGAAAGTGCATTTCCAATACTACTGCTATTTCTACTCTTCGGACAAGTCACTTATTATTAAACTTTAATGATAATCACTTGCATTTATAGCCTCTTTCAGCTTACAAAGCTCTTTTCCTATCCATTATCTCTTTTAATCCTCACAACATCTGTGGGAAGGAAGTACGTTCTTCTCCACTTGACAAATGAAGAAAACAATGCTCTGAGGAGTAGCATCGTCATCCTGGTTACACAGTTAACATGTGGCAGAGATAGGCTTCCAATTCTGGTCTTTTACTTTCAGTCTATCAGGAGTAGCTTACTCATCAAGGCACTTTTCTTCCTCCCTCCCTTTCTTCCTTCCTTCCTCTCTTTCTCTCTTTTTCTTTCTTTCACAGAGTTTCACTGTTGCTGCCCAGGCTGGAGTGCAATGGTGCAATCTCAACTCACTGCAACCTCTGCCCCCTGGGTTCAGGTGATTCTCTTGCTTCAGCCTCCTGAGTAGCTGGGATTACAGGTGCACGCCACCATACCCAGCTGACTTTTGTATTTTTAGTAGAGACAGGGTTTCACCATTTTGGCCAGGTTGATCTCCAACTCCTGACCTCAGGTGATTCACCCACCTTGGCCTCCCAAAGTGCTGGGATTACAGGCGTGAGCCACCCAGCCTGGCCCAGGCACTTTTCTATAAAAGTGGCATATTGGATAAATAATGCCCCTACCTTTTTCGGAGAAATGTAGGTAAATTATTGAGGTTAGTTATTTTGATTGGAAGTTATTAAAAACTAACTCAAACTGGCTTAAGTAAAAATTGGTTTATTGGATAACCTTAAAAAAACAATTCAGAAGTAGATATTCAGGCACAGATGGATCCAAGTGCTCAGACTATGTCGCCTGAATGCTCTCTCTCCATTTCTTTCTTCTTCTTCTTCTTTTTTTTTTTTTTTTTTTTTAGAGGAGTTGCGTTCCATTGCCCAGGGTGGAGTACAGTAGCAGGATGTCGGCTCACTGCAACCTCTGCCTCTCGGATTGAAGGGCTTCTCCTGCCTCAGCCTCCCAAATAGCTGGAATGACAGGCATCCGCCACGACGCCTGGCTAATTTTTGTATCTTTAGTAGAGGCAGGGTTTTGCCATGTTGGCCAGGCTGGTCTTAAACTCCTGACCTCAAGTGATCCGCCTGCCTCGGCTTCCCAAATGCTGGGATTACAGGTATGAGCCACCATGCCTGACCTCCTTCTCCATTTCATAGCTTTCCTTTATGTAGACCTTATTTTTAGACAAGTTATCTGCTGAAGCTCTGTCTCCACTACCTTCAGCTCACAATTCCCTCAGCTCAACACATTTAATAGAAAGCGAATACCTCTTTTCTGTAAACTGCAACTCATGAGCTGGATATTATTCTCAACTCTTCGACCTGTGTTATGGGGCCACTCATGAACCAGTCACTATGTCCAGGACAATGGAGTTTTCTCATTGTCCAGGCCTGGTCATTTGCCCCCTCTGGAGTGGAGTATGGTGTGTGTATGTTGTGTGTGTGTGTGTGTGTGTGTGTGTGTGTGTGTGTGACAGAGAGAGAGAGAAAAAGAGAGAGAGAGAGACCCACTAAGGGATCAAGTGTGGAGAAAGAAGGATCTTCAAAGAAAAAGCACTGTTGTCAGAAATGAGTGGGTGGTGGGCAGACCTCTACAGGGTGTCTTTGCTCTGCAGAGCAGCCACAGAGGAACTGGGGGTCCATCTTAGCAAGAACTCACTTCTTGCCTTGAGGGAAAGTAGTAAGTGGATTTTTATGATTTTTTTCCCAGGACTGCTTAGCTTGGCTCAGCAGGCTAGACAATAAGGCAATAATTCAGGCGAGTAAGGAGTAAAGAGTAATAAATGACCTGGTATACTCAAGACAGGACCCAAACCAAGAGCAGCCCAGAGGGACTCTGAGATGCTATTTAACTACGGCCACCTCCCTGCTCCTTGCCCCCATCACCTTCCATCTTGTGTGAAGCTGTGAGCTCCATGAGAGCTCATGGACAGGGACCATGTCTGTTTCACTGACCACCTTCTCCCCAGTGCTTAGTCTGGTAACTGTGCCTGGCACATCACAGGAACTCACACATTTATTGGACGATTAAATAAATTAATGAATCAGGTTGATCAGTCTGACTGGCAGGTGTTAGGCACATTGTTCATGTAAAGAGGCCACCAAGCAGGCTTCATGTGGGCAACAAGGCCGTTTTATTTAGCGCTTAGCTGCAAGCAGGCCAAGTCCAAGAAAGGAGTTAGGCGAGGGATGTAGGAATAGGAACTGGTTTATAGGTTGGGGCAAAATGGTCAGTTAAAGGTGGTTGTCTATTTTAGGGAGGGGAAGGGCATCACAGGATGCATGGTCACAAGGGTAGAGGGTTATCTATTACAAACAGGCCTGGTCATAAGGGTGGGGGTTATTGGTTGCAAGCAGTGGGAAGGGTTCAGTTACAGGGGTGGGGGACTTGAGAAACGTAATGTCTTGGGGGGGGAAATTTTGCACGGTTGAGCAGGAACAATGGTTGAATGTTGCAGGGGGTGAGCAATCAGTTGAGGCAGGAAGCAGTCGTTTCACTTCTCTTTGTGTCCATCCGGTTACTTCAGACTTTCTGGCTCCTGAAGACCATTAAGGGGTGTACGTGCAGGTCACCAAGGCTATAACGGCCAGGTTTGGACTTAGAGGCCTGACAGCAGGATCTATCTACCTCTCTGGATAAGTCAACCCCCTTCTTTGACCTCTGTTCCCCATCTGTAAAGTGGGAGAACGTATAGAATGAAACGCTCTCCACAGACCCTTCAGCTCATGATTCCAGGATCGCAGGGTTCTCAGGAAACAGCCAGGTTGCCTTTCAAGAAACCAAGTGGAAGGGGCAACCAAAATTTATTGAGCACCTCATGTTCAGGCACTGAATGAGACTAATTCATATGGTTCCAAGGTCTTCAAATTGTGGGATTTTATGGATCCTTAACTTTAATAAAATTTGGGATTGAAATAGGCTACCTATTTTTATTTTGCCAAATAAAGACATTTTTAAAACCTCCCATTAACTATCACCACTATTTCTTAAAATAAGTGGATTTTTTTTGCGCTAAGAAAGTAGGAAATACATAATCTCAAAACAAAAAGAGCAGTCCTACTTCCCCACTGGAGAAGACAACTGGCAATCTTACATGATTATTTTTCTGCAGATAGAAATTCATTTCCTGTTGTATTTTATTATTTCTTTTAGAGAAAAGGTCTGTCTCTGTAGCACAAGCTAGAGTGCAGTGGCATGATCATAGCCCATAGCAGCCTTGAACTTCTGGCCTCAAGCGGTTCCCCCACCATACCCTCCCTAGTAGCTTGGATGACAGGCATGAGACACTGTTCCCAGATCCAGATAGATGTTTTGAGATTGACCTGTGTATGGGGTCCAGTGTTTGAGACCTGCTAACATGGATTACTTTTTGCCACCTCACCCCACTTATATATCCGTCCACTTTACAGATGAGGAAACAGGTTTAGAGAGAGTGGTGGTGCAAGGTCACAGAGACAGTTGTCTGGGTTCCAACCCACATCATCTTGACAGGTCCTAAGTCAAAGGCTATTTTCCAGCTGGGAAAGAAATGACCCATGCTGTTTCCGTTGGAGTGCCCCTGGGGTGTTCTGTGGCCTAACCCTGTGCCTGGCCTTTGATGCTTTGTTCTTTAACACATCTTTATGGTGTGCCTACTTCATGTCAGGCACTCGGCTGGGGGCAGGGGAGAGTGTAGGGAGGGAAACCCAAAATGTCCCAGCCCCTTTCTCTCCTGTCCCCTAGTACTCACTCTGGGTCCCGTTCCCCAGGCTTTGCTCCTTGCCCTGGTGGCCAACGAATCCCCATCGCAGGCGTGGGCTGCTAGCAGTTTAGGGGGTTCCCTCTCCCAGGGGTGTTAACAGTTTCCTAGGAGACTCTGGGAACCTTCAACGCCTCCAAGACCTAAAGGACTGAAAGCGTAATGGTGTAACTTCAGGCACTGTGCTAGGTTGTAGGGGAGGTAACTGGGAGCAAGAGATCCAGTTCAAATCCTATCAGATAATACCCCCTCCAGCCCCTCCCCCACTCCCGTGGGCTTTGTGGGGCCTCACAGCACCTCAGCTCAGGATGGAAGAAGGGAGTCCCCCACATCAGGGGACCCTACTGTGGAGGGGTGCTTGCTGCCCCCGCTGGGGGACCCCGGGGATCGTGGCCACCCTTCCCCCCAAACGCCAGAACCAGGAGCACCCTTCCCCGGTTCCGCCCCGCTCAGTCCCGCACGCCCGCGCGGGAGCGCGCCTCCGCCGGGCCGCGCTGGTGCACGAGAGCGCGCGCCTTGGCGCGGGAGCGCGCCCCGGGGAGAACCCGAGCAAGATGGAGGCCGCGCAGAGGCCGCCGCCTGGGCCGAGGCAGCCGCTGCTGGGAGCGCCGAGCCGCGGCGCCTAGGCCGTGCCAGTCCCGGATCCGCTGCCCCCGACCGTGCCCAGGTTGGTCTCCCCGCACCCTCTCCCCCCGGCCGCAGCCTCGCGCGCGTCCGGCCTGGGCGCGGGGCAGCCGCCCCCCCCAACCCCGGCCCTACTTGGGCCCGGCCGCTCCCCGGCCCCCCGGAGACAGCCCCTGCACACCGCCCATCCCTCGCGGGCCCCGCTGCCCACCAGCCCCGGTCTTTCGTCCCTTTGGCCTGGAAAGCCCCTCTCCCCAATCCTGGCCCGCCAATCCTAGGCTCCCTCCAGCCTACCTCCAGCCCTGGCTTCTGAGGACACCCCCCCACCTCGCCCGGTGTCCAGCAGTCCCAGCCTCCGACTCCCCTCTAGCCGTATCCTAATTTTGCCACTTTGCTCTCTTAGACCCCCATACCAGCCCCTATTCCCCGTCCCAGCCCCCATATCATCTTCCCAATCACCCAGTCCCAGCCTCTTAAATTCCCTCTTTCCCTATCCTAGAAGCGCCCACCACCGCCTCATAGTCCCTTCCTAGACACCCAGTACCAGACCTCCTCCTACCCCTTAATACCAGCCCCCAAATTCCCTTCGGAGCTCCTCAAATTCAGCCCCTCTGCTAATCCTCCAATGCCAGTCTCCAGCCTCCATTCCACCTCCCCCCCGTCCCCTCCTACTCCCCTAATACCAGCTCCCAAATCCCCTCCCCAACTCCCCCATGACCACTTTCAAGCACCTCCCCCTCACTTTCAGGTCTCACATCCCCATCCCAGGAGCCCCCCAACTTTTTCATGGCCCCTTCCTAGGCCCCCCAACAGGAGACCTTTGCCAGTCCCCCTAGACACCACCCCAACACTCTCATGACTCCCTCCTCTCTCCCCATATCAGCTCCCAGACGCCCCCATCTCTGCCCCAGGCCCCGCCCTCGCGGGTTCCTTGACTTAGGGCCGCTTCTCGCGTGCGTCCCCAGCTCCCGCCCGGCAGCCCGGCGCTCCGTCCCGGGCTGGCGGCCCCAGCCAGCCGCCGCCGCCGCCGGCCCCGCCCCCGGGCACCATGCTGCCCTCGCAGGAAGCCTCCAAGCTCTACCACGAGCACTACATGCGGAACTCGCGGGCCATCGGCGTGCTGTGGGCCATCTTCACCATCTGCTTCGCCATCATCAACGTGGTGGTCTTCATCCAGCCCTACTGGGTGGGCGACAGCGTGAGCACTCCCAAGCCTGGCTACTTCGGCCTCTTCCACTACTGCGTGGGCAGCGGGCTGGCGGGCCGCGAGCTCACCTGCCGGGGCTCCTTCACCGACTTCAGCACCATCCCGTCCAGCGCCTTCAAGGCGGCCGCCTTCTTCGTGCTGCTCTCCATGGTGCTGATCCTCGGCTGCATCACCTGCTTTGCGCTTTTCTTCTTCTGCAACACGGCTACGGTCTACAAGATCTGCGCCTGGATGCAGCTCTTGGCAGGTAGGGGAGGGGCTGGGCAGAACCCCCGGAACAGGCGTCGAGGATGGGGCTCTTTCCTGCCAGGTCCCCTTCCTGAAGGGGTCAGATAGATTCTGCTTCTCTGTGTTAAGACACACACCTCCTTGGCTGAGGGACCCTCAGTGGCTACTGGGGAGGGGGTGCGCTGGAGAGAGACACCTTAGGGCAGAGGACAGAGCCTTAGGACTGGGTAGGCGGGTCTGTTTGCTTGGATATGGGCAGACTGCATTTATTGATGGGTTAGCATCATGTTAGTGTCTCTAAGGGTCTCTGTTGGCTATCTTGGGGGAAATATTTATCTCAATGAGAGGTTGCTGTAGGTATGATCGATTTCTGTTACGTTGAAAAAAAGCATGAGATGGGGAATCAAGAGTTCTGCCTTGGACTTTTAACTTGCTGACGCTATCAACTTGGGTGTTCCACTTTACTTCTCTGAGGCTCGGTTTCCTCCTCTGTAAAACAGTGGAGACGATTTCAAAAGGACAAACAAAAGAGGGTTTGGTAGTGTTTAAAATGCTGTGATGGGGTGGGAGAGGCTGTCTATAGTGCTTTTCCAATGTTTGAGATGTGAGTGGTTGAAAGCACTGGGCAACATGGGTCTCTGGAGGGCAGGTCTCCATCCCCCACCCCCACCTTTGCACCAGGCAGGAAAGTTCTGGTGCCATGCCCAATGGGAATGAGTCCCTGGGACCCTCTGAAATGCTTGACCAAGACAGTCATCTTACCCTAAGAACCAGAGAAGGCCCTTTTGGGAATGAGAAATGCTGAGACAGTTTTCCAGGATCCATTAGAGTCTCCCACTTCCACCTACCTTTTGATCAGAGACAGATTTTGAAGACTCAGCAACTTGGGCTTTTGCCTAATTGCTGGCAGGGAAGAGAGTTGGTCTGGGGAAAGTGGGGCCAGGGAATGGGAAGGGTGAGAGAGGAGAGCAGGTGAAGGGAAAAGTTTGGAGTCTTCCAGGAATGAGAAATAGAAGGGGGAAATGTGATTATCATGCAGCAGAGATTTTTTTTTTTTAATAAGCACCTCAGGACATTCAACAAGTGTCTGCCATTCCAAAAGAGACCCCCTGGAGGAGGCATTATATCACTTGCTGATTATTCCATTGCTCAAAGCATTGCAGAGAGTTAGCTTTGGAGCATGGGGTGTAATCACTTGAATATTTTCATTGAGAAGAAACCTCTTTTTTTTTTTTTTTGAGATGGAGTCTTGCTTGTTGCCCAGGCTGAAGTGCAGTGGCACAATCTCGGTTCACTACAACCTCTGCCTCCCAGGTTCAAGCGATTCTTCTGCCTCAGCCTCCTGAGTAGCTGGGACTACAGATGCATGCCACCACGCCTGGTTAATTTTTGTATTTTTAGTAGAGATGGGGTTTAACCATATTGGCCAGGCTGGTCTCAAACTCCTGACCTCATGATCTGCCCGCCTCAGCCTCCCAAAGTGCTGGGATTACAGGCGTGAGCCACCGTGCCCGGCCTGAAACCTCTATCTTTTAAAGGAGGAACGTAATTTTTGGAAATGGCTGGAAGTCACTCCAGGTCAAGTATAGAGAATACAATGGGTGACCAAATTGATAATTGTCACTTGGAATGAAAGCCAAGGTGTGAGTATATGAAGACCAGTCATGAATTTGGTCTATTTCCACAAGAGGACTTTTAAAATGCAGGGAGGAATTACTGCCTCATTGGAAAAATTGCCCAAACTCCTAAAAGGACTACTTTGAAGAAGGCAGAGGTGGACATTCTAATGGACCTGTTTCAAATTCATCTCACCCAACTCAATTTAGATGTGGATTTTTTAGGATTGTTGAAGAGGATGAGAAAGGTGAACTATAGGATGTGAGGAATATGGCTCCATACTTCTCTGTGGTACCCAGGGAGGTGATAGTATATATTTCTAGTCTATTTCTCCTACAAAGGCAAGCTGGAACCCTCAATTCATCAACCTTAATTTGGAGTCTGCAGATGGGTTGCTGACCTCTTGGCCTTCAAATTCTCTGTAATCTGTGTGGGCTTAATCTTGGAGATTTGATGAACTGTCCAACATCCCCCCATACAATCATAGATTTTCAGGGACCTTAGAGATCAGCTCCATCAAATCTCACCTTTCCCTCCCCCTGTTTCAGAGAGAGGAAACAGTATAAAGATGGGAAGGGCTTACTTAAAGTCACACAGCTGATAAGGGAGGAAGCTAGTTCTACAACTGGGGGTTCTTGACTTCTGGCTCAGGACACTTTCCCTTTCATTACTGCCCCACCCATGTGGACTGAGGGGGCAGTTGGCAGAGTTGAACAGTTTATTTCATTTTGTTCAGAGATTTCTGAATTCTCTGGGTGAGTGACTGGTTCACTTTGGTTAATAAAGCGACACAAGGACAGAGGCCAGAGCACTGGACTACGAGTGTTGGAATGCGGTTCTTGGCTGACTTGGATCTGTGACTCACCGTGTAGTGTTAAGTAAGCCTTTAAGTTTAAATCTCAGTTTCCCATTTGTACCATAGGGGATGGGGAGCAAGTAGGTAAGCTGATTTAAAGTATCTCTTGGGGGCTGGGCTCAGTGACTCATGCCTGTAATCCCAGCACTTTGGGAGGCTAAGGTGAGTTGATCACATGAGGTCTGGAGTTTAAGACCAGCCTGACCAACACGGAGAAACCCCATCTCTACTAAAAATAAAAATTAGCCAGGCATGGTGGCGGATGCTTGTAATCCTAGCTACTCGGGAGGCTGAGGCAGAAGAATCTCTTGAAGCTGGGAGGTGGAGGTTGTGGTGAGCTGAGATGGCACCATTGCACTCCAGCCTGGGCAACAAGAGTGAAACTCTGTCTCAAAAATAAATAAATAAATAAAATAAAGTATCTTTTGGTCAGACATGGTGGCTCACGCCTATAATCCCAGCACTGTGGGAGGCTGAGGTGGGAAGATTGCTTGAGGCCAGGAATTGGAGACTAGCCTGTTTTTTGTTTGGTTTGTATCTGCGAAAAATAACATAAAATAAGTAAAAAATGTCAGCCCTGTGGGGATCCTGGAACAACTCTTCCATCAAGATCATTCCATTCAGAAAGTGATAAATCACTCATCCTTAGAGGAACTGTGGAGAATCAAAGGGCTTTGTTTGTGTCAGATAAGAATTAAAGTGCCTATCATATGATTTTGTTCCTGTTAACTTTTATTCAAGTATTTTAGGGTCTTCTGAGTACAGAGCATGGGGCCATTGGAAAAATACAAAAAGACATTTATTCTTTTGTTTGTTTTTCACCCGCTCTGTAACCATCCCAATGTTTAGTCCTGTAATAGTGAGATGCATAAGACATCATCCCTGTCTCTAAGGATCTTAAGTCTATACAATGCAATTCCTGCTCTCAGGGAGCATACTCTCTAGTTAGGTCACTATATTAGTCAACAGTCCTTCAGTGGCAAATGACAGAAACCAAACTTGAGCTGGCTTAAATAAATTAGAATAAAATAAAGAGGCTAGGGTTTATTGGCTCACTTAATTTGAAAGTCAAGAGTATTTGGCTTCGGGCATGGACAGAGCCAGAAGCTCAAAGCATGCCATGAAGAATCTGTCTCTCTCCATTTCTTGGTTCCTCTGTGTTCGCTCATTTTAAATCCACTTCTGTCTTCAAGGTGACAAATAAGGCTACTAGTAGCTCCAATTTACATTGTTTCAGCTTAGCAGTGCCTGTGGAAAAAGAAGAATTCCAGCAAACATTCCAGGGCTGAGGCAGCAGATTAGCCCAGCTTGGTCAAGTGTCCACCTCTTAATTAATCATGGTGACTTTGTTTACGGCCCAAGCTACATGCCCATCCCTGAAACCACACATGGACTGATAGTGGAGAAAGGTCGATTTCCTCAAAGATACATCAAGCGTGAGCAGTGGCAGAGGGGTAGCATGGGCAAGACAAGCACCAAACTCCCATCTCAGCCCCCTCAGTAGTTAGGACTACAGGCACACACCACCATGCCTGGTTAATTATTTTATTTAATTTATTTTTTGAGATGGAGTCTTGCTCTGTTGCCCAGGCTGGAGTGAGGTGGCATGATCTTGGCTCACTGCAACCTCCACCTCCTGAGTTCAAGCGATTTCTGGCTAATTTTTGTATTTTTTAGTAGAGATGGGGTTTCACCGTGTTGGCCAGGCTGGTCTTGAACTCCTGAGCTCAAGTTATCAGCCCACCTCAGTCTTTGTTTTATTTTTTGTAGAGACAGGATCTCACTATGTTTTCCAGACTGTTCAACTCTTGGCCTCAAGTGATCCTCCCACCTTAGCCTCCCAAAGTGCTGAGATTATAGGCCTGAGCCACGGCGCCCGGTATATTTCCCCGGGTCTCATTTCAGATTTGATTTGGGATTTTATTCTTCCACTGTCTTTGTTGTATGTCCATGATAACTGATAAATGCATTGAGAGAATTTCTTTCCTCTCTCCCTCCTCCCCTCCCTCTTTCTTCTGTTCCTCCCTCATTTCTTTCTTCCTCCCCCAACTCTCCCTTCCTTCTCCTCTCTCTTTTTAGTACTTTCAAGTGGCTGTTTTACTTTCTTTCTTCTCTTCTAATGTTCTCCTTTCCTTCCGTCCCTTTACTTTTGCCTCACTTTTCTCTCCCCACCCCACTTCTTTTCTTTCTCACATAAATCCTTGTGTCTGTGAGGCACTGTGCTAGCCTCTAGAGATCCTGAGTAGGAATCCTTGCTCCCAGGAAGCTCATAGTCTGATGGGAGAGGCAGAAACAAACACAGATCATCACAATGTTGTACAATACATGAAATGGGAGATTCAGGCACAGGGTATTCTGAGGGCAGCGAGGGAACTTCCAACATAGTTAAGGACAGCCGGGGAGATTTTCCAGAAAGGGTAACATTTGACCTGAGTCTTAAAGGATGGGTAGGAAAGAGGAAGAGGATGATCAAAGGCATGGAGGTGAGAATAGCTACTGTGTCTGGGGAATCTAAGGAACTAGACCAGGAAAGGTAAGAGTTGAGACTGGGGAAGTCGGCTGGAGCTGGACTGTAGAGACCTTCTAAGTCATGGTAAGGAGTTCACACTTTATTTTTGTTTGTTTTGAGACAGAGTCTGACTCTATCGCCTGGTCTGGAGTGCAGTGCTGTGATCTCAGCTCACTGCAACCTCTACCTCCTGGGTTCAAGCAATTTTCCTGCTTCAGCCTCCTGAATAGCTTGGATTACAGGTGCCCGCCACCACGCCTAGCTAATTTTTGTATTTTTAGTAGAGATGGGGTTTCACCATGTTTGCCAGGCTGGTCTTGAACTCCTGACCTCAGATGGCTACCTTGGTATCCCAAAGTGCTGGGATTACAGGCATGAGCCACCATGCCTGACCTGACTTTATTTGTAGATAGCAGTTCATTGTTGAAGGTTTTTATTTTTATTTTTTCCAGACTTTTGACTGTTTGGAAAAGTAATACATATACACAAGACAAAATTTGGAAGGTAAAAAGGGCACACAGGCAGACATAAGTCTCCTTTACATCCTCACCCCCACCTGTTTCTCCAAGAGACAACTCCATTACCAGTTTGAGTACCCTTTCCAAAAAATTTCTTAAATATGCAAGCAAATGCAAACATGTTTTTTAAAAAATATAAATAGTGTATTAATCATCTATGGCTGCATAACAAATTACCCCTAGCCGGGCACAGTGGCACTCATGTGTAATCCTAGGACTTTGAGGAGCTGAGGTGGGCTGATCACTTGAGCCCAGGAGTTTGAGACCAGCCTGGGCAACATGGTGAAACTCCATCTCTACAAAAACATACAAAAACTAGCTGAGCGTGGTGGCACATTCCTGTATTCCCAGCTACTCAGGAGGCTGAGGTGGGAGGGTCACCTGAGTCCAGAGAGGTCAAGGCTGCATTGAGCCATGACTGTGCCACTGCACTCTAGCCTGAGTGACAGAGTGAGACCTTGTTTCAAAAAAACAAAACCCAGAACAAACAAACAAACAAACAAAAAACTTACCCCAAAACTTAATCCCCCAAATCAACAAGCATTTATGATCTTTGTTTCTATAAAGACACAGGACTTTGGGAGCAGCTTAGATGGGCAGGTAGCTGTGGCTCAGGGTTTCTCATGAAGTTGCAACCAAGACCTCAGCTGGGGGTGCAGTCATCCTAAGGATGACTGGGCTGAAGGACCCACTTTTAAGTTCATTCTTGTGGGTGCTGGCAGGAGACCTCAGAATGAGTGCTCTCAGAGAGAAAAAGGGAGAAGCCATGCTGCCCATCCCTTTTTGGTGGCAAGAACTGTATTGAGATATAATTCCTATGTCATATAATTCACTCGTATCAAGTGAACTATTACATGGTTTTTAGTACATTCATGGAGTTATGCATCCATGACCACAACCAGTTTCTTAAGACGAAACCTCATATACTTTAGCTGTCACTCCTTAACTCCTGGCCCCCTATCCTCCTCAGCCCTAAGCAACCACTAATTTACTTTCTGTCTCTCTATATTAGCCTATTCTAGACAATTCAAATGAATGGGATCATACAACATGTGACTTTTTTTTTTTTTTCTGCGATAGGGCCTTGCTCTGTTACCCAGGCTGGAGTACGGTGTTGCAGTCATAGCTCACTGCAGCCTCAATCTCTTGGGCTTAAGTGATCCTCCCACCTCAGCCTCCCAAGTAGCTAGGATTACAGGCACGTATCACCATGCCTGGCTAATTTTTTAAAAATTTTGTAAAAACGAGTTATCTCTATGTTGCCCAGGCTGGTCTTGAACTCCTGAACTCAAGCAATCCTTCTGCCTTGATCTCCTCAGGTGGTGGGATTTCAGGTATGCGCCACCACTTATTATTTTTTTCTTTTTGAGACAGAGTCTCGCTCTGTCGCCCAGGTCGGAGTGCAGTGGTGTGATCTCAGCTCACTGCAACCTCCACTGCCCAGGTTCAAGCGATTCTTGTGCCTCAGCCTCCCAAGTAGCTGGGATTATAGGCACACACCACCACACCTGGCTAATTTTTGTAGTTTTAGTAGAGATGAGGTTTCACCTTGTTGGCTAGGCTGGTCTCAATCTCCCGACCTCAGGTGATCCGGCCCACCTCAGCCTCCTAAAGTGCTGGGATTACAGGTGTGAGCCACCATGCCTGGCCTTGTGTACAAGTTTCCAGGTAGACATGTGCCTTCATTTCTTTTGCATACATACCTAGATGTAGGATTTCCAGGACAAATGGCAACTCCGTATTTAAAATTTTGAGAAACTGGCAGATGGTTCCCAAAGTGGCTTGCCAAATCCAAGATCACAAAGATTTACCCCTGTGTTTTCTTCTAAAAGTTTTGTAGTTTTGGCTCTTACATTTAGGTCTTTGATCTACCATTTTCTTTTTCTTTTTTTTTTTTTTAGGCGAAGTTTTGCTCTGTCACCCAGGCTGGAGTGCAGTGGTGCAATCTCGACTCACTGCAACCTCTGCCTCCCAGGTTCAAGCAATTCTCCTGCCTCAGCCTCCCTATTAGCTGAGATTACAGGTGCATGCCACCACACCTGGTTAATTTCTGTATTATTAGTAGAGACAGGTTTTTACCATGTTGGCCAGGCTGGTCTCAAACTTCTGACCTCAGGTGATCCACCTGCCTCAGCCTCCCAAAGTGCTGGGATTACAGGTGTGAGCCACTGTGTCCAGTCTTTGATCCACTCTGAGTTAATTTTTGTATATGGAGTGAGATACGGGGTCTGAATTTATATTTTTGCATGTGGCTATTCAACTTCCCAGCACCAAGATTGTTCTTTTTTCATTGAATGGTTCTAGTACTCTTGTAAAATGTCAATTGACCATAGATACTTAGATTACTTTCTAGACTCTCAATTCTATTCCATTGGTCTATATATCTATCCTTATGCCAGACTAGGCTGTCTTTTAAAATTTTTATTTTATTTTATTTTAATTATTTATTTTATTTTTTTGAGACAGGGTCTCACTCTGTCACCCAGGCTGGAGTATAGTGGTGTGATCATGGCTCACTGCAGCCTCAACCTCCTGGGCTCAACTGATCTCCCACCTCAGCCTCCCAGTAGCTGGGACCACAGGCTTGCACCACCATGCCTCGCTAATTTTTTTTTTTCTTAATTTTTGAAAAGACAGGGTCTTGCTATATTGCCCAGGCTGGTCTCAACCTCCTGGGCTCAAGCAATCCTCCCTCTCAGCCTCTCAAAATACTGGGATGACAGGCATGTACCACTGTGACCAGCCCAGGCTGTCTTGATTACTGTTGATTTCTAGTTAGTTTGAAATCAGGAAGTGTGGGTCCTCCAACTTAGTTCTTCATTTTCAAGGTTGTTCTGGCTATCACACTGCCTTTTATGTCTTGATAGCAGACATCACAAACCATTACTTATGCCACACTCTATTACTAGAAGTAAGTTCCTAAATCCAGCCCACATTCTAGAGGAGAATTAGGATGCTTCTCTTGAAGGGAGGAATATAAAATAATTTGTGGACATATTTCCAGGCCATCACTAATGGTAAATACTAAACACTTGGTTCTGTGGCTTGCGTTCTTACTCAACAATACATCTTGGAGATAGTTCCATATCAATGTGTAAAGAACCACCTTTTTCTTAACAACTGCATAATAAACTTTTTTTTTTGAGACAGAATCTCGCTCTTGTCCCCCAGGCTGAAGTGTAGTGGCATGATCTCGGCTCAGAGCAACCTCCACCTCCAGGGTTCAGGCGATTCCCCTGCCTCAACCTCCCAAGTAGCTGGGATTACAGGCACCTGCCACCAGGCCTGGCTAATTTTTGTATTTTTAGTAGGGACAGGGTTTCACCATGTTGGTCAGGCTGGTCTTGAACTTCTGACCTCAGGTGATCCGCCCCGCCTCGGCCTCCCAAAGTACTGGGATTACAGTGTGAGCCACTGCGCCCAGCCAACAACTGCATAATAAACTTTTCTATAGATGCATCATGATTTAATTAATATTTATTTACAATATTTTGCTAGAATAATGCTTCAGTGAATAATGTTATATGTAAATAATCTAATACATGTGTAAGTATAAGGCTAAAGCCCTAGAAGGGGAATTGCTGGATTAAGTGGTATGTACATTTACAATTTGACAGATCCAACAACAGTGCCCTTCACAGAAGTTGTACAAAGTTACACTCCCACCAGCGATGTATGATAGTACCTGTTTCTCCATGTCCTTGCCAACTATTATCAAATATTTCATTTTTTCCAACTTTATAGATAGAAAACACTCTCTTATTGTGGTAATTTGCCTTTCTATTATTATGAATGAGATAGAATACCTCTTTTATATATATAATTCTTATATATATATATATTTAAATAGAATACCTCTTTTATATATATAATTCTTTTATATATATATATATATATTTAAACTGTCTTAAATTTTTGAAAATCAATATAATGGTATTTTTCCACTTTGATTTGTAAGAGCTCTTTATCTACTAAGAAAGGTAGCCTTCTGTATGTGAAGTGAGTTACAAAAATTGCTTCCCAGTTTATCTTTTGACTTTGTCTATGGATTTTTTCCCCCATAGGGAAATTGTTTTCTTCTTACCATAAGCAAATCATCAATTCTCTTTTTTATGGCTGCTGGGTTTAGTGTTAAACCTAGAAAGGCTCTGAAGTGTTTCAAGGCTGAGGGGAACATGATTGGATCTGGTTGTTGGCTGAGAGGATGGATTGGAGGTGTCAGGAGGACAAGGGTTGGACTATTCTCTTTTTTTTTTTTTTAAGATGGAGTCTCACTCTATCACCCAGGCTGGAGTGCAATGGTGCAATCTCAGCTCACTGCAACCTCTGCCTCCTGGGTTCAAGCAATTCTTCTGCCTCAGCCTCCTAAGTAGTTGGAACTACAGGCGCCTGCTACCACGCTCAGCTAATTATTGTATTTTTTAGTAGAGATGGGGTTTCGCCATGTTGGTCAGGCTAGTATAGAACCCCTGACCTCAAGTGATCCACCCGCTTTGGCCTCCCAAAGTGCTGCGATTACAGGTATGAGCCACTATACCCGGCCCCAGGGCAGTTTAATGTGTTATGAGTGCCCTGGATCAACAATCTGTACCTGGCACATAGATGTTTAATTAGTGTCTATTGAATGAATGAATGATGATATCAGATTTAAGTCTCAGCTCTGTCACCCATTCCTTTGGAGGAAGCACAGTTTGGTGGTCAGAAAACCTGAATTTGGGCCAGATGTGGTGGCTTATAACTATAATCCCAGCATGTTGAGAGGCTGAGGTGGGCAGATCCCTTGAGTTCAGGAGTTTGAGACCAGCCTGGTGAACGTTGGGGAATCCCATCTCTACTAAAAATACAAAAAAATTAGCCAGGCATGGTGGTGTGTGCCTATAATCCCATTACTCAGGAGACTAAGGCAGGAGAATCACTTGAACCCGGGAGGCGTAGGTTGCAGTAAGCCAAGATCACTCCACTGTACTCTAGCCTGGGTGGCAAAGCAAGACTCCATTTAAAAAAAAATCAGGCCAGGCGTGGTGGCTCATGCCTGTAATCCCAGCACTTTGGGAGGCTGAGGCGGGCAGATCACGAGGTCAGGAGTTTGAGACCAGCCTGACCAACATGGTGAAACTCATCTCTACTAAAAATACAAAAAAATTAGCTGGGCATGGGGGCACACGCCTGTAATCCCAGCTACTCAGGAGGCTGAGGCAGGAGAATCTCTTGAATATGGGAGGCAGAGGTTGCAGTGAGCCGAGATAGCGTCACTGCACTCCAGCCTGGGCGACAGAGTGAGATACTGTCTCAAAAAGAAAAAGAAAGACAGAAGGAAGAAAGGGAGGAAGGAAGGTAGGAAACCTGAATTGGAAGGAAGGAAGGTAGGAAGGAAGGAAGGAAGGAAGGAAGGAAAGAAGGAAAGAAAGAAAGAAGGAAAGAAGCATAGAAGGAAAGAAGGAAGGAAGGAAACCTGAATTTGAATCCTGATCGTGGGGTTACCAACTAAGTGTTCTCAGGAATGTTACCTGCTTTCTGAGTCTCAATTTACTCACCTATAAAATGGTGACAATAATAAACACTGGCTCATGGGGCTGTTGAAGGATTGATTGTGAATTTGTCTGTACATTATGGCATAAACAAAACCCTTATTAAGTGTTAGCCATTATTATTTGTTGCTATGTGACCAGAATCAAATCACTTTGGCTTCAACTTTCCAGCATTCCATGGCCTGTGCTACAACAAGGGAGAAAGGATTGAAAAGTGGGAAGAATTGGGAGAGGAGACTGGAGAAGTAGTTAAGGCTGGCTTATGGAGGGTCTTGACAGTGGCTTTGGAGTTTGGGTCTTATTCTTAGATGATGAACAATCACTTTCAGGCATGCAAGTGACCAGGGCCAGATGTGGGTTTAGAAAGATGGCTTGGGAGGCTGCTGTGGAGAATGGACCGGTTGGAGGCTTGATGGGAGCAGAGAGCCCAGGAAGAAAGTGATCCAGGTGAGAGATGCCAAAGATGGCAGAGGGAGAGGAGGAGAAAGATTGGAGGCTTATTTAGAAGACCAAAGGGTATGTTGAGTTTGAAGAGAAGGCAGTTTGTTATGATGACTGCAAGTTTCTTATGGATGATTGGATCTGTGGAGTGATATTCACAAAGGACGTAGGATGAAAATCAGATATGAGGCAGAGGAAGAGGAGGTCTGTTTAGGAAACGCTGATTTTGAGGTTCTTATGGGATGCGCAAGAGGAAAGGTCCAGTGAGTGTTTGGATACTGAGGTCTGGGGATAAGGAGAAGGTCTCAGCTGTGGACGGTGATTTGAGGCATCATCGTATGAATCTAAGCATGAAGGAAATTGCCCAGGGAGAATGTATGGAGGGAGAAGAGACAGCCTAGGGAACAGCAAACTTAAGGGGCAGGTGGAAGAGGAGGAGCCAGAAAAACCAACTGTGAGAGGAGTCAGAGCTGGAGGGGGCAAATTAGCAACTGAGGGGCTGAGGAAGACAGGCTCGAGGAAGGCTGCATGTCTGGAGGAGAAGGTGGACTTGGAAGGGATGGGGAGAACAGCAGGAGGCTTTTCACCAAACCCTAGAGGTGGATGTGGCAGAGCCAGCCTAGGACAATAGGGGGAACCTGAGGAGGGACAGATGCTGAGGTTATTAACAGGCTGTGGACTTTGTGCAGGCTGGGCCTAGGGTGGCAGGTAAGAGTAAATGCTGTTAACAAATAATTACCACACAAAATGATGGGGGTACCATCTCTCCATGAGGCATCTGTGACGCCAGATGCAATTATTTGTTTTCCCAACAGTGCCCCCCTCCAAAACTGTGAGCCCCTCAAGATCTAGAACCATGAGTTGAGACTGAATGACTTAGAGGAAGAGTGTTCCAGGTACAGGGGAAGAATTTGACACGTTTTCAGGGACAGAAAGGAGGGCAGTGTGGCAAGAGTGAAAGCAAGAGGCTGAATGGCACCAGAGGAAATGGAGAGAGGCGGGGGCCTGGAAGCCACGGTCAGCTGTTGCCGGAGTTTTATTCTGAATGCCATGGGGAGACAGTTAAGTAGGAGAGTGATACCTTCTGGTTTCTTTCTTTCTTTCTTTCTTTCTTTTTTTTTTTTAAGACAGGGTCTTGCTCTGTTGCCTAGGCTGGAGTACAGTAGCACAATTATAGCTCACTGTAGCCTCAGATTCCTGAGCTCAAGTGATCCTCCCATTTCAGCCTTCTGAGTAGCTGGGACTACAGGTGTGCACTACCACACCTGGCTAATTTTTTTTAGAGATGGGGTCTCACTGTGTTGCCCAGGCTGATCTTGATCTCCTGGCCTCAAGCAATCCTCTCACTTCATTCTTCCACAGTGCTGGGATTACAGGCATGAGCCACTGTGCCTGGCCATGATACCATTTGTTTTTGAATGTTCATTCTGATGCTGAATGGGGAACAGGTGAGAGTGGGTCAAGGGTAGAAGCAGAGAAACCAGTTTGAGGGTGACTCTGGCAATCCGGGAGGAAGATCATGGGCCTTGAAACAAGGTGGTAGCTAGCAGTGGAGATGGGGAGAAGGGGTCTGGTGCTGGACATTTTTTGGAGGTTGAGCCAGTCAGCCTTGCAAATGGATTGGGTGTGGGAGGTGAGGAAAAGGGAGGAGCTAGGATACTTCCCAGGCTGCCCTCAGCATCTGGGTTGTTGGATGGGACAGGAGACCCCTCCTAGATGCTGATAGAGGCATTTAGATTAGGCCTGGATCTCTCATTTTTGAAGGAAAAGCTCAGCCTCTCTTGTAAGATAAGCCCCTGCCCTGGATGGACAGAAACAGAGCTGGGTGCTCAGACCTGGTAGGGAGGGCCTGTGGACAGGCATCCCCAACCCACCTCCCAAACTTCCTTCTCCTGGGGGATCTCCGAGTGAGACAATTGTCACCACGGACCCCTTGTGTCCTTGGGAAGCCATTCCCTTTGAAAGCTGTGGCCCCTGGTCAGACCCAGTGGCTCACGCCTGTTATACCAGCACTTTGGGTGAGTCAGTTGGATCACCTGAAGTCAGGAGTTCGAGACCAGCCTAGCCAACATGGCGAAATCCCGACTCTAAAAAAATACAAAAATTAGCTGAGTGTGGTGGTACATGCCTGTAGTCCCAGCTACTCAGGAGGCTGAGGCTGGAGAACCACTTGAACCTGGGAGGCAGAGGTTGCAGTGAGCCAAGATCACACCACTGCACTCCAGCCTGGTGACAAGGGTGAGACTTCATCTCAAAAAAAGAAAGAAAGAAAGAAAGAAAGGAAGGAAGGAAGGAAGGAAGGAAAGAAGGAAAGAAAGAAAGAGAAAGAAAGAGAGAGAGAAAGAGGCCCAGCGTGGTGGCTCACGCCTGTAATCTCAGCACTTTGGGAGGCCGAGGCAGGTGGATCACCTGAGGTCAGGAGTTCAAGACCAGCCTGGCCAACATGGTGAAACCCTGTCTTTAAAAAAAGAGAGAAAGAAAGCAAGCTGTGGCCCTAGTGTGAACAGAAATCATTCACTGGACTTCCCTCAGCCCCAAACCCAGCCAGGTCCAGGTCCTTCTGGAAAAACCTTCCTAAATCAAAGGAGAGACTGTCAGAGGACACAAGCAGATGGCTGTGTATTCTGTGCTACACTGATTCTTTGTATATCTCACCTTTTCTAAGTTGTATTTCATTTAAAGAATTAGCACTGTTTTTTGTGGAAAAATTGGAGAATATATTTTGAGCAGAATTACACCCATAGTCTTACTCTCCCAGCAACAGTCATTCTTAACTGCATGGTCTCTACTCAACAGTATAGAGTGCTGGTTAGAAGCAGGCTGTCTGGGTCCTGCAACTTACCAGTTGTGTGACCCTGGATAACTTGGATAACCTCGAATCTCTTGCACCTCAATGTCCTCATCTGTAAAAAGAAGATAATAACAGCATCTGTGCCATAGAGTTGTGGGAATTAAATGAACTAACATGTGTAAAGTACTTATTATAGCACCTGGCATGGTAAATTCTGTATAACTATTTGCTGTCACTGTGTGGACATTTTTCCAAAAAAGAAATTATGTTGTGTGTTATTTTTAAAAGCCTTTTGAAACCTAATACATCATGAGTATTTCTTATATATCATTAAACCTTCCTCAGTATACTTTTAGTAGCTGAATAGTATTCCGTGGTATGAAAGAGCTATATTCCTGTATTGATATAGTAGGGCTTTTTGTCTTTCCTTCCTTCCTTCATTATTTCTCCTCCTTTTCCTCCCCTTGCTCTTATACCCTCCCTCCTTCTCTTTTTCTTCTCCCGCCCTCTCTCTCTCTTTTATAAACAGCAATGTGATTAATATCCTCATAGCTAAATCTTACAGCACATCTGTGAACACCTTCTTATGATAAGTTCCTGGAAATTGGCAAGCTCAATCAAAATGCGTTTAAAGGTTTTATTTTTGTTTTTTGAGATTAATTCATGATTTCTATAAGTTACATTTGACCTGTGCACTGCTTTTCTTTGCTGCCTTAATTATTTCATTCCAAGCAAATGAAAATATCTGGCAGTAGTCACTTACTAGCAGCCAACTCCCACCCGCTTTATGGTTTCTGTTGGTAATTTATTTAGCTGGCTTCAAATTCAAAAGGTGCAACAGGTTATCAGAGAAAAATCTGCTCCTCCAGCTACCCAATGCCCCTTTTTAGAAGGAGCCAAGGTTGTCAGTGTCTTATAAATATGTCCGGAAATAGTTTATGTACCTGCAAGAAAATATACCCCCACATACATATGATTTCCTGCCTCTATTGAAATGGGAAGATCGTGTAGTATTTGTTACCGTGAGCCTTGCCTTTGACTTAGCAGGGTATCCAGAGATCATTCCACATCAGCACATAAGGAGCTTCCTCATTCTCTTTAATGACTGATTATATTATTGAATGCTACTGCAGAGGGGCACTGTACCTAATCAGTTACCTGTTGGTGGGCATTTATTTCCAATGTTTTCTTATTACACATAATGGTATGCAACAATTTTTTTTTTTAAGAGATGGGGTTTCACCATGTTGGCCAGGGTGGTCTCGATCTCTTGACCTTGTGATCTGCCCGCCTCAGCCTCCCAAAGTGCTGGGATTACAGGTGTGAGCCACCATGCTCAGCCAACTTTTTTTTTTTTTTGAGAAAAGGTCTTGCTCTGTCTCCCAGGGTGGAGTGCAATGGGACAATCTCAGCTCACTGCAACCTCTGCATCCCAGGCTCAAACGATTCTCCTGCCTCAGCCTCCCAAGTAGCTGAGACTACTGCATGGTGGCATGCACCTCCATGCCCGGCTAATTTTTTGGTATTTTTTTGTAGAGATGGGGTTTTGCCATGTTGCCCAGGCTGGTCTCAAACCCCTGGGCTCAAGTGGTCCACCTGCCTCAGCCTCCCAGAGTACTGAAATTACAGGCATAAGCCTCTGTGCCCAGCCCTATGCAGCTT
>NW_016107596.1:3301233-3309299 GCF_001604975.1 Cebus imitator
CTACAGTCCAAAGAAAATCACAAAGTGAACATGACTATGAAAAAAGCACCCAGGTCATAAACCTCATTCCCCCTTCCAGGCACTCCCCTAAAGCTAACCACTATCCTGACTTTAAATCCTATAGATTTTTAATGCCTGTTTTTGAAATGTATGTAAGTGGGATCACAGTTTTGCTTCACATTATGACTGTAAGATTCATGTAGGTTGTTGCAGGTAACCACGGTTTGTCCGTCTTCACTGCTATATACTATCTCATTGGATTAAACTGCACAATTTATTTATCCATTACATTGTTAATAGACACTTGGGTTATTTGCAATCTGGGACTGTGAATAAAGCTCCTACGAACCTTCTAGCACATATGTTTTTGTGAGCTCATCTACACAGTTCAGCTGGGGATAGCCTGAAAAGAGTGGTCTGAGTCTAGGGGATGGTTTATTGGGTTCAACCCCAGCAGACACTACGGCAAGCAGCTTTTGGAGACTGTTATACCCAGTGCTGGGTTGCCTTCCAGTGCCTGCCCCCTTTGAACTTCTAGACTTTTTCCTTCTCTTGCTGAGGAGGGTCCTAACACATAGGGGACATGTGGCATGGGGTGGAAGGGCGAAGTTTCCTTTGGTAGCTTCTGCAGCCCCACATTGTCCTCCAGGATCCCTGCAGCAGCAGAATCTTCTGCCCCCTGAGACCTGTTTCTCCCCTCTTGCTGAGCTTCCATCTGCAGGGCCTGGGGGACAGGGACCCAGATATAAAAGCAGGAGGTGGCAGATCAGAAAGACCACATCAGGGGAGAAGGGAGTGGGGCCTCTGGAGAGTCTGTTCGGGGACAGAAGACCCTGAGCACACCCAGTCTGACCCCCTGTAATGGGTGGCAGCTGTGTTGAGTCATGCACAGAGTGGCAACTGAACACAAAAAAGGCCTCCTTCTAGGAGTGCCCAGCTGAGCAGGGGCCTCTTGAGTGTAACAGTGTTTTAATGAAACTATTAAAAAGCTAAGCATAGGCCAGGTACAGTGCTTCATGCATGTAACCCCAGCACTTTGGGAGGTCAAGGAGGGAGGCTTGAGGCCAGGAGTTTGAGACAAGCCTGGAAAGAGAGTAATACTCCATTTCTACAAAATATTTAAAAATTAGCTGGGTGTGGTGGCTCGTGCCTGTAGTCCCAGCTACTGGGGAAGCTGGTGCAGGAGGATCACTTGAGACCAGGTGTTTGAGGCTGCAATGAGCTATGATTACACCACTGCACTCCAGCCTGGGTGACAGGGCGGGACCTTATCTCAAAAGTATAATAACAATAGCTCAAGGCCGGGTACGGTGGCTCATGCCTGTAATCCCAGCATTTTGTGAAGTCGAGGTGGGTAGATCAACTGAGGTGAGGAGTTTGAGACCAGCCTGGCCAACGTGGTGGAACTCCATCTCTATTAAAAATTTTTAAAAATTAGCTGAGTGTAGTGGCGCACACCTGTCATCCCAGCTACTCAGGAGGCTGAGGCACAAGAATTGCTTGAACCTGGGAGGGAGAGGTTGCAGTGAGCCAAGATTGCACCACTGCACTTCAGCCTGGGTGACAGAATGAGACTCTATCTCAAAACAACAACAGCTAAAAAGCAATAGCTCAGCATAAGATGCATCATGAAAAGGCTTTACATAAAGGTACATTGATAGCACAAGTTTTAAAGAAAACAAGCCCCTGGGCATAAAGTATATGTTCTCTTATTCTTTACCTCTTCTTAGGCTCATCCTAGTTTTATTCCCTAAACTCAAGTAATCTTCCTTTGAACTCTCCTTTCATTTTTTAGTTATTTCTTTTCTTTTTCTGAGACAGAGTCTCACTGTGTTACCCAGGCTAGAATGCAGTGGCCCCATCTCAATTCACTGCAACCTCCCCTTCTCAGGTTCAAGTGATTCTCCTGCCTCAGCCTTCCAAGTAGCTGTGATTACAGGTGTGCACTACCACGCCCGGCTAATTTTGTATTTTTAGTAGAGACAGGGTTTCACCTTGTTGGCCAGGCGGCTGGTTTTGAATTGTTACCTCAGGTGCTCAACCTGCCTCTGCCTCCCAAAGTGCTGGGATTACAGGCATGAGTCACCATGCTGGGCTGAGTTTCTTAGTTATTTCTTAAAAGCTTGAGAGGATTCCATGACTTGAAACAGGTGGAATAGGATGAGACATAATAACTTTGTTTTAACTAAAAAAACGGTAACATGTAGCCCAGGTGCAGTGCCTCATGCATGTAACCCCAGCATGAGGCACCTTTGGGAGGCTAAGGAGGGAGGCTCGAAGCCAGGAGTTTGAGACAAAACCAGGAATTTTTTTTCTTTTCTTTTTTTTTTTTTTTTTTTTTTTTTTTTTTTTTTTTTTTTTTTTTTTTTTTTTTTTTTTTTTTTTTTTTTTTTTTTTTTCCCCTGAGATGAAGTCTCACTCTGTTACCCAGGCTGGAATGCAGTGGCCTGATCCCAGCTCACTGCAACCTCCCCTTCCCAGGTTCAAGCGATTCTCCTGCCTCAGCCTCCCAAGTAGCTGTGATTACAGGTGTGCACCACCATGCCTGGCTAATTTTTGTATTTTTAGTAGAGACAAGGTTTCACCATGTTGGCCAGGCTGGTCTCCAATTGTTACCTCAGGTGATCCACCTGCCTCAGCCTCCCAAAGTGCCGGGATTATAGGCATGAGCCACCAGGCCTGGCTGAGTTTCTTAGTTATTTCTTAAAAGCTCTTCTTCCCCGCCTCCCTCCCTATCTTCCTCAAGCCATTTCTCAGAGGTAACCATCATTAAGCTGCTTCTGTATCCTTCCAGAAATTCTTATCGATACTCAAGCTTATATGCAGGCGTACTTCCTTTGTGCTTTGCTTTATTGAGGTTTACAGATATTGCATTTTTAATAAATTGAAGGTTTGTAGCAACCCTGAGTCGATCAAGTGTGTTGGAACCATTTTCCCTGTGGCACGTGCCCACTCATGGCTCTGTGTCACTATTTGAAACTTTCACAATATCTCAAACCTTCTGTTATGATTATATTTTTATGGTGATCTGTCATCAGTGATCTTTGATGTTACTATTGTAATTGCTTTGGGTGCCCATATAAGACGGCAGACTTCATAAATAAATGTGTGTATTCTGGTTGCTCTACCCGCTGGCTGTTCCCCTGTCTCTCTCCCTCCTTTGGCTTCCTTATTCCCTGAGACACAAAAATTTTGAAATTAGACCAATTACATGGTGGCGTGCCCCTGTAGTCCCAGCTACTCAGGAGGCTGAGGCGGGAGAAGCACTTGAACCCGGGAGGTGGAGGTTGCAGTGAGCTGAGATCACGCCACTGCACTCCCCCAGCCTGGTGACAGAGTGAGACAAAGAAATACGGCCAATTAATAACCCTGCAATGGTCTGTAAGTGTTCAAGTGAAAGGAAGTCATACATCTCTCATGTTAAATCAAAAGATTGAAATGTGGGCTGGGCATGGTGGCTCCCGCCTATTATCCCAGCATTTTGCGGGAGGCTGAGGCTGGAGGATTTCTTGAGGTCAGAAGTTCAAGACCAGCTTGGGCAACATAGTAAGACTCTGTCTCTAAAAAATAAGTAAATGAATAAATATTAAAAAACAAAAGCTGGAAATGATGTAGTGAGAAAGGCATGTCAAAACTGAGATAAGCCAAAAGTGAGGCCTCTTGTGCCAGCTGGCCAAGTTGTAAATGCAAAAGAAAAGTTCTTGAATGAAATAAAGTGCTACTCTAGCGAACACATGAATGACAAGAAAGAAAAACAGCCTTATTTCAGGTATGAAGAAAGTCTTAGTAGTCCAGCTAGAAGATCAGACCAGCCACAGCATTCCCTTAAGCCAAAGCCTAATCCAGAGCAAGACCCTCACTCTGTTCCATTCCGTGAAGGTTGAGAGAGATGAGGAAGCTGCAGAAGAAAAGTTGGAAGCTAGCACAGGTTGGTTCATGCAGTTTAAGAAAATAAGCCATTTCAATAGCATAAAAGTGTAAGGCGAAGCAGCAGGTTCTGATGTAGAAGCCACAGCAAGTCACTAGAAGATCTGGCTAAGATCATTGACGAAGATGGCTAGATTAAACAAAAGATATTCAGTGTAGATGAAACAACCTTCTATTGGAAGAAGATGCCGTCTAGGTCTTTCATAGCTAGAGAGGAGAAGTCAATGCCTGGCTTTAAAGCTTCAAAGAACAGGCAGACTCTCATGTTAGGGGCCCATGCAGCTGGTGACTTTAAGTTGAAGCCAGTGCTCATTTATTATTTGAAAACCTTAGGCCCTTAGGAATTATGCTAAATCTATTCTGCCTGTGCTGTATAAATGGAACAACAAAGCCTGAATTACGGCCCATGTGTTTACAGCATGGTTTACTAAATATTTTCAGTCCACTGTTGAGACCTATTGCTCAGGATAGGAAAAAAAAAAAAAGATTCCTTTCAAAATATTAGTGTTCATTGACAATGCACCTGCTCACACAAGAGCTCTCAGGAAGATGTATAAGGGGGTTAATGCTGTTTTTATGCCTGCTAACACAATATCCATTCTACAGCCCATGGGTCAAGGAGTAATTTTGACTTTCAAGCCTTATTATTTAAGAAATACATTTCAAAAGGCAGTAGCTGCCATAGACAAGTGGTTCCTCTGTTGGATCTGGACAAAGCAAATTGAAAGCCTTCTGGAAAAAATTTACCATGCTAGATGCCATTAAGAACATTGGTGATTCATCGCCTTAACCCAGGAGGTGGAGGTTGCAGTGAGCCAAGATCATGCCACTGCACTACAGCCTAGACCACAGAGTGAGACTCCATCTCAAAAAAGTGGGGGCGGTGCAGTTGCTCACGCCCGTAATCCCAGCACTTTGGGAGGTCAAGGTAGGTGGATCACCTGAGCTCAGGAGTTCAAGACCAGCCTGGCAAACATGGTGAAACCCCACTTCTACTAAAAATACAAAAATTAGCTGGGTGTGGTAGCACATGCCTGTAATCCCAGCTAATTGGGAGGCTGAGGCAGGAGAATCATTTGAACCTGGGAGATGGAGGTTGCAGTGAGCTGAGATCACACAACTGCATTCCAGCCTGGGCAGCAGAGTAAGACTGTCAAAAAAAAAAAAAAAAAAAAAGGAACATTGGTGATTCATGAAAGGAGGTCAAAGGTCAAAATATCAACATGAACAGGAGTTTGAGGGAGGTTGATTCCAACTCTCGTGGATGACTTTGATGGACTTAAAATTTCAGTGGACGAAATAACTGAAGATGTGGTGAAAATAGCAAGAGAATGAGCATTAGAAGTAGAGCCTGAAGACGGGACTGAATTGCTGCAATCTCACGATCAAACTTAAATGGATAAGGAGTTGCTTCTTAAGGATGAGTAGAATGGTTTCTTGAGATGGAATCTACTTCTAGTGAAGATGCTGTGAGCACTGTTGGAATTCCCACAAAAGATTTAAAATATTATATAAACTTAATTGATAAAGCAGGAGTAGGGTTTAAGAGGATTGATTCCAATTTTGAAAGAAGTTCTGTAGGTAAAATGCTATCAAACAGCATCACATGCTACTGAGTAAACTTTTGTGAAAGGAAGAGTCAATCAATGTGGAAAACTTCATTGTTATTTTATTTTCAGAAATTGCTATGGCTACCCAAACCTTCAATACAACTTTCTGAAGGCTGGTTCAGATGATAATTTAGCAATAAAGTATTTTTAAAATAAGGCATAAAAATTGGGTTTTAAAAAATGCTATTGCACATGATTACAGTATAGTGTCAACCTGACTTTTATATGCACTGCGAAACCAAATAATTTATGTGACTTGTTTTATTGCAATATTTGCTTTATTATGGTGGTCTGGAACCAAACTCGCAATATCTCCAGAGTATGCCTCTGTGTGTGTGTGTGTGTGTGTGTGTGTGTGTGTGTGTGTGTGTGATTCGAAAAATTAAATTTTACAGTTATGGGTTTTCTGGTTTTTTTAAAAAAATTATTCCACCACACTAGTCTACTGTATATGGGTTTTGTTTTTGTTTTTGTTTTTGAGATAGTGTCTGGCTCTGTTGCCCAGGCTGGAGTGCAGTATCATGATCTTGACTCACTGTAACCTCTGCCATCTGGCCTCAAGCAATCCTCCCACCTCAGCCTCTCAAGTAGCTGGGACTACAGGCAATTGTACCTGTAGTCCCCATGCCTGCCTAATGTTTTGTATTTTTGTAGAGATGGGGTTTCACCATGTTGCCCAGGCTGATCTCGACCTCCTGGACTCAGCAATCTTCCCACCTCAGCACTCCCAAATAACTGGGACTACAGTGGCAGTTAGTGGCATTCACCATGATGCCCACTAACTTTTTGTATTTTTATTTTTTTTTAGTAGAGACAGAGTTTTGCCATGTTGCCCAGGCTAGTCTCAAACTCCTGAGTTCAAGTGATCTACCTGCTTTGGCCTCCCAAAGTGCTGGGATGAGCCATCATGCCTGGTCAAAATTATGTTTTTAAATTTCAGAAGTAACATATGAATATACCCACTCTGTAAACAGCTGAAATATTACAAAAAGACTAAAGTCCCCTATAGAGGCCATCACTCTTATAAACTTAGTTTCTATTGTCCCTGATCTGTCTCTGTACATTTACATACATATGCATCAGGAAATGATAGCATGTCATTTCTGTGTGCCCCTACTTACTTCTTTCTCCCTTCCCCGCCCTTTCCTTCCTTCTGTCTCCTTCCCTCCTTCCTTCCCTTTCCTTTCTTTCTTCCTTCTTTTTTTCCTTCCTTCCAGTGAAATACATGTACATGAAATTTACCATTTTAACTTTTTTTTTTTTTTGCTTAAAACAAAAATATATTCTTGTTCTGGAAGCTAGAAGTTCAATATCAAAGTGTGGGCAAAAACCGCACCCCCCCTGCAGACTCCGGGAGGGAAGCTTTCCTGTCTGTCTCCCTTCTGTTGGCTGTGAGCCCTCCTTGGTGTTCTTGACTTACAGCAGCATCCCTCCAATCTCTGGTCCTCACGTGTGTGTGTGTGTGTTTCTCTTCTCTTCCTATAAGGACACCAGTGACTGGCCTTAGAGCCCACCCTAATGACCTTATTTTGTCTTACATCTTAATTAACAGGCACCCTGTTTCCAAATGAGATCACATTCACAGGTACCAGGGATTAGGACTTGAACACATCTTTTTGGGGGATGCAATTAAACTCACTACATTCACCATCATTTTAAGAGATGCTTGAAGGAGGGAGATGATATGAGGGATGTTAGACCACAGTCAACTATAATTGTTAGCAAAATAAAGACAGTTATTTAAACTATTGTCAGATTCGTCCAGGGACATTCTTCCCCGCTGCCCCATTTCCTTATTGTGGTAAAATACACATGACATAACATTTATCATTTTTACTGTTTCTTAGTGCACAGTTCTTTGCACTTCTGCATCAAGTACATTCACATTATTGCTCAATTATTACCACCATCCATCTCCAGAACTCTCTTAATCTTGCAAAACTGAAACTTTGTGCCCATTAAACTCCAACTTAGCACTTCTCCCTCCTCCGAGCCCTAGCAGCCATTTCACCTTCTGTCTCTACGAATTTGATTACTCTAGGTAGCGCATATAAATGGAATCATATAGTATTTGTCTTTTCATGACTGGCTTATTTATATACCTAGCGAAGTGTCTTCAGGATTCATCCACGCTGCAGCATGTGTCAGGAACCTTTTCAAGGTTCAATATATTTCATTGTATGTATGTACTATCATCTCCTAGTTTTTTAAAACAAAAGGGATCATGCCTATGTATGGTCTTTCTACCTGCTCAATATGTCAGAGAAGAGAGGTAGTTGAGAGCATGGACTCAGGCCCAGGGAGCCTAGGTCAGACTCATCATTTAACCTTTTTGAGCCTGTTTCATCACATATAAAAATGGGGTAGCAATGAATTAATACACATAAAGCAGTTTAAGGTGTGTCTGGTACATAGAAAACACTGGAAACAAGCCGGGCGCGGTGGCTCACGCCTGTAATCCCAGCACTTTGGGAGGCCGAGGCGGGTGGATCACGAGGTCAAGAGATCGAGACCATCCTGGTCAACATG
>NW_016107596.1:3309479-3311666 GCF_001604975.1 Cebus imitator
AAAACACTGGAAACACATTTGACGTTTTTCTTTTCTTTTCTTTTTTAAGACGGGGTTTCACCATGTGGGTCAGGCTGGTCTTGAACTCCTGACCTCAGGTGATCTGCCTGCCTTGGCCTCCAAAGTGCTTGGATTACAGGCGTGAGCCACCACACCCGGCCCACATTCACTTTTTTAAAAAAATTATGATTGCGGGGGGGAGGGAAAAATATGATTGCTTTTTTCAGATGACATTGTGTCAAAGAAAGCTTGCTCTTTCAGTCATTAAGGTGCTACGCATTCTTTCTCATTGTTGCAATGCATTTCATAGTATGCATACCCTTTTTATAAAAAACATAGATGAATGAACTTCTGGTTTCTGATCAGGGGTGTAAGAAGCTTGGAAGTTGCTACTATATCCTAACAGCAAGTAAAAAGCCAAACAAACTGAAAAATCAACACTCTGCTAGATCCATGAGAGACATAAGGTCACAGGGCAAACTTCTGCCCCCAAATTTGGAGAGACAGACAAGAGGATACAGAGAATCACAAGTTACAGGAGCAGAAGGAACCCATGCGTAGAAACCTTTATGGGAACCAATGCCCAGGCAAGGGAAAACTAAATTGTTACCGACAAATTACTGAAAGCTCAGATGTACCTAAGTAAGTAAAGAGTATTGAAGAAGGAATAAGTTAAGGTAAAATAAAAGCTTCTTTTTCTTTTTTTGAGACAAAGTCTTGCCCTGTTGCCCAAGCTGGAGTGCGGTGGCACCATCTTGGCTTACCGCAACCTCCGCCTCCCAGGTTCAAGCAATACTCCTACCTCCGCCTCTGGAGTAGCTGTGACTACAGGCACGTGCCACCATGTCTGGCTAATTTTTGTATAGTAGAGATGGGGTTTCACTATGTTGGCCAGGCTGTTGTCTAACTCCTGACCTCAGGCGATCCACCTGCCTCAGCCTCCCAAAGAGCTGGGATTACAGATGTGAGCCACTGTGCTCAGCTCTTTTTCTTTTTTTTGAGTTTCTCTTTCGTTGCCCAGGCTGGAGTGCAATGGCGCAGTCTTGGCTCACTGCAACCTCCGCCTCCCAGGTTCAAGTGATTCTCCTGCCTCAGCCTCCCAAGTAATTGGGATTACAGGTGTGTGCCCCTGTGCCCAGCTAATTTTTGTGTTTTTTAGTAGAAACAGGGTTTCATCATGTTGGCCAGGCTCGTCTCAAACTCTCGACCTTAGCTGATCTGCCCACCTTGGCCTCTCAGAGTGCTGGGATTACAGGCATGAGCCACCATGCCCAGCCAAAAACTTTTATTTTTCTTAGGCATAATTGGTCTAACAGATAACCGCTTGTTTAAAATAATTAGAGCAACAATGTTTTCAATTATACACACACCTATGCTCATTTGCTTAAAGTGAATGAATGACAACAGTCATACATATGATCATTCTCTTATTATAAGATACTTGTACTGCCTGTGAAGTGGTATAGTGTTATTTGAAAATGGACTTGCATTAGTTGGAAATGTATATTGCAAACTTTAGGGCAGCTACTTAAAAAAATTCTTTTAAGTATAACTGATATTCTAAGAAAGGAGAGAAAAATAGAATTATTTAAAATGTTCAATTAAAGCCACAGAAGACAGGAAAATAGTAGAAGACAAAAAAGAGATAAGGTAACAAATAGAAAATAGTAACAAATATGGTAGATGTTAATCCAACTATATCAACAATCATTTTGAATATCATTGTATAAATGCACCAATTAAAAGACAGATTGTCAGAATGGATTAAAAGAACAAGACTTAGTTATATGCTGTCTTTTAAGAAACCCACTTAAAGACACATATTGATTAAAAGTAAATGAACAGAGAAAGATGTACCATGCTAATACTAATAAAAAGAAAATGGAAAAAAAATTAGCCAAGTGGCTGGGCGTGGTGGCTCAAGCCTGTAATCCCAGCACTGTGGGAGGCCGAGGCGGGTGGATCTCGAGGTCAAGAGATCGAGACCATCCTGGTCAACATGGTGAAACCCTGTCTCTACTAAAAATACAAAAAATTAGCTGGGCATGGTGGTGCGTGCCTGTAATCCCAGCGACTCAGGAGGCTGGGGCAGGAGAATTGCCTGAACCCGGGAGGCGGAGGTTGCGGTGAGCCGAGGTCGCGCCATTGCACTCCAGCCTGGGTAACAAGAGCGAAACTCCGTCTCAA
>NW_016107596.1:3314495-3316867 GCF_001604975.1 Cebus imitator
GGGTAACAAGAGCGAAACTCCGTCTCAAAAAAAAAAAAAAATTAGCCAAGCATAATGGTGTACACCTGTAGTCCCCGCTACTCAGGAGGCTGAAGTAGGAGGATCACTTGACCCCAGGAAGTCAAGGCTGCAATGAGCTATTATCATGGCAGTGCACTGCAGCCTGGGCAACAAAGCAAGACTGTGAAAAGGAATAAGAAGAAGGAGAAGGAGAGGAGGAAGAAGAAGGAGGAGGAAGAAGGGGGAGGAGGAGGAAGAAGATGGGGAGGGGAAGGATAAGGAGGAGGAGGGGGAAGGAGGAGGAGGAAGAGGGGGGAGGAGGGGGAAAGGAAATGAGAGTGGCTTTAATTTAAGACAAAGCAAACTCCATGGCAAAAAAAGTTGTCAGGGATAAAGAGAGGCATTGCCATATGATAAGACATAATGATCCTTAACATGCATGTCCCTAAAAACAGAGCATCAAAATACATGAGGCAAACTGATAGAACTGCAAAGAGAAATAGATGCATCTACTGTTGTAGTTGGAGACTTCAAGACCTCTCTATCAGAGGTGGAAAAATCTAGGCAGAAGTATCAGTAAGGACATAGTTGAACTCAACAACACCATTAATTAAATGCATATAATGCATATTTGTAAACTACTTCATTTGACAACAGCAGAATACACATTCTTCTCAAGCTCACATGGGACATTCACCAAGACAGATCACATTCTGGACCAAAAAACAGACCTTAACAAATGTAAGCACCAGAAATTATATAACGTCTGCTTTCAGAACACAGTGGAGTTAAAACACAAATCCATAACAGAAAGATAGTTGGAAAATACCAGAATGTTTAGAGGTTAAACAACACACTTCTCAATAACACATGGATCAAATAAGAAATCTCAAGATAGAGGCCGGGCACGGTGGCTCACGCCTGTAATTTCAGCACTTTGGGAGGCCGAAGCGGGTGGATCATCTGAGGTCAGGAGTTTGAGTCCAGCCTGGCCAACATGGTGAAACCCCATCTCTACTAAAAATACAAAAATTAGCTGGGCATGGTGGCCTGCATCTGTATAGTCCCAGTTACTCAGGAGGCTGAGGCAGGAGAATCACTTGAACCCAGGAGGCAGATGTTCCGGTGAGCTGAGATCACACCATTGCACTCCAGCCTGGGCAACAAGAGCAAAACTCCATCTCTCTCTCTCTCTCTCTCTCTCTCTCTCTCTCTCTCTCTCTCTCTCTCTCTCTCTGTGTGTGTGTGTGTGTGTGTGTGTGTGTGTGTATGAAAAAAATTTAGATTACCTTGGGTTTGGCAATGACTTTTGAGATACAACACTGAAGGCCCAATTCGTGAAAGAAAATATTGGTAAGCTGGACTTCATTAAAGTTAAAAAGTTCTGCTGTTGACACACAGTCAAGAGAATGAAAAGACAAGCCACATACTGAGAGAAAATCTTTGCAAAAGACATATCTGGGCTGGGTGCCGTGGCTCACACCTGTAATCCTAGCACTTTGGGAGGATCGCTTGAGGTCTAGCCTGGCCAACATGGCAAAACCCCATCTCTACTAAAAATACAAAAATTAGCTGGGGGTGGTGGCATGTGCCTGTAGTCCCAGGTACATGGGAGGCTGAGGCAGAGAATTGCTTGAACCCAGGAGGTGGAGATTGCAGTGAGCTGAGATCATGCCACTGCATTCCAGGCTGGGTGACAGAGTGAGACACCCTCTAAAAAAAAAAAAAAAATGACATTATCTTTTAAAGGATTGTTACCTAAAATATACAAAGAACTCTTGAAGCTGGGTGCAGCGACTCACGCCTGTAATCCCAGCACTTTGGGAGGCCAAGGCGGGTGGATCACCTGTAGTCAAGAGTTCAAGACCAGCCTGGCCAAAATGGTGAAACGCTGTCTCTACTAAAAATACAGAAATTAGCCAGGTGTGATGGAGCATGCCTGTAGTCCCAGTTACTTGGGAGGCTGAGGCAGGAGAATTGCTTGAAGATAGGAGGCAGAGGTTTCAGTGAGCTAAGATTGTGCTACTGCACTCCAGCCTGGGTGAGTGAGATTCCATCTAAAAAAAAAAAGGCCAGGCACAGTGGCTCACGCCTGTAATCCCAGCACTTTGGGAGGTTGAGGCAGGTGGATCACAAGGTCAGGAGTTTGAGACCAGCCTGGCCAATATGGTGAAATCCTGTCTCTACTAAAAATACAGAAATTAGCTGTAGTGGTACGCACCTGTAGTTCCAGCTATTTGGGAGGCTGAGGCAGGAGAATCACTTGAACTCGTGAGGCAGAGGTTGCAGCGAGCCGAGATCCCGCCACTGTATTCCATCCTGAGTGAAACAACAAGACTCCATCTCAAAAAAAAAAAAAAAAAAAAAAAAAA
>NW_016107596.1:3318187-3320656 GCF_001604975.1 Cebus imitator
TTTTTTGCAGGCCAGCTAGTTTATTCAAATGGAATGTAAACCTTAGATCTCTGGCTTAACAATAACAGGAAAAACCTTTATAGACACAATAAATCTTGCATTAAATCAGAGGTGGTTTAAATCAGTCTTGCAACTTCTAATGTTCTGGGCTGGCAACTCCAGCATGACAAATGTTTAGTGCAGTTACAAAATCACATTTTACTTTCCCTGGCTACCAAACCGTAAACAAATCTGAAAAATGCACCGTTTCACAAAGGCGGCGATTTGTGAAAGATTTTCCATGACAACATATACAATTGTACTCCATTCAATTAAATGGATTAATACTATGCCATGGCATAGATACCACCATAAGTTATATAGCCAGATGCCTCTTAGTGGACATGTTTTTGGTCCCTTGTTATAGATGGTAATGCAGTGAACACCCTTGTATTCATCCTTTGTGTACACACAAGGGAATAGCCATAGGATAAATTTGAGTCCAGGGGTAAGTACATTTACAAGAGTGCACGTGCCACCCTCACACTCCAAAACTGGAGACGTCCCACCTTACAGTCAATGATGGTGACAACTCAGTCTACTTTGTGGCTTTGAGAAGTAGGTATCACCAAGAGGTAAAGAGACTTGCCCAGTGACACACAGTTAAATGATTTTTCCCAATAAATCCACATGATACAAAATTCAAAAAGAATACAACGTTATGCCAGTTAGGACTACGTTTGTCTGCATGTGATATGAAAAATCAAAATAATTGTGGTTTAATGACCCAAGGCTGGGTGCAGTGGTTCACATCTGTAATCCCAGCTCTTTAGGAGGCCAAGGTCCTCCCAAGCTCTTTGGGAGGATCACTTGAGGCCAGGAGTTCGAGACCAAGCTGGGCAACATAGCAAGACCCCGTCTCTACCAAAAAATGTTTGATTTAGCTGACCATGGTGGCACATGCCTGTGGTCCCAGCTACTTGGGAGGCTGAGAAGGGAGGATTGCAGGAGTTCGGGGCTGCAGTGAGCCATGATCCCACCACTGTACTCCAGCCTCAGTGACAGAGCAAGACTGTCTCAAAAACAAAATAAAATAAAATAAATGACTCAATGTTATTATCTCTTGTATAAAACAAATGCCCCAGAGTGAGGCAGTCCAGAGCTGGTATCATAGTGCCTGAAGTCATTAGCAACTTCCTGCTTTCTGCCCCATCACTCCTGGGGTGTGGTCCCTATGTTTATTGTCAAAGATGCCTGTTAGACTCCTGACCATCACATCTGCATTCCAGGCAGCTGGATGGAGAAAGCGATGAAGAAATATGGGACAAAGAGTACCCGGTAGCATCTTTATAAATCTGTTTGTATAAAGTTGTTTCCTTAAAGTCACAAAACACATCTACATGTGTTTTGCTTTAGTCATATGGTCACATCTAGCTGCAAGGGAGGTTGGAAAATGTAGTTTTTATTCTCTACAGTCAAGGTTAGCTAAAAATTGGGGGTTCTAAATACTAAGGAGGAAGGGATGAATAGATATTGTAGCAAGCAATTTGTCTCTGTTGTGGTTACATTGCAAAAAACAAACTTAGTTCATTCCCCAGGCAGCCATTGTTAACATTTCTTGAATATCTAAAAAAAACCCTTTGTTCAGGACTTTTTTCCTACTCTGCCAAGAGTCACCATGACCCGCTCACACTCCACCCTTATGAATTTGTCGCGCTACTTCACATCTCTTATTTGATTCTCACAAAAGCTCTATGAAGTGGGTTGGGCAGATCCCATGATCCTCATTTCATCCGGGAAGAAACCGAGGCCTAGAGGGGGAAGCTGACCGCCTAAAATCACCATGTAAAGGATAGAGGCAGGAAAAAGTGGGGCGTGTTTTCCAAACACAGGACACATGCAAGATGCATCAGGCAGCCAGTGGCGAACATGTGGTTCCATTTCCAATTTCTTCCATAACTTTAAGGAGAAAGTTTCAGTTTGGGGCTAATGCATCTTTAACTCCTCTCACACTTACTAACAGGTCTTTTAAACAAAGAGGAATCGGCCCTCGGGCTCAGAGCACTCAGCAGGCAGAAGTATCTAGCTAGATTCTAAGAACATTGTTTTGATTTCATTATACCTATATTTATAGTGTTTTTCTATTTATGGCAGATGATCCTGGTTTCCTTTTCTTTGAAAGTAATTTAAATTTACTTTTTAAGCAAATGCATCTAAGTTAAAAATGAGTTTATTCAAAGAAAAAACATGCAGTAAGGAACTCTCTGTGCTTGAATAGATTCCCCCATTTACTAGCTGAGTGACATTGGATAAGACACTTGGTACCTCTAAGCCTCAGTTTCCTCATCAGTATAATGAGGGTGGTATTTTTTCCCACCTCATGGATTTTTTAAAATTAATAATAGGATTAAATGAGATAATGAATGTTAGAAGCTTAGCACCCTAGCACACAGTTAAATACTCAACACTTTTTTTTTTTTTTTTTTTTTT
>NW_016107596.1:3320701-3335740 GCF_001604975.1 Cebus imitator
TTTTTTTTGAGATAGAGTCTTGCTCTGTCGCCCAGGCTGGAGTGCAGTGGTGCGATCTTGGCTCACTGCAATCTCTGTCTCCTGGGTTCAAGCAATTCTCCTGCCTCAGCTTCCCAAGTAGCTGGGATTACAGGCATGAACTTCCATGCCCAGATAATTTTTTAATCTTTAGAAGAGATGGGGGTTTCACCATGTTGACCAGGCTGGTCTCGAACTCCTAACCTCAGGTCATCCACCTGTCTCGACCTCCCAAGGTGCTGGGATTACAGGTGTGAGCCATTATACCCGGCCACTCAACACTATCTTTAACAATATTATCACAGTATTAAAAAAATTAGTATTGTTCATCTTTTGTCATACCTCCTGGCTGCTTGGAGCAGAGAAAGTCAGTGGGACTCTAGGGTAGCTGGATAGAGATCCCGCATCCTAGTGCTTCTGCCCCTACACCAGTGGTTCTCAGCCAGGGATAATCCCTTCATTGGGGACTCTTTTTTTTTTTTTTTGAGATTTTTTTTTGAGACTATGTCTCTCTGTTGCCCAGGCTGTAGTGCAGTTGTGCAGTCTTGGCTCACTGCAGCTTCAATCTTCTAGCTCAAGCAATCCTCCCACCTCAGCCTCCTGAGGACCTGGGACTACAGGTGCATGCCACCATGCCCAGCTAATTTTTCTAGATGTGGGTTTTCACCATGTTGCTCCAGGATGGTCTTAAACTCTCAGCCTCAAGTGATTCTCCCACCTTGGCCTCCCAACGTGCTGGGACTACAAGTGTGAGCCACCCATGCTCAACTGACAGTTTTTAATCGTTATGACTGGGGTTGGTGGTGGCCCTGGCATCTGGTGGGTAGAGGCCAGGGATGATATTAAGCATTGCACAATGCACTGGTTGGCCCCTACTATGAAGAATTGTCTAGCTTGAATGTCAAAAGCATTAAGGTTGAGAAACCTTGTGCCATCCTGCACCTGTGTATGTGCCTAGCAGCAGCTGGCTCTTCAGCCAGCTCATTATTTCCAAAAGAGACTTGAGCTTGGAATCCAAAGGCCTCAGCCTCAGTTTCCTCATCCAGTAAATGGGAATGCTGAAGACTGCCTTATCAGCAGTCATTCCATCTTCTGATGGTTGGCTCTGCTGGGCACTTCCCTGGCCTAGGCTATCTCTACTGGTCCCTTCCTATCTTTTTCCCAGGTGTGGGGAAACCCATCTAATTGGCTTTTCTTCATTTGTTTGACTTCTGATATTTCCCATTCTGAGAGTGGCCTCTGGGGCCCCACAGCCACCATCTGAAACCATGCAGGCTGTGCGCCCCAGCCATCTCTGACTACTCCTGGTATTGTGGGTGGGAGCTGCTGGTCTTTTTCCTTTGAAGCACGCCTGGACATGTGAAACTCTTCTATTCGTGTGTTGATTTGTTGACTGTATTCCTCCCCACACGCCTCCGCCCTGAGGACAGACACTGAGCCTGCTGTCCCTGGCACACTGCACAGTGCCTGGCACATAGTGGGCATACAGGAATGTATTTGTGGTTCTATGAGGCGAGAGGCAAAAAGAGAGGATAAGGTGAGGGGACAGATTTAGAGAAGGGGGAAAAGAGAGAAAAGGAATAGAGAGGAGGAGGGAGTTGAATGAAAGTTAAATGCTGAGAGATCTAAGTATGGGGGAAAGCGGGCAGGGCGGGGCGGGGGTCCAGCCTGAGACTTGAGCAAAAGGTGGACTTGCCAGAGAGAGGGAGGGGTACAAAGAAAGATGAAAAGGGTGGAGAAAAGAGAAAGGAATGGAGACACAGAATGAAATAGAGAGAGAGGCAGAGAGAACGTGCAGGCAGAAAGCAAAGGGAAGAAAACCTCCCCGAGGCCTCAGTGCTCAGGTTGCAGAGGGGAGGACCGCCTGCAGGAGCCGGCGTCGCGCTGCTGGGAGCGCCAGAATGCAGGCGCGGTTTCCATGGAGACGGGGATGCTCCCGGCGGGAGCCACAGACTCCAATGGGACCCGCGCCTCTGGCACCTTGGGAGTGGACGGCCAGAGAGGGGACAAAGGGACGGTGTGGATTTGCCCCTCCTCCGGCTCTTTCCCATTCCTGCCTCTTGCTGGAGATTTAGAGCCCGGGACTAGGGAGGCAAGAGCACATCCGCCTGGGAAAGGGCCCTGGGGACTCCGAGGGTGGGGGAAGGACGGGCTGAGACCACTCCTTGCCCTGCCCCGTTCCCTTCCTTGGCGTTTGACCCTCCTATCCTTTCACATAGGGTCCTGGAGGGTCTGGCAAAGTGCAGGGCTATGTGGGGAGATGGATGGCCAAACCTTCTCTGCAGGCCCCTCCTCCTCCTCCCGCCCTGTTAATGCTGGAGCACCATGGCTCAGTCCTAAGCTTCTCTTCAATTTCCACCTTTTTCATTCCTGGGGATGTAAATACCTACAAGTGCCCACAGTTCCCAAATTTGCATGACCAGCCCTGGCTTTTCCCAGAGCTCTGGCCTGTTCAAAGTTGCTGATTCTTTAACTCACCCACCTTGTTCCCACCACAGGGCTTTGCTTTTACCATTCCCTTTGTCTGGAACTCTTTTCCCAGCCCTTAGGTGGTGAGGTCCGCTGGAGTGGAGAATTGTCTTGGAGGAGGAGCGTTGGTGGGGGGCGGAGCCCTGCTGCAGTGCCTGTGTGACCACAGTATTGTACGGGGAGCCTGCACCTGGAAGAAGGGCACGAGTTGGGGAGAAGGGGAGGACTGGCTGAATCTGACAGTGCCACGATGGGGAGGAGGGCCCACTCCATGGAAGCCAGAGGAGGCTGGGGCCTGGGAGCATTCCCTCCACAGTAGATGTGGGAAGGATCTGGCCCAGCCAAGGGCCCCCTCCCACCCTGGGGACTAGATGGGCCAGGTGGACACTGGGCAGAGCTGACCGCCACCCCCACTTTGCATTGCTGCCATCTAAAGCCCAGGCTAAGCACCCCATGGGCCTGGTGCAGGCTCGAGGTCCCCACGGTTCCAAACAGAGCCCAGTGGAACCTTTGGGTCTCAGACACAGTAACCCAAATCCTGGCAGGACTGACAGTACGAGGGCCCCATCAAACTGGTGACAGAGCTGGTGGAGAGGAAGAACCCCCGTCTCCACAGTGGCCTGCCAAACCCGGGGGTTCTGACGGCCCTGTGATGCGGCACGTGCTGCTCTTCAAGCCAATCACTGTTACTAGAGGAACACACTGTGCTGATTAGCTCAGGCTTGGATCTCATCCGCGAGGCTAAGTGCTGACCAAGGGCCCACCTGGGCTGGGATTGGGACAGGTGGGTCGCTAAATCCAAAGCAGGTGGATGCTAGCTGGGAAACCATTGCCCAAGCCCTTCTGAGCCTGCCCCCTCTCCTCTTCTTTGCCTTTTTCCTCCTCACCTGAAACCCACTCTCCACATTACTTTCTTAGGTAATTATTACTTTTGGCGTTATAACTGGTTTTGATAACAGCCAAGATTTACTCAGAACTTACTGTGCCAGGCACTTTACATTTTGCTGCCTTCTGTAATCTTTAAAACCACTTGAGGATACTATTATTATTCCCATTGTACAGATGAGGAAACAGGCTTAAAGGTGAAGGAATTTGATCAGTGTGGCACATCTAGAAAATAGCTGAGCCAGGATTTGAGACCCAGACTTCTTAATTGCTTTGCTATTACACACCTCTCCCCACACCACGCAGCTAAAATCCAAGTATCCTACCTCCTAGGCCTAGTCTAGTGCCTGGCATATGGTAGACCGGGGTAAATACTACCTGAGTGCCTGGCACTGTGCTAAGTTTCTTGCACAAATTACTTCATTTAATCCTCCTAATAGCTCTGTGAAGTAAGTACCATGGTATTGACTGAAACAGGCCTGTTCAAGTTCGGTGGCATCCCTCATGGTCATACAGCCAAGTTAGGGGAAGAAGTAGGCTAAGTCCTATCACTGGCACTCTGTGGTCTGTGCTTCTAGCAAAGTGCTCAAATTGCATGAATGCTATGTATTCCAGCATCATGAATGAAAGGAAAACGGTGCCCAATAAACATTTGATGAGTGAATGACAAGAATTTAAAAAACGAAGAACAATGAGGGCAGGCATGGTGGCTCACACCTGTAATCCCAGCACTTTGGGAGGCTGAGGCGGGGAGATCACTTGAGGTTGGGAGTTCGAGACCAGCCTGGCCAACGTGTTAAACTCCGTCTCTTCTAAAAATACAACAATGAGCTGGGCATGGTGGGGGGCACCTGTAGTCCCAGCTACTCAGGAGGCTAAGGTTACAGTGAGCCGAGATCTCACCATTGCACTTCAGCCTGGGCGACAGAGAGAGACTCCATCTCAATAATTATACTGATGATGGGAGACGGAGTTGGTCCTGATGCTAGAGGAAGTTGAAGGAGGTGGCTGCGGATAGCTGTTTTCTCATATTCCCAGAAGGCTTCCTGGAGAATTTGATCTGATGGGGGAGCGCGAGGGCGTTTCGGGTTCCAGAAAGTTGCTGCTACCCATCCTAGACCTCTTTCTCTCTCCCTTTTCCCTGCCTCCACCCTCTCTCTTTCCCTCTCTGGAAGTGGGTAACAAGCACGTGGTTGGGTTGATGTTCCTGCAATAATACCTGGCCCAGACTGCAGACACTAGGGAGTAATGATCTTCTTCTCTTCCTTCCTGAACGTGGTGGTGGGCCCGGTGCTCGTGCCCCTCAGCTCTGTGCCTCGTCCTGGGCTGCATGATCTTCCCTGACGGCTGGGACGCCGAGACCATCCGGGACATGTGTGGGGCCAAGACGGGGAAGTACTCCCTGGGGGACTGTTCGGTGCGCTGGGCGTACATCCTGGCCATCATCGGCATCCTCAACGCCCTCATCCTCTCCTTCCTCGCCTTCGTGCTGGGCAACCGGCAAACAGACCTGCTGCAGGAGGAGCTCAAGCCGGAGAACAAAGGCGAGTGTGCTGTGGGCTGGGGGACAGCGGAGGGAGCCAGGCCTGCTCCGGGGAGGTGGGACAACTTCAAATAAAAGGAGTAGGAGGGATGCATGAATTGGAAACCCGGGCTGGGCACGGTGGTTCGTGCCTGTAATTCCAGCACACTTTGGGAAGCCAAGGCAGGTGGATCACTTGAGCCCAGGAGTTTGAGAGCAGCCTGGCCAACATGGCGAAACCCCCTCCCTCCAAAAATACAAAAACCAGCTGGGCGTGGTGGTGAGTGCCTGTGGTCCCAGCTACCCAGCAGGCTGAGGTGAGAGGATCACCTGAGCCTGGGAAGTTGTGGCTGCAGTGAGCTGTGATTGTGCCACTGCACTCCATCCTGGATGATAGAGTGAGAGGCTATCTCAAAAAAAAAAAAAAAAAAAAAAAAGAAGCAGAAGAAGAAGAAACCTGACAGTACAGCCACCTTTTAAATTATTTGGCATTTTTCCTCAGATCTGTTCATTTGCCTATGACCCAGCGAACCCTCCTCGGGTACAAACCCATGAGAAGTGTGCAGGGGTGCTGGTGGCCGCAACTTCACTATAACAAACAACTACAAACAACCTCATGGCCATGGACGGGAGGCCGGATAAAGACATGTGGCATGTTCCCATCACAGGGCAGTTCACAGCTGTGAAATGTCGCACTTCAGTTATATGTACCACGGTGGATATATCTCAGCAATATAATATTAAGAGAGGGGGGAAAAAACCAAGTTCCAGAAGATGACAGAGTGATATATTTATTGAGCTCGAAACTAAGCAAAACTAAGCAATATATTGTTTAAACACACATGTATTTGTGGCAATATTTTTTTTAAAAAGCAAAGAAATAATAAATATGAAAGATAAGATGACAGTCATTTGTGTTTATGATGGAAGGGGAGGAGGTCAAGTATATGAGATGGAGCATGGAGGTATATGCAAATTATGGGTAGAGTTATAGTTCTTTTTTTTTTTTGTCCTTGAGATAGAGTCTTGCTCAGTTGACCAGGCTGGAGCGCAGTGGCACGGTCTGAGCTTACTGCAACCTCCACCTCCCAGGTTGCTAGAAATAGATGTTCAGTGCCACAAAGAAAAATCAGCACTGAGACAAAGAATTTTTCAGTAAAGCAATTTTTACTTCCTGGACTGCAGGAAGGGTACTCCAGTAGCCATCATGCCACGAGAGTACAAAGAACAAAGGGAGACAGACACAAATTTATTTTTTACGCATTTGGGGTCGTCCTTACTGCTGTGTTTGATCTCTGTTGGCTGCAGCCAGACCTCACAATTTAAACTTTTCTAAACAAGTAGAAGCAGTGGAGAGCTAGGAAATGCCTGTGAGCACATTCAGCACATATATCTTGGTTAAAGTACAAGGACATAGAATGTGCTATATGCAGGGCTGGGCGCGGTGGCTCACGCCTGTAATCCCAGCACTGTGGGAGGCCGAGGCGGGTGGATCACGAGGCCAAGAGATCGAGACCATCCTGGTCAACATGGTGAAACCCCGTCTCTACTAAAAATACAAAAAATTAGCTAGGCATGGTGGTGTGTGCTTGTAATCCCAGCTACTCGGGAGGCTGAGGCAGGAGAATTGCCTGAACCCAGGAGGCGGAGGTTGTGGTGAGCCGAGATCGCGCCATTGCACTCCAGCCTGGGTAACATGAGTGAAACTCCGTCTCAAAAAAAAAAAAAAAAAAAAGAATGTGCTATATGCCTGTAAGCACAGCATGTCGAGAAGCTACATAGGATAGGGTTCAACACAGTTATTAGCACACTTATTCTTTAACAAGAAAGGTAACTTTAAAAAGGAACGTTTCTACTTCCCACACAGGTTCAAGTGATCCTTGTGCCTCAAACTCCTGAGTAGCTGGGATTACAGGCATGCGCCACCACACCGGGCTAATTGTATTTTTAGTAGAGATGGTGTTTCACCATGTTGGCCAGGCTGGTCTCAAATTCCTGGCCTCAAGTGATCTGCTTGCCTCAGCCTCCCAAAATGTTGGGATTACAAGAATGAGCCACCACACCTGGCTGAGGTATAGTTATTGAATGGTGAGCTCACCAGTGTTTATAAGAGATCAGGGTCATGGAGGGGTCTCACTCTGTTGCTCAGGCTGGAGTACAGTGGTGCAATCATAGCTCACTATAGCCTCAAACTCCTGGACTTAAGCGACCCTCCTGCCTCAGCCTCCTGAGTGGCTGGGACTACAGGCACGCACCATCACGCCTGACTAATTTTTGTATTTTTTGTAGAGACGAGGTTTCCCCATGTTGCCCAGGCTGGTCTTGAACTCCTGGCTTCAAGCAATCCTTCTGCCTTGGCCTCCCAAAGTGCTGAGATTACAGGTGTGAGCCACATTACCTGATACATTGTATGCTTTATAATTAGTGTATTGCATATAAATATTCATATATATCAAGTAGCATTAAAATACAATAAAGAAAAAGGGCCAGGTTTTGGAGAACTCCAGAGCTCCAATAACTTGCCCAAGATCACTTAAGTGGTGAAGACAGAATCTGAACCCAGGTCCAAGTCCAAAGCCCAAGCTCTTCCCCGCTGTCATGCTGCCTGTCTCAACCTGGTGAGGCCAGAGATTCCCTGCACGGCTTTGGGAGCTGTCCTGGCATGCCATCTGCTCATCCGTAGTCAGAGGCAGGTTCTAAATACCTGATGCAGTCTCTCAGACCCCGGGTTTTCTGTGGACTTGGTGTGAAATCAAGGCCTGCCCTCTGGTGGCAGCTTCCAGAAGTGCAAGACTAAGACTGATCCGGCCTTTAAGAAGGGGTGTGGATGTGACTAGTGTGAGGTGGCCTGCGTCAGTGTCCCTCCCCTCCCTCCCCAAAGCCCTCTAACAACTCAGTGTTAAAAATTGATGTAAAGGAGCCCCAGTTTTCCTCCCTTGAGTGTCCAGGGAGTCTCCATCCCTCACTGGGAGTTCATGATGAGTGAGCCTCACACTTCAATTTTGACCCAAAGACCTCTGAGCCAACAGCCATGGCACGCACCTGTGGTCCCAGCTACCCGGCTGAGGCAGGAGGATCGTTTGAGCCCACGAGTTCAAGACCAGCCTGGGTGATGTAACAAAACCCAGTTTCTATTAAAAAGAAAGAAATAAAAAAAAAATTTAAAAAGACCTCTGGAACCCAAGAAAAAAATAAAATAAATTGCTTCAATTTCCAGCATATTCTATGTACCAAACACTGCCAAGTTCTTGGCTGACATTATTTGTCTCTTTTTGACCCTTCTGAATTACCCTGTGAGGTAGGCTATGATCCTCATTTTTCAGATGAGAACATCAGGACTCAGAGGGGTTAAATGGCTTGCTCAAGGCCATCCTGCTGGTCAGATGAGGCTGGGATTTCAGCACTTGTGCAATTTGTCCCCTCTGACCCTTTTCTTTTCTTTTCTTTTTTTTTTTTTTTTGAGATGGAGTTTACTCTTGTTACCCAGGCTGGACTGCAGTGGTGTGATCTTGGCTCACTGCAATCTCTGCCTCCTGGGTTCAAGTGATTGTCCTGCCTTAGCCTCCCAAGTAGCTGGAATCACAGGCATGCACCACTATACCTGGCTAATTTTTTGTATTTTTGGTAGAGACAGGGTTTCTCCATGTTGATCAGGCTGGTCTCGAACTCCTGACCTCAAGTGATCCACCCACCTCAGCCTCCCAAAGAACTGGGATTACAGGTGTGAGCCCCCGCGCTCAGCCTCTCTGCCCACTTTTGCCCTGGGGAATATGCAAGGAAAGCGCAAATGCCCTGGTAGCCTCTGACTTTCTCTAATTCTCTCTCTCTCTCTCTCTTTCTTAGATTTTGTGGGCTCTACAGTAAGCTCCGTGTTGCGGCCCGGGGGTGATGTCTCCGGATGGGGAGTCCTTCCCTGCCCTGTAGCTCACTCACAGGGACCCTGAAGGCCGGGATCACAGCCCAGGAATTGGCCTGACCTCAGCTTGTCCTGCCTCCTGCCCTCTCATCACTCCATTGAAGCTCCGAGGGAAGACCCTGATCTCAGACTCACTCCTCACCAACTATCCTGCGAGCCCCAGGCTTTGAGGAGAGGAGAGCCTGGATGCAGCCTGGGGGAGGGAAGAGGCCCTCCAGACCCTGGGAGGGTCTAATTCTTGCTCCTCCCTCAATTTGAGCTAAGGGAGTCTGCATCCACCCAATCCCTTGGGCTTCTCCTCTCCTCTCTAGACTGGCCTGGAGGTCCCTGCAGATCCCCAAGGAGAGCAGAGCAGTAGTTCCAGCTCCCCAGGCCCCCTCAGTCTGGAGGGCTGCCGCCTGGCTGTATCCACATCTCCTCTGGTCCCTGCCTCCTCAAAAAATTTATTCTAGATACTGCCCCAGGGTGGGCTGGACTCTTTCCTACTTTTTTTTTTTTTTTTTTTTTTTGCTGATGTTGGTTCTACCACATCTGCCACAGAGCTCCAGGTGCCACCAGTCTCCCCTGGGACCTCCTCTGCTCCATTCCAGCCTGCTCCCAGCTCACCCTGAGGGAGAGCTGCACTGAGGGACGGACGCACAGGGCCCTGCTGTCAGCTGCAGACTGGGGCCCTGATCAGCCCAGAGTCTGAGAAAGGACCTTCAGGCTCTGGAGGCAGCGGGAAGGGCCATGTGGCCTCGGCAGCTGGAGCTTAGAAGCTGCTCAGCCTGGACCGGCCTGGCCTCCTCTTCCTCTCTGCTGGGACATCTCACCAATGACTCAGCCCTTGACCTTGGCCTGTTTTGCCCAGGCCTCCTCTCTGCTGGGATGTCTCACCAATGACTGGACCCTTGACCCTGGCCTGTTTTGTACAGCACAGACTTCTTGGCCCTATTGTCAGGGTTGGGGGATGTGGAGGGGCCCCAGAGGTGGGGAATTAGGGGATGCATTACCCCTTCTGCCCCTTCTCATGCCCTCCACACCCCAGGCATCTACCAAGGGCAGAGACTGTCTTGTCTCTTTGATACTTTTCTGCATAACTTGAACTTGCAGGTCATCTCTGAACAGGGTACCCCTGTCCCCCCTCCCAGGCCTTGTTACCCTGTCCCAGCCTCTTCCTCCTCCTGGCCCACCTCTCGCCTTGCGGTATGCCCAGGTCTGCACCTATGGGCAGTGCTTGGAGCCGAGGCATGAGTGTATGTGTATGTGTGTGTGTGTGCGTGTGAGTGCGTGTGTGAGCGTGTGTGTGTTAGAGGGGCAGGTGAGAAGTTTCTCCCCCCTCCTCCCACTGTGGGGGCATCTTCCTCCCCCTTGGCAGGGAGCAGGTGAGGGAGGGTCCTGGTGTTTTTTGAACCCCTCATTCCCCTGTGAGTCTGGTGGCAGAGCCATCTCGCCCGGAATCCTCCCCACCCTGGGGCCTGGACAGCTCCCCTCAGCACTCCTTGCTGGTGTAGATCGGTTCGTCCAGCGTCCCCCCCGTTGAACAGGACCTGGGAGGCTGAACAGGACCTGGGAGGCGTTTGTCCTCGCAGCCTGGGAGGCACCCTGCAGGCTGCCGGGGATGCCGCCTCTGCAGGCTTTGGCAGAGGGGAGGGGACTGCTTGAGTGCCATGTGTTTGCCAACCTTGTGTTCATTTCCACAGGACTTGGACCGGAGAGTTAGGGTTTCTAAGAAAGAACCTAGAAGTCCCCTGCCGGTCTCCCCACTCTGGACCCTAGCCGGAATCAGATGCTGGGGCCTGGTGGGTTCCTGCCACTTGTAACTTACCAAGTCCTCACGCCACTCCTCCACTCACTCCTCCAGGGCAAATGCCTCCCCACAGTGCTCTGATCCCAGCGCTGGGCTCCTTGTCCCTGCCAGCGCCTTCCTGGGCAGGCAGCCTGGGGTAGGGGCGCTGCGAGACAGCAGGTCCCAGTTAAATGCGAGGGTGCTGGGAGCCCCGTGGGAGGGAGTGGAGGCAGGAGGGAGTTTCTCAAAGATGCAAACCAAAGCCCAGCACTGGAAGGGGAGAGCAGAGTTGGGAGTGAGTGAGGGGAGGGGCGGAGCAAGCGACTCGGAATGGGGGAAGACACTGGGCTGCGGAGAGGAGGGGTGCAGAGACAGGGCGATGAGAGATGAGTGGAGAAGGAGCGAGGGGGACGGAGGCACAGAGATAGCGTGAGGAGGTGAGATCGAGACAGGTGCAGAGACGGAGAGAGATGAGAGACCAGCTGAGAGGCTTCCTGAGAGCTTGGGGTGGGGGAGGGGAAATGGATGGAAAGGCAGAAAAAGGGCTCAGGAGGGGGAAGAGGCAAATGAAGAGGTGGGTTGGGGGCAAGAATGGGATGCAGGGGAAGCAGAGGGGGATGAAGGAGCCAGGATGCGGGGGTATGAGGAGGGGGGCTCTGTCTGGGCACTGGGTGAGGGGAGAGCTTCTTCCCCTGAGGACGCCTGCCAGCAGGTGTCCTGGCCATACCTTGTTCCCCAAGGACACCCACCAAACCTGTGCCCTGGTTGGGGCAGGTTTAGAAATGACCCCTCAGAGGCCGAGTCTGGAGTCCCAGGGCACAGGCAGCCAAAGCCCCACCCTTTGGGGGAAGACTGGAGTGGGGGAAACCACTTCAGAGGGCCGGGGGGGGGGTCTGGGTGACTTAGGAGTGGCCTAACAGGCGCGTGGAGGAGGAGAGGGAGGCTAGTTTCCTGATGGGGCAGCCTGACAACGTTCCCACGCCACCGCGCCTGGCCAGCTGCCGTTCTGGCAAAGCCAGGGGGTGAGGCACCAGGGAGTTTGGGGTCAGGAAGGCAGAGTTGTGTGGGCTGAAGTTTGCAAGAACCCTAAGGTGACACAGGCAAGGGGTAGAGGTCAGGGTGGGGACCAAACCATAGACCGGGGCCCTGGGTCCTGCAGAGGTGTGGACGGGGTGGGTGGCAGGTGCTCCAGCAGGGGCTCTCCTGGAGCAATGAAGACATCACCGGGAGGGGACTTTGTGGTTTGCCTCTGCTCTCATTGGGCGATCTGGCTTTAGACTTGAGGAGGAGTCAAGCAGAGGAGATCAGTGCCTGTTTCTCACCCCAGGAGGGCCTTGTTGGGCTCTAACCTAGAGCCTTCTGGCTTCGGGTCCCAAGAGAAGTCCCCCTCTAACTGTGACCCGATCAGGGGTCTGCCTGCCTTTTTCTGCCTGATCTGAGGACTCAGGAGAGGCCACGGCAGCCACAACCTAGGGGTGTTTCAATCCCTGGCCCACTGCGCTGGTCAGTTGAGTCCTTCTGGGCACTGGGGCTATGAAAACTTTCGTCTTTGGGGACCGGTACCCATGGAGGAAAACTGCTTTCCTGAGGGGGTGAGGACCAAAGAATCAAGATCCTTTTCAGGCCTGCAATAGCCAAGATGATGAGAACTTTTAGATAAGGCTGTGGGGAGAGTCCCTGGCCTTTTGAACATACTGTTTGGGCACAGGGGGAACAACCCTTCTCCAGCTTCCAGTGTGAACTGAGAATGGGAAGCCCTGTCTTTGGAGAAGCTGGGATCTTCCCAGCATGAGAAACTTCTGCAGGCCCCTGCCTGGCTCACGGCTAACCTTTGGGTAGGACTGGAGTTTCCTGAACAGGGAACAAGGGAGCCACAGTCCTTCCGCAGAGCTCTGACGGGCAGGCCTCTGGGGGCCTGTGCTGTGTGCTGTTAGGATAGCTTGGTGTTGTCTACACCCCATTAGTAAGTTTTGTCTGAGTGTGTCCTCGCTGTTCATTGTCTAATTTGGTAACATTTATTTTGGTCCTGACCCCTTCTGCTGCTGCTGGGTTTGAGCTTCAGTGCAGGTGGAATGACATGCAAATAAAGAAACACTTTCTATCACCCATGCTGGCTGTTGCTTCTCTGAGTCATTGGAATCAAGAGGGGTCAGATTCCAACCCCATGGATCATGTTTGGCTGGTATTAACAGAGCCCTACCACTGTGGCTGAACAAGAGTTTATTCTACCATCACATTAAAAAAAAAAAAAGAAAAACCCTGGAGGTGGGTAGATCACGACTGCTATGGCCCTCAGTGTTATCCAGAACCCAGGCTCCTGTCTTTCTGCACTGCCATTTTCAATTCTGGCTACATCCTCAAGAACACCTCATGGCCCAACATGGCTGCTGCAGCTCTGGTGACTTGGTCCACATTTCATTAGAAGACTTCTGGAAATTCCAGGCCGAGCGCTGTGGCTCAAGCTTGTAATCCCAGCACTTTGGGAGGCCGAGGTCGGGGGATCACAAGGCCAGGAGATTGAGACCATCCTGGCTAACATGGTGAAAACCCATCTCTACTAAAAATACAAAAAATTAGCCAGGTGTGGTGGCACACACCTGTAGTCCCAGCTACTCGGGAGGCTGAGGCAGGAGAATCGCTTGAACCTGGGAGGCGGAGGTTGCAGTGAGCCGAGATCACACCACTGCACTCCAGTGTAGGTGACAGAGCAAGACTCTGTCTCAAAATAAAATAAAAGACTTCTGGAAATTCCACAGGAATGTGTCACATGGGCCACATAACTGAAAAGGAGGCTGTAAAAATGTGATCTGTTATCTGGGTGCATTGCCAGCCCAAATAAAATTGGGCCAGGCGAGGTGGCTCACCCCTGTAATCTCAGCACTTTGGGAGGCTGAGGCTGGTGGATCACCTGAGGTCAGGAATTTGAGACCAACTTGGCCAACATGGCAAAACCCCGTCTCTACTAAAAATACAAAAATTAGCCAGGCATGGTGGTGCATGCCTGTAATCCCAGCTACTTGGGAGGCTGAGGCAGGAGAATTGCTTGAACCTGGGAGGTGAAGGCTGCAGTGAGATAGCGCCATTGCACTCCAGACTGGGCAACAGAGCAAGACTCTGCCTAAAAAAAAAAAAAAAAAAATGGGCGGAGGGTTCTGTTACATAGAAGAAAGGAGTGAATAGAAGGAGTGATACAGTAGTCTCTGCGCACCGCTGACAGCACAGGCTTTACTTTTCCAAGTCCATACAAGTGGAAAAGAGTGGAGCCTCATTTGCTCTAGCCAGAGTGCTCAGTCCAGTTACTTTGCCTCTCTCTAAAGCCCCATTGAATCATTGAATAAATAGGGAAAACAATAGTGACTCCCTGCAAGGGAAGCCGTAGCAACACACCAGGGAATGCGTGCACCCTGCTCCGCAGGTGTCTGCACACTCTAATGTCCCCGGTATCAGGTAGCTACACTGAACACTTGGAAATGGGGTCCTCTTCCAACACATTTTAAGCACTTAGGGTATGCTAAGCACTTAAGCTAGAGAAAATGAACAAAACAGAGATCCGGTCTTAAGCCTACGTCTGGCTGAGGAGATGAACATGTGACAATAATGCATGACTTGCTACGTGCACGATATTGTCAGTGTCCTAGGCAGGGACACCGTAAATGGCTTTTGGTGGAGTGGGCAGGGTAGGAGGAGGTTTTGCTGTAGGATGAGAAGTTAGGCAGGAGGGGTCAGGAAAGCCATTCAAAGAGAAGGCAGCTTGAGGAAAGAGGCTGAGGTAGGAGGCAGAACTGTGTGTGGAGGACAAAAAGCAGCTTAGTTTGAAGCGTGAAGTATGAGGCAAGGAGGAGTCAGAGATGAGTCTGGAGAGACAGGCCAGGGCCAGACCATGAGAAAGCTTGAGGGCCACGGACAGGAGTTCGGACTTAGAGCAATGGGGAACCACTGAAGGATTTGAAGCAGAAGGAAAAATGATTCAATTTGCATTTTGGAAAGAGCGCTCTGGTGACGGCGTTAGGGGACTGGATGAGGGGTAGACTGTTAGCCCGTTTTTGCATTGTTATAAAGCCATACCTGATACTGCATACTTTATTTTATTTATTTATTTATTTTGAGGTGGAGGTCTCCTTCTGTCGCCCAGGCTGCAGTGCAGTGGCACATTCTCAGCTCACTGCAACCTCTGCCTTCTGGGTTCAAGTGATTCTCCTGCCTCAGCCTCCTGAGTAGCTGAGATTACCAGCGTGCTCCACCACATCCATTTTAGTAAAGACAGGGTTTCACCATGTTGGCCAGGCTGGTCTCAAACTCCTGGTCTCAAGTGATCCACCCACCTCGGCCTCCCAAAGTGCTGAGTTAACAGGCATGAGTCACTGTACCCGGCCTGCATAATTTGTTTTTATTTTTTTGAGACAGGGTCTTGCTCTGACACCCAGGCTGGAGTGCAGTGGTGCAATCACAGTTCACTGCAAC
>NW_016107596.1:3337145-3343109 GCF_001604975.1 Cebus imitator
ATAAGAAAGGGAAATGAGCGACTGGAATTCATCCAGGCAGGAGCAATTACACTCTGTGAACCAGCAGTGGGCAAGGAGCAGCATTACTTGGAGGGAGTGTGGAATCTCTCTTTAATTATGGGGCATTCCCAGTGCTCACTGGTCATGGCAAGTAAGAGGATAACAATAAAGAAGAGAGGATGACTAAAGGAACAGGGTCCCCAGGGAGGCCGCAGGCTAATCTTATACATTTTTCCCCCGAACCTGGAATCAGCCATTTCTCTAAGAAACTTTGTTTCTATGCCTTTTCAGTTGACAGGGCTAAGATACATACACTATGGATAGATAGATAGATAGGTAGATAGTTTACAGGGCTAAGATATATATGTGTGTGTGTGTGTATGTATATATATATATATACACACACACACACACACACACACACAATAGCTAGCTAGCTAGCTAGCTAGAGACAGAGAGATAGATAGTTGACAGGGCTAAGATACATATATGATAGACAGATAGATAGATAGATAAATAGGTAGACAGAGAGACATATGGGATCTCTTTGTACCCATGGTAAAATGCCTCATGAGTTAATATTAATACTCAAGGGTTTTGGCTAAACCTCTTCAAGTTTAACATCTATACCTCCTTATCCCCAACATTGGGAAATATTGGTTCTGAAGAACACTGTATTCATTTGTTTTATCCCATGTTCAAGCACTCAGATAGGCTACTACCAGTATAATTATTTAAAAATTCTCTCCTGCTTCTTTATTTAAATTTGTACGATATCCACATTGTGCAGGTCACATAAACCATTTTATACTATACGCTCTCCTTATGTCTCATTCAGTGTACAGTATTCTGCATGTAAGTATATGTAATCAATACTATCAGGCTTTTTGTTGTTTGAAGCTCAGTTTCTAACAGATCCCTAAGGAATAATTCATCACAATAAAATTCCCAAAGTTTTTGCATGATGATGATGACAGTTTGTGGCTACTACACTGGCAAGTAAGTTCAGCTGGTATAAATTCTTGGCTTGTTTCTTTCCGTATCTTAAATTATCCCATTTTCTTTTGCCATTTAAGTGTTGCTGTCAAAAAGTCTGATATAGCCTAATTTTCTTTCCCTTTTAAGTAACATATACACACATACATACATACACACACATACACACACACACAGAGACGCACACACAGAGTCATGTGCTGCATGCTTCCTTCCACGACAGACTGTGTAGGGGCCCCATAAGATTATAAAGCAGAATTTTGGCCAGGCACGCTGGCGCACGCCTGTAATCCCAGCACTTTGGGAGGCTGAGGCCAGTGGATCATGAGGTCAGGAGTTTGAGACCAGCCTGGCCAACATGGTGAAATGCTGTCTGTACTAAAAATACAAAAATTAGCTGGCATTGTGGCATGCATCTGTAATCCCGGATACTTGGGAGGCTGAGGCAGGAGAACTGCTTGAGCCCAGGAGGTGGAGGTTGCAGTAAGCTGAGATCGCGCCACTGCACTCCAGCCTGGGTGACACAACGAGACTCCAACTCAAAAAGAAAGAAAAAGGTTATAATGCAGTATATTTACTGTACCTCTTCCATGTTTTGATACGTTTGGTGATATGTTTAGATACACAAGTACTTATATTGTGTTCCAATTGCCTACAGTATTCAGTACAGTCACATGCTGTACAGGTTTGTAGCCTAAGAGCAATAGGGTATGCCATATAGCCTAGGTGTGTAGCAGGCTACACCATCCAGATTTGTGTAAGTGCACTCTATGATGTTCATATAACAATGAAATCACCTAAAGATGTATTTTCCAGAATGTATTCCATTAAGTGACACGATTGTGTGTGTGTAAATATGTGTGTGTGTATTTGCCTAAGACTTTTGTTTCAAATCTAACAATTTTACTATAATATTCATCATTGTTATTGAATTTACAGGTATGCAACATGTAAATTCATATTATTATCGTTATCATTTTGGATTGAGTTTACTAGGTATGAAATACTGCTCTTTCAATTTATAGTTTAAAATATTTCATGAAACTTTCCTTAAATTATAGCTTTCATTTTTATTTCGAGAGGGTCTTGCTCTGTTGCCCAGGCTGCAGAGGTGCAATCTGGGCTCACTGCAATCTCTACCTCCTGGGTTCAATAGATTCTCCCACTTCAGCCTCCTGAGTGGCTGGGAATACAGGTGCCCAGCTAATTTTTATATTTTTTGGTAGAGATGGGGTTCAACCATGTTGGCCAGGCTGGTCTTGAACTCCTGACCTCAAGTGATCCATATCTGCCTTGGCTTCCCAAAGTGCTGGGATTACAGATGTGAGCCACTGCTCCTGGCCAAATTACAGTATAGCTTTTGATATTTGTTCTGTTACCTTACTTTTACTTTTTTGGGAACTCATGTTATACATATGGTGCCTGCTCCTTGCTTGTCTTCTGTGTTTGTCCCTTTTCTTAGATTTTACCTTTCCTTCTTTTTTAAAAATTAAACTAAGAATTCAAAACATAGAAACAGGGTCTCATGTTGCCTAGGCTGTTCTTGAACTCCTGGGCTCAAGTGATCCTCCCACCTTGGACTCCCAAAGTTTTGAGATTACAGGTGTGAACCACTGGGCCTGGCCTTAAATATACTTTATTTTTCAGGATAGTTTTTTTTTTTTTTTTGAGATGGAGTCTTGCTCTGTCACCCAGGCTGGAGTGCAATGGTACAATCTTAGCTCACTATAACCTCTGCCTCCTGGGTTCAAGTGAGAGTCTCCTGCCTCAGCCTCCTGAGTAGCTGGGATTACAGGCATGCACTACAGTGCCCCGCTAATTTTGTATTTTTAGTAGAGGCAGTGTTTCACCATGTTGGTCAGGCTGGTCTCGAACTCCTGACCTCGGGTGATCCACCTGCCTTGGCTTCCCAAAGTGCTGGGATTACAGGCATGAGCCATTGCTCTCAGCCAATTAACAGTTATAAGTTAACAGCAAGATTTAGTGGAAACTGCAGTCCCATTATATCTCTTCCCTCCCACACACCCACAGCCTCTCCCTTTATCAACATTCCCCACCAAAGTGGGACATTTTTACAATTGATGAACCTGCATTAGCACATCATTATGACCCAAAGTCCATAGTTTGCATTAGAGTTCACTCTTGGTGTATATTCTATGAGATTTGATGAATGTATAATGGCATGTTTCACTGCCCTAAAATTCATTGGTGCTCTATCTATTCATCCTTCCCTCTCCCCTAACGTCGGGCAAGCACTGATCTTCTTATTGCATCCTTATCTTTGCCTTTTCCAGAGTCATATAGTTGGAATCACATAGTATGTAGACTTTTCAGATTGACTTCTTTCACATAGTAATATACATGTAAGGTTCTTCCATGTTGTTTTCACGGCTTGATAGCTCATTTCTCCACCCCACTCCAGCTCTACTGAGGTACGGTTGAAAACAAAAAATTCTATATCTTCAAGGTGTACAACATGATGTTTTATGTATATATTGTGAAATGATTACAGGTAACTTACATATCCATCACCTAACATGTTTACTTTCTTTTTTTCTGGTGAGAATACTTCTAAGTTTTTTTTGTTTTTCTTGAGACAGCATCTTGCTCTGTTGCCCAGGCTGGAGTGCAATGACATGATGATAGCTAACTGCAGCCTCCACCTTTCTGGCTCAAGCAATCCTCTCGCCTCAACCCCCAAGTAGCTGGGACTACAGGCACGTGCCATCATGCCTGGCGAATTGTTTTGCATTTTTTGTAGAGAGGGGGTTTTGCCATGTTGCCCATGCTGGTCTTGAACTCCTGAGCTCAAGCAATCTGCCCACCATGACCTCCCAGAATGCTGGGATTACAGGCATGAGCCATCGCGCCTGGCTGAGAATACTTAAGATCTATTCTCTTAGCAAATTTCAAGTATACAACATATTTTATTAACTACAATTGCCATACTGCACATCGGTTCTCCAGAATGCACCCATAACTAAGCTTGTACTATTTGACCAACATATGTCTATCCCCAACCCTTGACCAATGGTAATCACTCTTCCACTCTGTTTCTATGAGTCTTTTTAAGATTCCACATATAAGTGAGATGCAGTATTTGCCTTTCTGTGTCTGGCTTATTTCACTTAGTATAATGTCCTTCAGGCTTATCCATGTTGTTGTTGCAAATGGCAGGATTGCCTCTTTACAGGCCAAATAATATTCTACTGTGTGTGCATATATATATATATATATATATATATATATATATGCAGTGGAATATGATATTATATATGGGCATATCTATATATATATAGATAGGTATGCACATTCATATCTAACAGGTATGAGGTGATATATCATTGTCGTTTTTGGTTTGCATTTCCCTGATAATTTCACTAATAGTGATGGAACCATCACACCTTTACATTTTTGTATGTATAATGCATCTCCACCATTTTCTTTATTCACTCATTCATTGAACACTTAGGTTGTTTTCATATCTTGACTACTGTGAATAATACTGCAATGAAAATGGTAGATGGCTCATTGAGACAGTGAGATAGCCTATAGTTGGGATTTGTTTTTTTATCCATGTAGCCACTCTGAATGGAGAATTCAGTCCATTTACATTCAAGGTAATTACTGATAGGTAAGGACTTACTATTGTCATTTTGTTCAGTGTTTTCCGTTTTTGTAAATCTTTTGCTCCTTTCTTCCTCTTTTGCTGTCTTTGTGATAACTTTCTATAGTGGAATGGTTTGATTTCTTCCCCTTTATCTTTTGTGTATCTACTATAGGCCTTTGTGGTTACCATTTTGCCTTGTGGTTACCATGAGGCTTACATAAGACATCTTACAACTGTCACCTATTTCAAGCTAATAACTTCACTTGCATACAAAAACTGTATACTTTTACTCTCCCCCATTTGTGTCTTTGAAGTAATGAATGACTTTTTGACAAAGTTTCACTCTTGTTTCCCAGACTGGAGTGCAATGGCGCAATCTCAGCTCACTGCAACCTCCGCCTCCCACGTTGAAGCGATTCTCCTGTCTCAGCCTATGACTTACATAGTTTTATATTGTATGTCCATTAACAGATTATTGTACTATAGTTAAATTTTTTGTCTTTTAATCTGTATACTAGAGTTTATACTAAGTGATTTATACACCATTACAGTATAGGATAGCTCATTTCTTTTTAACACTGAATAATATTCCAGTGGGCGTATCACAGTTTACTTATCCATTCACCTACTGAAGGACATCTTGGTTGCTTCAAAGTTTTTGCAATTATGAATAAAGCTGTAATAAATGTTCACATTCAGGTTTTTATGTTGGCCTGCTTTCAATTCTGGGTACATACCCAAAAGTGCAACAGCCGAATTGTATGTTTACTTTTTGAAGAAACTGCTAAAGCATATTCCAAAGTAACTGTCATCTTGCAACCCCGCCAACAACAAATGAAGAGTACCTGTTACACATCCTTGTCAGCATTTGGGTCAGTGCTTTAGATTTGATCATTCTGGTAGGTATATGGTGGTATCTCATCGTAGTATAATCTGCAATTCCTATATGATTTATGATGTTGGGAGTCCTTTTATATGAACTTGTCTGTATATGAGGTGTCTATTTAGATCTTTTGCCCATTTTTAAATTGGGCTTTAATTTTTCTTTTGTTGAGTTTTCAGAGTTCTGTGTATTGAACAGTCCATTATCAGATTTTTTTAACAAATATTTTTTCCTACTCTGTAGCTTGTCTTCTCAATCTCTTGACAGTGTCTTTTGGAGAGCAGATGTTTATTTTTATTTTTATTTTTATTTTTATTTTTATTTTTTTTGAGACGGAGTTTCGCTCGTTACCCAGGCTGGAGTGCAAATGGCGCGATCTCGGCTCACCGCAACCTCCGCCTCCTGGGTTCAGGCAATTCTCCTGCCTCAGCCTCCTGAGTAGCTGGGATTACAGGCACGCACCACCATGCCCAGC
>NW_016107596.1:3345679-3357077 GCF_001604975.1 Cebus imitator
CGGGGTTTCACCACGTTGACCAGGATGGTCTCGATCTCTTGACCTCGTGATCCACCCGCCTCGGCCTCCCAAAGTGCTGGGATTACAGGCTTGAGCCACCGCGCCCGGCCTGATTCTGTACTTTTAAAAAGCAGGCATGACTTAGGAGTTTTTCATTTCATGGCTATATTCTCATTTTTGGTGTGTATGTAAAATACTGAAATATGGACTGTGTGAACCACAGTTATTTAAATTCAGTACAGAATATGCTTGTAACTTTATGAACAATTGTTTCAGGAGTTAAAAAACAAGCTATTTTTATTTCTGTAAGGGTAATACAGTCTGGATTTTATGGGATAATCATAATTTTATTTTTCAAAATACTTCATTTAATCTAATGAATTTAACTCCTCCCCACCCCCTCCCCTAGAGTATCCTGTTCGGTTTGCATTCTACGAGGAATTTCAGTGTGGAGCATTGTCCTATAAGGGCTTTGAATTAAGTTTCTGAGGTCCAGACTGCTCCAGCCCTTTCAGGCCTAATCAAGCGTCTTTTATTTTTGAGGCAGAGTTCCACTCTTGTTGCCCAGGCTGGAGTGCAATGGTACGATCTCGACTCACCACAACCTCTGCCTCCCGGGTTTAAGCGATTCTCATGCCTCAGCCTCCTGAGTATCTGGGACTACAGACATGTGCCACCACACCCACGTAATTTTGTATTTTTAGTAGAGACGGGGTTTTTTCATGTTGGTCAGGCTGGTCTCGAACTCCCAACCTCAGGTGATCCACCTGCCTCGGCCTCCGAAAGTGCTGGGATTACAGGCATGAGCCATTGCACCCGGCCGTGTCCTTTGTATTCACTGCAAATGCCACCCAGTTTCAGCTTGCTGAGCTTTCAAGTGAGTACTTGTTATTTTGAAGTTCTGAGAACCATCAGATGTGCCATTGTTTCCACTAGAACAGACGGTGATACCATGCAGGTCTTGTGGCTGTTGGTGGTTTATCTGTTGTTTGGGGGTTTCTGGAGATATCTTGTTTTGCTGCAAGTTGTCCAAGGTTTCCAAGTTTCCTATCATGACTGCTTCGTGAGCTTTAATGGATAACTTAAGAAACAGTAAAAACTATGATTTCGGAATCCCTGCCACGTTAACTTTTCAATGCAGGGGCAGGTAAAAGTTACAAAGACACCATCTCCTTCAATGACTATGCTTTTCTCCAAACTGTTTCCTTCATCTATCTTTAGAACACAGCATTTTAAGAACCTTTGGCAGGTCGGGTGTGGTGGCTCATGCCTGTCGTCCCAGCACTTTAGGCCGGGGCAGGAGGATCGTTTGAGCCCTGGAGTTTGAGAGCAGCCTGGGCAATATGGCAAGACCCTATCTCTAAAAAAAAAATAATTAGCTGGGTGTGGTGGTGCAGGATAATTGCTTGAACTCAAGAGGGTTCAAGCAATGCAGTGAGCTATGATTGTGCCACTGCATTCCTGGATGACAGACTGAGACCTCTTTTTTTTTTTTTTTTTTTTTGAGACGGAGTTTCACTCTTGTTACCCAGGCTGGAGTGCAACGGCGCAATCTCGGCTCGGCGCAATCTCCGCCTCCTGGGTTCAGGCAATTCTCCTGCCTCAGCCTCCTGAGTAGCTGGGATTACAGGCACGCACCACCATGCCCAGCTAATGTTTTTTTTGTATTTTTAGTAGAGTCAGGGTTTCACCATGTTGACCAGGATGGTCTCGATCTCTTGACCTCGTGATCCACCCACCTCGGCCTCCCAAAGTGCTGGGATTACAGGCTTGAGCCACCGCGCCCGGCCTGAGCCCTCTTTTTTTAAGACCGAGTTTCGCTCGTTGCCCAGGCTGGGTGCAATGGCCTGTGATCCACCTGTCTCAGCCTCCCAAAGTGCTGGGATTACAGGCATGAGCCACTGTGCCTGGCGAGACCCTGTCTCTTCAAAGAAAAAAGAATGACTCTCTCTCTGAGCCTCACAGCAGATTACGGAGGTTGTGATCAGTGCAGTTTAAAAGCAAAGGGCCTCCTCTGTTTGTACAACTGCATTTTTTTTTTCCTTCAGGGTAACCTCTGCTAAACAGAGAACCCTACACTTTCAAACAGATGGCTGGGGGCCAAAAGGGCCAGACTGCTGTTTTTCAGATAGTAAAGGGTATCACACTTTTTCAGCTAGGTAAGTGGTTTCTGGTCATAGCGTCACGACATCTCTAGCTGTTTCTGTTTCCTGGGTTAACTGCAAAATTTCCAAAACTGTTTGTTTGGGTCTGCCACTTAAAAGAGAGGAATCTTAAGTTGTATCTTCTGAACTTATACCCACATTACACATTGTTGCTACATGTGAATGACGTAGCTGATGACATAAGTGGAAGAATCCAGGAAAGTGTAAAGTGATATAGAAGGTGCCACTGTTGCACTGGCTTCTTTAATCTTGTCTAGCTTCTATTTACACCAAGTTTGTCTAACCCATAGGCCACGGGCTACAGGCAGCCCAGGATGGCTTTGAATGCAGCCCAACACAATCATAAACTTTCTTAAAACATTATAAGATTTTTTTTTTTTTGGCTCATTAGCTACAGTGTTAGTGCTTTTTATGTGCTGCCCAAAACAATATTTCTTCCAATGTGGCCCAGGGAAGCCAAAAAAATTGGACACCTCTGAATTACACCATATCAAAAGCAAAGTACCTGGCAATACAGTAGGTACTTGAAAAGAATAGCAAATAGGTTAACTCTGAATGGGCAGTTGACGGTCTTACCTTGATATTCTCAGCATTTCAGATGTAGCCTACCACACAGGTGTTCAGCAAATGGTCATGAAACAGAACCTTCCAATTCTGGCAGAAATAAGTTAGTTTTTTTTGGGGGGGACGGAGTCTCACTCTGTAGCCGAGGTTGGAGTGCAATGGTGCGATCTTGGCTCACTGTAACCTCTGTCTCCTGGGTCCAAGCGATTCTCCTGCCTCAGCCTCCCAAGTAGCTGGAATTAGGAACGTACCACCATGCCCAGCTAATTTTTGTGTTTTTAGTAGATAAGGTGTTTAGTTTTATTCATTATCAGAAGCCCTATGGTATAGCTGAAACACTATACTAGGTCTCGATTTCTCATCTTTAACTTCTGCCATTTGGCTTGCTTTCTTCACAGAATTATGAGTCCAAGTAAGACACTGTATATGGAAACGCTTTTTAAAGACCATGCATACTATTCTCTTCCTACCCCAGGTAGAATTAGGTTGTGGTTGGTGGCAGGTTACCTAGGTATTCCTAGGGCATTTTGGAGGGAGTCTTCTAAGAAACAAGTGGTTTTGTCATCTTTCCAATTACTTTCTAACCTCCTTAAACTAATAAATAGCATCTTCATCTTTGAATCCTTTATGTGCTTTGTAAAATGTAGTCTACCTTAGTTACCTGGTAAATATTTGTCAAACAAATGTTACAACACAATAATGCCAATTCAATCCATTGGCAAGTTCTGCTGTGTACTTGCAAAACATATCCTGATTCCAATTACTTCTTATCCCCATCATTATTGTCTTAATAGACGCCACTATTGCATCATTGCTTGTCTAAACAACTGCTCTACCTTCCAAACCAGTTTCTCAGCTCCTATTCATCTCTTCACCAACAGGATCAAAACAGAGCAATTTAAAAAAACAACCAAATATAAATTAGACCTATGTCATTTCTCTTCTTCAAATCCTGCAATGACTCCTCCACTGTACTTAATGAATGCAGATTATTTATACCTACAAGGTTCTACATTAGAGACCAGCAAACTACAGCCTACAAACCAAATCCAACTTGCCCCTTGTTTTCTGTAAATAAAGTTTTATTGTAACATAGCCACATACTGTCTATGCCTCCTTTTGCACTGCAATGGAAGAGCTGAATATTTTATTTTTTTGAGACAGAGTCTTGCTCTATCGCTCAGGCTGCAGTGCAGTGGTATGATCTTGGTTCACTACAACCTCCGCCTCCCAGGTTCACGTGATTCTCCTGCCTCAGCCTCCTGAGTAGCTGGGATTACAAGCATGCATTATCATGCCTGGTTAATTTTTATATTTTTAGTAGAGATAGGGTTTTGCCATGTTGGTCATACTGGTCTAGAACTCCTGACCTCAAGTGATCCGCCTGCCTTGGCCTCCCAAAGTGCTGGGATTACAGGCATGATTCACGCCCAGCCAAAGAGCTGAATAATTATAACAGAGACCACATAGCTTGCAAAGTCTAAATATTTACTATCTGGCCTTTTGTAGAAAGTTTGCCGACCCTTGCTCTACATGATCTGACCCCTATTCTCCCTCTTAATGGATCTTTTATCCCCTTTCTCAACCCCACCCATTCACTACATCTTAACCAAGCTTTCTCTGCCACAGAGTCTGCAATGCCCAGGAATGAACTTCATTCACATCGTCCCAGGACTGCCTCCTTGTCACTGAGGTATCAGTTTAAATGTCAACTCCTCAGAGACTTTTCTTGACCAACCAATCTAGAGTGGCTCCTTCAACTGCCTTAGTCACGTATCTCCTAGGAAACAATTAACATGGCAATGACTATTTAAAATTATGTTACCAGTTTAGGTCTCTCTTCCACTAGAATTTGAACTCCATGAGAGAAGAGACCATACTTTAACCACCCCAGCCAGCACTCTAATCACAAGTCTAGCACCAAAAACAGTGCCTTTTTGAATGAAAGAGAAAGACCAACAAATAGTTGCTGAATTAATGAGGCCAAGGTCAGGAACACTACTCAAGTTCAAGGCAGTTTGTAATGCTCACTTGCACTGTTGCAGGTTTGCCTTCACACTGTCCTGACTGCAATCGTAAAAAGCAAAGTAGATCAGACAGTATTCCTGGCCCCATTATGATGGGCAAAACAACTCCACCAAGGGCACATTCTCCTCAGGTAAAAATGGCATTAGGAAAAGCAGGCAAGGCAGGGCCACAAAATTGGACAAAGAAGTTCTCAAGTTTATGATTATTATGGTTAAGAATTTTATTATCAAAATTATTACATCTCTTGTGAAAGTTCAAATGTTACAGCAAGGTGTAAACACTCCACTTGAGAAAGAAGTGATACTTCTTTCCTTCCAAGAGTTCCCCCCACCCCCCCTCCCCAACCCCCCCAAGAGGTCTGGTCTTGACAGCACCCTGCCCACACAGAGTGGCTGGGGTCTCTGCACGTGCCAGGCAGGGTGAGGGCCGCCTGCCCGCTGGCCTCTCCCCTCGGTTAATAGCCAAGGGGAGAATGCAAACCCCAGCCCAAATGGAGAGACATTTACATACGTTTTATATAATATACAAAGAAACCAGCATCCCAGGCAACATGATTTCCACTCCCAATGCTCTCCCAGACTGATGGGTTTGTGGGGGAAACAACTAAAAGAAAAGTACTCTGCTGAGGTCTCAGCATTAAAAAAAAAAAAAAAAAAAAAAAAAAAAAAAAAAAAAAAAAAAAAAAAAAAAAAAAAAAAAAAAAAAAAAAATCTCCCCTCATTTGAGCAAACACCTGATTCGATTTTGAAAAGTGAAATTTTGTAACAGTCACACACAAAGAGAGAAGACTGTGCATATGAGAGTTGTAGGACAGGGTAGAAAAGGGGATGCGAGAGGCTGGGGGAAAAAAGGAAGAGAAAACAAATTAGAGGGAAGGAAGGAGGGAAACTCACAGTATTATCTTGTCCAAAAGAAAAGAAGGTCCACTGCAGCACCAGGGATTACACCTGTCATATATTCACTACCCCTACCATGGTTATAACTGAATACAAAATTAGATAAATAAAAACACGCCAGATATTACAGTAAACAAGTGAAAGAAATAAGCTGGCAACCATATGGAATTTAAAAAGATTGTGTACCCCACCTGGGCTGGCTCCAGGGCTCCTCCAGGGGTGTACAACAGGCACAATGCACTGATGGGGAGAAGCCGGTCTGCTCTCGTCTCTCATCCAGAACAGTGTTAGAGGTGTGGGTGGCTTGGTAACTCTTTCACTGGGCCCACTCACATAAGCATCCCCCAAAGAAATGTGGCGCAGGCCCACACACAATCACAGTCCTGTCGGTGCCACTCCACAAACCTATCTTCCCACTCTTACCCTGCAGTCACAAGTGCATACTCCCCAATCATGGAGGCGGTCCTGCTCATCGGATCATCAACTCCTGATTAATTGGGAGTAGAAAAAATAAAATTCAAAGCATTCCCAAACCACTTGGTATCCTTCCTAATCAAATTCATTGCCAAAAGCTGGTAAGTAGCAATGCAATTGGCCTATACCACGTCTCATTCCTCTTTTCCTTGTCTACTTACTTCATGGGTTACTGAGCTGTGAAATAGCTTGGGAAGGAGGAGTAGTATGGAGGCTCAGATAATCTGCTCCAGAATAATCAAGAGCTGACCATGAGCTTTTCTTCAAAGAGCCAGGCACCTTCCAGTTGGTGCAGGTTCCAAGCTTTACTATCCCTGCCTATTTCTTGGTGATCTTAAGACAAAGATAGGCAGGATTCTTGGTGGACACACATTGGCCAGATACCTGCTTTTGGAATGGTTGTCTTAGAAAGAACATTTATATACCTACCTTTTTTCTTAAGTGCATGAAACCCTAATGGTATTCAGATGGCTTGGAGCTTTGAGACTGGCTCTTTTCACTTTTTTCCTTTGAAAACTTTTTTTTTTTTTTTAAATTTAAAAAGATGTCCTCACTGCACAAGTGACTACAGGCTACAGGCAAGGATGGGAGACGGAGGCTTCAACACAACTCATTGCACTTAGAACCGTTACTAACCGAAACACCATTTGCTTGTCAACAATGTACCCTTGACAGCAGGGAGAAACTTCTTTATAGTCTCTGCTTCAGACAAGATTTACATCTTTCTCCAAGGCCAGAGGCCAATTGTGACCACGAGTCTTGTTTCTTGTCCACCAGACCCAATCCTCTGGCACCTTGTACCCCCCCTTCCCCAGCAATATGCTCGGCCTAGGTTCCAGAGGCAGCTGGAAGGAAGCAGCTATGGGCTCATTCAGTTCAGTTTGCCCAAATCCAGAAGCCCTAGGAAAGTCCTGTCTGAGTCTTGACTCCTGACCCTTGCAGTGGCTGGAGTCGGTACTGGTGCACACCCCCACTCCCACGGTGTGGGTAGTGCTGTGAATTGGAAACCGCAGATACCCTGGAGGCCTGGTAGACAGCTGACTGCCCAGCACTGGGCAGACTGATAGTCCGTAAGTCTGATGGCAATGACGACCTAGAGTTCTGAGGAAAGGAGGTGGAACTCAGAGTTCCTGTGCTGGACTGAGAAACCGAGTCTGAGGTTGGTGAGTCTGAGGGTCCCTGCAGGGTAGGGCTAGCAGCACTAGAAGGGCAGCTCCTCCTTGGAAGATTGCTGCCAGTGCTGTTTCCAGAATGTGGCTGGCTGCTAAAATACCCTGGTGTCCCTGTAAATGGGGCCAACGAGTCTGTGGACACAGGGTGGGCGGGGCTGGAATAGGATGTGGAAGAGAGGGATGATTCTGAAGAACTGTGAGAGGGGGGGTTTCCAGGTCTCAGTGCAGTAGTTCGATAACTGTATCCTGGAGATTGTGTAGGATGTCCTCTGAAGGGGGAGGAACTCTGCTGAAGGAGGCTTTGTGATTCTGTCCGGGGACTATCACACTGCAGGAGCTAGACAAAGTTGGGAGGAAAAGAATAAGGAGGTGAAGAAGTCCCTTAAATGGCTGGTGAACATTAGTAATACCCTATTTTTTTTTTTTTTTTTTCATCTTTTAACGATGTATTCTTTTTAGGAAACCAAAGGCAGTAAAATGGCTGTCTTTGATCACCCTACTCATGTTCTGGCATAATTTATTACCTGAGGGTAAGCAGATGACTTATTTCCAGGGCTGCTGAAACTGTATGCAAAGACAGCATCTCAATGGCAAAGGATGACCAGGACAAACAATTTGGAACCCAGAACACACTCATATGTCTAGAGATCAGCAATTTCTCATCTCACCTGGTAGCTGTATCTGGAAGGGCTGTAAACGGTGGCTCCTTTAGAGAGTGCTGAGCTCAGTGTCTCTGGGCCTTCTCCATCTGCAGGATCTGGAAGGTTATACATATATATATATATATATATATTAAATCAACTTGGCTTCTTACAATAAGTAAGAAATAGCCATTATTCATTCAAATCACCAATGCCATCACCAACCCATGCTGCTCTCTTTGTGACAAATCAGGTGAGTGCAGCATGCCAGAAGGGCAAAAGGAGTGGTTAATTATGGGCTATGTTCTAAATGCCTGATCTGATTCTCGTCTCCTTCTTTTTCTTCATCCTTCATCGAGGTGAATTTCCAGGACTTTGGAGAGATGAAAGTTACAGAAAGGTATCCCTTGGGGAAAAAAGAGCAGACAGAGAGCAAGCGATGCTAGATCTTACAAATGTAACCCAAAAGAGCCCAAGTGGGCTGGAACCTAGCATACAGCAGAGTCTAACTGCATCAGAAACTAACTCACCTCAACTCAGCACTTGGCATTAACTGTACAGAGCTTGGCTCATGCGTCCCTGAATGTGGTTGGCAGCAGAAGGCCAAGGGCTCACCTGAGTCTTTCTCTGTGATGTTACTTTCCCACGTGGGAGAGGGCTCTCCCTTTTGGGCCACCCTCACACTGCTTCGGAGGACCTTGGGGATGCTCCCTCCTTCTCGGAGTCGTTCTACTGATGTGGGAACCATCCTGTAAAGGCAACAGGGTGCAAGTTCAAGCCACAGGACTTACCTGAAACAAATGAAGCCCTAACTAAGGTGCACAATCTATTTCCTTAAAACATCCTCTTAAACATTACTTCCTTCAGAACCAATTTAGAACAAGGTATTTCCTGTGCCCCACAGGCACAAAAGAGAAACAACAACAGCCACTTAAAAAAAAAATAAATTGGTCGGGCGCAGTGGCTCACGCCTGTAATCCCAGTACTTTGGGAGGCCGAGGCGGGTGGATCACGAGGTCAAGAGATCGAGACCATCCTGGTCAACATGGTGAAACCCCGTCTCTACTAAAAATACAAAAAATCAGCTGGGCATGGTGGCACATGCCTGTAATCCCAGCTACTCAGGAGGCTGAGGCAGGAGAATTGCCTGAACCCAGGACGTGGAGGTTGCGGTGAGCCGAGATTGCGCCATTGCACTCCAGCCTGGGTAACGAGTGAAACTCCGTCTCAAAAAAAAAAAATAAATAAAAATAAAAATAAAAAATAAATAAATAAATAAAGGAAAAAATGGATTAAAGATGTCAACTTCCCTTAACTGCCATTTAAAAATGTTAAAAAATTCTCCTCTGGGAAATCATGTGCCTGATACATAGTAGTGGTTTTAATAAATGTTTCATAGATTAATAAATATTAAACATTTGAGCCAGAATCCTCCTTTCCCAGTCTTACTTTTTTCAGTTCAAGATCCCTGAACTCCTATTCTCTATTTCACTCACTTGATCCTCAGTACTTGCCATCAGTATTATTCATTTTTAAATTCATGGTCTCCCCTAAAACAGACAAGTACTTTCAGAATGTCTTTTTGCTCTGTGTACACTAGCTGTGTGGAAGAGAGACATCTGCTGTTAATTCACGTGGAACCTGGCTGGATTCTTAACTCACCTTTCATGTGAAATGAGAAATAGAAGAGGCAGTGTTAGTGCCCACCAAATAAAAGAGCTCATCTGCATCCATAACTACATGTCATCCAAAGCGCTGCTCCACAGGCATGTTGGTAATTCTTAATTCTGCAAAGCTGGGGGATTGCAGCTGACACCATTAAATCAGCTGAACAGGACAGATGGCACTGTCGGCTGGCTGTCTCAGATGTTCCCATCAAGTGTTCCCATAGATTCTAGGTAAAACTGGGAATGATCCTAGTTTTATACTCCCCCAACACCCAATTTAACTATAAAACATCAAATATAAACTTACCACCTACTGCTGATATTCTCTGCAGGTCTGCAGTGAGATGAAGAAGTGCCTCTGGAATCTGATGGGCTTACCGCCTCCAAATGGGACATAGAGGAATGAGATGGGGAGAATTTTTTGTGAGGGGAAGATGGGGTTCGGGATGAGGATCCCTGCACACCATGGGCACCAGTGTCAGAAACAGAGTTACTGCTGCCTTGTCCAGCTCCTGCAGACTTGCTTTTGCTCTGTGCAGAGTCACCTCCCCCACCAGCAGAATTTTCCTTAGCTTCTTGTTTCCGTTTTCGGTATTCCAGCAAGGATACCTAGAAAGGAAAAAAGAAATGGTACTCTAGCTGGATATCATTAGTGGATCACTAGCAAAGAGGAAAGATGGAACAGTAGTAAACCACTAACCAAGTCACGCAAACAAAGCAAACACCGATCCTGACAACTTTTTTTTCAGATGTGAAAGAGATCTGAGCATGGCTACATATTTAAGACAGTCAGAAACTAATAAGAGGAAGAGAATAAACTAGGAGGCAAGTTTTTGAAGAATGATGTTTGGCAATTAGATCATCACCTTTTTTCTGTCTTCAGGAAAACCTGTGAGGTTACCATAACACAGTAACAAAAGCGTGCTATCATAGTTATTTGGAACAATGGGAGTACCCAGAGAAGGGAGAATTGGAAGCTTATGTAGTTTGAAAAGCCTCCCAGGTGATTCTGATGGTTGTTCTGTACTCCTTGGGAATCCCTAGAGTTAGCTGAGAGAGAGAGAAAGGAGGAGGGAAAAGGGGAGAGAGAGGTAGAGAGAGAGAAGAAAACAAGAAACAAACAAAAGAAAAAGCCAATGCTCCAGGGTACTTAGATATGATCAATTTTTCAAGACATAAATAGAAATTTATTATTGTTTCTATCTTACACATAGATGTAATTAATGTAGAAAGAGAGGAAATTATTTCTAGTTTATACTTTTTTTTTTTTTTAAATTTTGTTTTAAAAGATGGGGGTTTCTTCATGTTGGTCAGGCTGGTCTTGAACTCCCGACCTTAGGTGATCCGCCCACCTCGGCTTCCCAAAGTGCTGAGATTACAGGCGTGAGCCACCACGCCCAGCTTCTAGCTTATACTTTTAGCAAGCTAGCTCTAGAAGAGTACTTGATAACTCTCCCCCAACCTCCCCTTCATCTCCCTAATACTTACTCATTCTTTCCTGGCAGCAGATCTCCCACCCTCACCTGACCCTGCCCACCACAATCTCTGCCCTGCCTGGAATACCATTTCTTTGCTGTTCTGGCACACTGGTTACACAGTCTGTAGAACCTATTACAGTGTCTTGATTGTTCCCTGACTAAACTATAAGTTCTAGGAGGGCAAAGGTTAAGTTATTTGGCTTTTTATCTTTAACACTCAGCACAGAATTTGGCATAGGCTTAAATTTATGCTTAAAGGGGCCCAAAGTGTTTCTGAAATAACACATCATGATTTCTTTTTTTTTTTTTTTTT
>NW_016107596.1:3357727-3371222 GCF_001604975.1 Cebus imitator
ACGGGGTTTCACCATGTTGACCAGGATGGTCTCGATCTCTTGACCTCGTGATCCACCCGCCTCGGCCTCCCACAGTGCTGGGATTACAGGCTTGAGCCACTGTGCCCGGCCACCAATTACTATCTTATTCCAAATTATCTGCCAACATTTCCTCCTCCTTCTGCCCCCTTCGGGCTCTCATTTTGCTGTCCAAATGTAACAGAAATATAAATTGTAAGACAGTTTTGCATATGCCTTTTCTATACATAATTTTGGAAAGTTAATAAATTCTGGTAATGAATATCATTGTGATGAAAATATAAAAAAAACACTATGTTTCATTTTAATGAGGATACTACAGATGTTTGCCATTACATGGGACTGTCCCCTACACAGGACATTCAGCATCCCTGGTCCTGCTCAATAAATGCAAGTCACTGTGACAATTCAAAACACTCCTACACATTTTCAAACACCCATGGTTGAGAACCACTTATGCAAAAGCACATTTTTGGCTTTGTGACTTCTATATCAGGTGTTACTTACAAGTGGAGTCCTAACCCATAGCCTGGCCCGGCCCAGCCCAGCACTCTCTGTACTTTCCTCTTGACTATCTCAGTCTTCCACCTGATAGGACAACATCCAACTGTTTGTAGCACACTGCATACCGGCTGCCCACACAATGGAGGGGCCACCTATTTACCTGATCTACTCCCTCTGCAGTAACATACCTCACCCGCATTTGTTGCTTGGCTGACTCCTACTGTTTGAGATTCAGCTAAATCTGCCACCTCTCACTCCAGCCTTCTCTCTCAAGCTGGGTAGTATCCTGGCCCTTCCATTTACTAGCTGTGTGACCATGGGAAAGTTACTCAACTTGCCTTAGCTTCCTCTTGTGCAAAATGGAAAACTGCCTATCTTATCGGATTACTGTGAGGATAAAACACATTTAAAGAGCTTAACACAGTGCCTAGAACTTGGGACACACTAAGTAATAGGTAAAATTTCTTTTTCACTGCTCTAAACTCACAATTGCCTAGCAAGTATATGGGACATACAGGCATTTACATTTGCTGAATATTTACAACACTCATCAAATTGTACTAAAATAGCCTGTCTTTCACTGGATATGGCAGAGGCTATGTCTCACTTGTCTGAAAGCAGTGTGGAACACACAGCAGAAACTTAGTGAATATTTACTGAATTAATTGGTTATCATTCTTGAAAAGTTCACCAATATAACACGAAACACTTACTTTTTTCCTCTGTGGTGGGTTCTGGGGAGCAGATGGGACTCCTTCACAGGCTCTTTCACCACCAGGTGACAAGGATCCACGAGAGAGGTCTTTCATTAAGCCATGTTCATATCTGCTGGAAAATCCTTCTGCAGGGGAACAATATCCCCCATCCAAATGTAAAGGCTTCCTATCCCCTACTAGAGGAGACCCTCGATACAGTCCATCTGCTCGAGGCATAGCGTTCAAAGGGGAGTAGGCATACATCAAGTTGAATTCTGTCCGAAATGCCTGGTCTGAGTTTCTCATGAGGGTCTGATGTCCATCTCCACTTCTGCTTGGGAAACCAGTCTCAGAAGTGGGTCCAATGGAAGGATGAGGAGCCAGGTCAGAATGACCTGAGTTGAGCAGGGAAGGTCTATCAGCACAGCTGTTAGTGTTGGAGTCAAGGTATCCTACTTTTGCCAAATCCAGGTCTTTTCGGTGACAAAGCTGAAAGAATAAAAATCAACGGAGACATGGGGTAGGGGAGAAAGGAAAAAGTCAAAGGGCAGAAAGGAGGGGAAGAAGGACATAGGTGAACAGGGAAAGATAAGAGGGATAGAAGTAGAGCGAAAAAGCCATTATATTCTGTAAATGTAGCAACAGAATACACGCAGCAACAGTGTACATTGGCCAGAGTACTACAGAATCCCGGCCTTTCCCAAATTGCTTTCAAGTCTTTCTGGATGGGAAATACTGGGAAAGTTAGAATTAGGTAATTGGCTAAATGTGACTATTTTGACTGCTTAGTCTTTCATCAGGTTGCTGAGTAACCTTGTATTACACTAAGGGACAAGTGGTATAATTAGGAATTTACCTTTGCCCCATGCACACTACAAAGATGAGACTGGTGTCTTAAGATAACTGGCGTCTGGGTTTATTCATTTCTAAATTAATATTGATGGAAGGTTGGGGGAGGGAAAAAGGTGGAGGAAAGGAGAAGGTAAGTATTTAAGTTACTGGTTCAGTAAAGGAGGATGGCATTAAAGACATCAACCAACCAGTTCTTGACTCACTTTCACTGTTAAAGAAGGTATGTTTCTCATACAACTTTCTGGCCACTCAATTCTTCTTTCTTTATCCTCTAATGTATGTCAATATACCACAAAACCACTAATGCTCATCACTGCAGATTATGAAATGCTGAAATGTACCAAAAATAAACTCCACCTACTATTTGGTTATCATAACCTCCAAACTTCCAATAAATAAATACTAGGTCAACTACAGCTAACCGTCTACAAAGAATGGTACCAGAAAACCAGATACCATACCATATCAGTCTCCAAATTATGCTATCTTAGAATCTTTAACAACTGGAAGAGACAGCATTACTTTTCTAACAAGCTGGAGTCAAAACACCAAGAAAATCTCTAGTATATTAGTGGAATACAACCTTTTTCAGTTTCACATTGACCTTTAAACTACTACTGTTTCAGAATTTGGTAAATTGTCACTGAATTATGCCCTAATTTTTTATTGGAAGGTGGTGGGGTTACAGTTCAGTTCAGTATTTCTGAGACTCAAACTTTCCCTTCAAGAGAAAAAAGGTCCCATGTATTAATAGATTCAGAGTTAATCATTACCACACTCAAAAACTTATAATAAAAACGCTAACACTAAAATCTGAATCTGACATATCCACAGCAGCAGGGTTTGTGAGAAAAGCATTCTACTGATATCCTAAGAGGTAACACTTGTACAGCAACCATATCCTAGCCATTGCAGAATGGTGACCTGTGACACAAAGCCAGGGACTCACTTCGTTTCCATGTGTATCCAGTAAGGAGCTACAGAGAAAATGTAGAAAAGCTGAAAGATAGAATAACTTTCCCTTCCTAAAGAGGCTGCTTAATCTATCAACCAAAGACCAAAACATCTGGTTTACAGAGCTGTCAAATTAACCTTAGAACAAGGCGTAAGTCAACACCCAACTCAAAAACAGGCTTACAAACTTGACTCAACGTTCCTTATTTATTAACAGACCTTATTCATTACCCTTTCTTTAACAAGGCTCCTGCCACATATCAGCATCTTGACTTCTAGATTCTATTCTTTAATAGAACTTCAGCCACCCCCTCCCCCAAAACAATAAAAACCAACCCACCACACACACACACACACACACACACACACACACACACACACACGGCTACTTCATTTTCCTCCATCTACATTGACAGTCCTGTGTAGTCACAGTCACACAGGAAGACTCATTCAACTTACTGTGACTAAGCGGCCGCCCTCCAGCCCATCACCCCACTCATTCAGATCCCCGGCCCTCCCCATACTCTCAGGAACACATTCATGAACACTCACTCTCAGCCTCCAAGTGTGATTGAGATGGTGTGATAACTACCTCGGGTGACAGGGACTCGGGCCTATGCGCAGGGGAACTCTCAGGGGAGGATATGTTCTAGAGGAGGGAAAAGCATCTTGTTATTCATCTACTCGAAGTCAAGAAGCAAAACAAAACAAACAAAAAATAAAAGCAAGCATAGATGTTAGCCACAACTTTTTTGCGGGGGGCGGGGGGGGGAATTGAATAAGAATGCATAGGGGAAATGTTTAACTGCAGAACTCATCTCAATGGACAGAATGACTTGTTAAAATGCTTCCTGGTGTCTTTGAAAGCATTTAAGGATAAATTGGTTATAATGTTTCATGCTATAAGTAAACATCTCAAGCACATATCAGGAAAGAGTTAGATTGGTGAAGGTTTGGTGTTATACTTCTTTGTATTTTAGATGAGAGTTTAGCAACCTTTAGTATTTGCTACTGAGGGGGCACCCTACCCCTTATTCCTCATTAGATGGACCTTGTTCCTTCACCCAATGTCTCTTCTACTTGTCACGTTTCTTTATTCTCTTATATGCCTCAGGCCCCCACCCCTGCTATTCAGGGGGAGATGTTAGTGTGCTGGGGGCTGACATGGTTAGAGAGATGGCCAGTTCTTCCTGAATGACAGTTACAGGAAACATGATTGATGGAATCCCTAGCTCACAGGTTAGAGCTGGTTCTTTGCGTAGTCTAATTAGACCTGAGCACCCCTATTAATCTTATTTTGTAAAATCCAGTGTACTTTTGGCAACACAGCAGACAAAAAATGTATATGTATACTTAAGTTCCTGCATCCTACAGAGGACTCTACCTTGGGACTTTCAGCTGAGGCAGAACTCCAATAACAGAGACTGAGCAGTGAGTGCTTAATGGAAAGATGTAAATGGGAACATGTATGGAGAGTGATGGTGGTAGTGTGACAAGGACGCAGGAGTGCTAGGGCTGATGTAAGGAAAGGGTGCCTAATGTGGATAACTGTGGCCTAGGTGGTAGGTGTACGCTGAGGTAGTGGGAAACTGAGGCTGCTTCAGCAAAGCAGGGTTTCGGCTATAAATTTTCCTTGGCATGGAAAGTGGGTGGTGCACAACTGTGTGTGAAATAGAAAGTAGAGTATGGCTCTCAGGGCAAGAAAAGAAGGGGAGAATTATCCTGGTGGAAAGGAGAGGCTAACTAAGCTTGCCCTCCCAATGTTGCTTTCATTCTTCTTTCTAGATGCTTTCCCCTCCTGAAGATCTTGTTCTCTTCCACCACTTATCTTCTTCCCTTAGCACTTAAAACTTCTTACTATTTTCCTGAATGCTTTTCCCCTTTTCAAAAATACCCTTCCCCAAACTAAGCTGATAAGGTGTGTGTGTGTTTTTTTTTTTTTTTTTTTTTTTTTTTTTGAGAGTCTTGCTCTGTTGCCTAGGCTGGAATGTAGTCGCGCAATATTGGCTCACTGCAACCTCCCAGGTTCAAGCAATTCCCGTGCCTTGGCCTCCCGAGTAGCTGGGATTACAGGTGTGTCCCACTGCACCTGGCCTAAGCTGGTCTTTTAATTTATTTATTTTTAGAGACAGGATCTCACTGTTGCCCAGGGTGGCATGTAGGGACACAATAATGGCTCACTGCAGCCTTCAACTCCTGGTCTTAAGTGATCTCCCTGCTTCAGCCTCTCAAATGGCTGGGACTACAGGTGTATGCGAGTACACCTGGCTAATTTTTGTATTTTATTTTTGGAGAAATGTGGTCTATGTTACCCAGGATGGTCTCAAACTCCTGGCCTCAAGCAATCCTCCTGCCTCAGTCTCCCAAAGCACTGTGATTACAGGTATGAGACCAGCCTAAGCTGGTCTTTATATATGACACCTTTTTGATATTTCACAATGTGTCAAGCCTTTGATACAAATAAGGCTCCCCACCTCTCTGTACTAGAAAACACAGAAAAGAGTATGGCCATTAAAATGGTGATTAGAATGGGTTAGGGTGGTTAAAATCTGTTCTATTATTGACGAGAAATGTTATATTTCCTTAGTGAAAATGCAAGTGGAACCATGCTTGGACCTTTTACTATTTAGTATTTTCCTTACCTCCTAATATTTTAACATTATGCTTGGACTGTATCATTAAAATGATTACCAATTTAAAAAAATAATCTTATATTTGCAGTGTTTAATAGTTATCCCAAATACTAGAAGGGATAAGGAATGCACTGGGTACTTAACCTGCTTGTTTTGGAAAGTGACTTACCTTCTAATTTTCATAATTCCACATTTATAATAAAACCTGTATTGATAAAGTATGAAACTCTATTCCTACAATCTTATGCCCTCCAGGGAGAATTCTTCTATGATACCTTACTATACAGCTCTAGGTGCAACTGCAAAGTCAACTGCAAGTAGATAAAGTTAGAAAGGCCTTAGTCAGCTGCTTTATTATCTGGCTGAAAGAATGTCACAAAGATCTGGTAAAGAGTAATTTCCCTAGAAAACTCATTATGTAACCAGGAGGTGTTTTCCCTCACCAAGAAAGAGGTCTGCTCCAAAAGCAGAGGTCTAGGGTAAGACAGAGTATAGTTTTGCTTTCAATGTTGCTAGCTATCCCTTTCTGATTTACTCATATAAAAATCCAAGTATTATGAATCCTCACGTTTCCAAAAGCTGAGTAGGAAAGATAAGATTGGTTAGAACCTTCACCTTTCTCAAAAAACACATCTGGAGAAGTGCAAGCAAGGGGGCAGAGTGTGTTTAGTGGTCAGAACAGATTTTTCTGAGAAGAGACAGTGTCTATTTTAATTACGAATCAAAGTAACATGCAATAGATGAAGTGTTTTAAAAAAGTATAAATGGACTGTATTCAAACCTGCTGTCACCCAAACCTGAACGCTAAAGTGATTCAAAATTACTTTTTGAAATAGGTGAGACAGACAGAAAATTTCTAACTTAATCCAACAGTGAAGGTAATACATGAACACATGTTGCTAGTCTCTTGTTTACTTCTCATTCCTAAGACATTATAACAAAGAGGGAAAGTAACCTGGAGTGGAAAAAATCCGCATTCACCATAAGCCATACTCCAATGTTTTCTAAATCTCTGTTCACGAAGGTCACAATGAAAATACCTAACAACCTGGGAAAGACACTTCACTTATTTAAAGGCCTAGAAACAATCAATCAATATCATCTGTGCTCTAAGGCTGGTGTTACTAACAGATACTATAGGCAGCTAGAGGCCTATTTTGATCAAAGTATACAGTAAAGATAAAGATGGAGATCTAGCATGCTTACTACCTAAAATTATGGAGACTGATGGATTGCATGCAAAAGATACATGAATGGGATTTGTGGTAGCACCGTGCCTATTCTAGGAAGTACAGGGGCTGCCAAGATGAGAGGCTACCAGTTAACAGGCCACAATGACCCTGAGATTTCCCATTCTCTTGCTGAGATGGGGAAGGAAGATAGTAAAGAAACATCTGGAAAGGTATTATATTTGAAATGAGAAGGTACAAGTGATGATTTTCATATCCAGCACTCCCGACAACCAAACCCAAATCACCTCAAACTGCAGAGGAGTGTTGCAGCGACTAGCAGTAGTAAGAGATGTGACTGGTGAAAACATGAGGCTGTATCCATTTCGACACTCCTCTTCTCCTGGGTGTGATGAGCCAGGTGTGGCTAGCTGGGGGCTCTTTGAGCCTGAATTGGGAGGGGGTGGTGTGACTGGAGACAGAGGCCGAAGTAATTTGGTGACATTCTGCTCCATCATATAGCGAGACTTCCATTTCTTTAATGGGCTCAACAAGTCTGTGAAACACAAAGCTTGGATGAGAGTTTGAAACCACAGATTAATGGAAGGCTTTATAGTAAAGCCATTAATCTGCAATCTACAATGGCTCTTAACTGTTTTCTGCCTCATCCCATTAAGTTATCGCCTACAATCAAACCAAAATCCCAAAGAAACTCTTTAATTACCACACTTAAAATAATTCCAAAATATTCTATCTCCCAAACTCCAGATAAATCTAACGATTCTAGTGACTGATCCCTAGAGCTAATTTAATTTCTACCAGTGCAAAATATAAATTTCTTTCATTTATTTATTTATGAGACGGAGTCTTGCTCTGTCGCCAAGGCTGGAGTGCAGCAGCGTGATCTTCTCGGCTCACTGCAAATTTTGCCTCCTAGGTTCAAGCAATTCTCCTGCTTCAGCCTCCTAAGTAGCTGGGATTATAGGCACGCACCACCATACCCGACTAATTTTTGAATTTTTAGTAGAGATAGGGTTTGGCCATGTTGGCCAGGCTGGTCTTGAACTCCTGACTTCAGGTGATCTGCCTGCCCTGGCCTCCCAAATTGCTGGGATTATAGGCATGAGCCACTACTAAATTCATTTCACACTGAGTTTCTGAAAATCTTCAGTTTCCGTTACTTTGTCAAAGTTACCCTCTACTAAACTCTTATATCACCAACTAAAGGTACTGGGATGCTAAATCCAAACTCCTTTCACCATTTCCCATATATTTGTGTCCCTTTTCAGTAGCTCTTCCTGTAATGTTCTTATATGATTCCCTGATCTGTATCCAGCTCCTTTTCTACCTACAAAGCGTGAAATGATTTCTAGAAAAACTTCTTCAAACCATTAAAAAATTAGGCTCATACTCTTTTTGACTAGAGTAATCCTATTTTCTGTAATTCTTAGATCCACTTAAAAAGCAAGTTACTATACTAAATATTTTAGTGACCATTCAGGCCAAAGCACCTTTCTCACTTGAGTCTCAGAATAAAAATATAGTTTTATTTATTTACAGTTAAAAAGATTTATTTATTTAATGCCTACGATTACTGAACTCGGTATGAAGGGAAAAATGGTCATCACACATTCTATTCTCCTGCCTCAGCCTCCCGAGCAGCTGAGACTACAGGCACTCACCACCTCGCCCAGCTAATTTTTGTATGTTTAGTAGAGACGGGGTTTCACCATGTTGGCCAGGATGGTCTCAATCTCTTGACCTTATGATCCACCTGTCTCAGCCTCCCAAAGTGCTGAGATTACAGGCATGGGCCACCGCTCCCAGCCTGATCACCTTTCTTGATCATACTAATATGCTGTCTATTTCTTTTTTTTTTGTCGTCATTGTTGAGAAGTTTCCTCCCTCTGTCACTCAGGCTAGAGCGCAGTGGCACAGTCTCAGCTCACTGCAACCTCTGCCTCCTGGGTTCAAGTGATTGTTGTGCCTCCACCTGCTGAGTAGCTAGAACTACAGGCATGCATCACTATGCCTGGCCAATTTTTTTTGTGTAGTAGAGACAGGGTTTGCCATACTGGCCAAGCTGGTCTCAAACTCCTGGCCTCAAGTGATCTGCCTGCCTCAGCCTCCCAAAGTGCTGGGATTACAGGTGTGAGCCACCACACTTGGCCCACTTTCTGTTTCTTACAGACTTTAAGCCTCTTTTTTTTTTCCCTTAAGACGGACTCTTGTTCTGTCACTCAGGCTGCAGTGCACTGGCATGATCTTAGCTCACTGCAGCCTCTGCCTCCCAGGTTCAAGCGATTCTCCTACCTCAGCCTCCCAAGTAGCTGGAATTATAGGAACCTGGCATCATGCCTGGCTAATTTTTATATTTTTAGCAGAGACAGGGTTTCACCACGTTGGCCTGGCTGGTCTTGAATTCCTGACCTCAAGTGATTCACCCACCTGGGCCTTCCAAAGTGCTGGGATTATAGGCTTAGGCCATCGCACCCGGCCACATCTATCTATAATACTCTTAATCAATAGGTTAAAGTATATCCCCAAGACTTGGTGGATGGAAGGAGTGACATTTATTCCTGTGCTTCAAGGAAAATATTTGGGTCAGGAAGATTAATCTGGAAGCAATAGGCAGTATGAGACTGGTAACTAGAAAACCATCTGGAGTTTATACAGTAGTTAGCAAAAGAGTATGAGGCACTAAACTAGGGTAGGAGATGTCTGAAGAGAGAAGAATAAATGCAAAAAAATGTTGAAGATGTATGTTTTTCCTTTCTGATGTCTCAGAATTTTTAATATGCCTAGGCTGGAAGTATATTTTCATTTTCCTTTTGTTCCAGATACTAAATTTTCTTTCCTCCTTTTAAGAAGTGCCTAGATATAAAACGCAAACAAACATGTAATTCATGGCTTATATTCAGAATAACTTTTATATATTTAATATTTCAAGGGTCTTAAAAAATGGAATCTTTCAGACAATCTCTGTACTGCTAAGTCCAACACTGTAACTACTAAAGTAAGTTACATTATGAAATTAGTTGTAGAAAAAAGTTGTAAGATATAGGTGAAAACTGTCACCTGCAAATCAATGTACATGGCATTCATTCAACATACATATACTGAGTACTTATTATGCTACTGTATTCAACAAGAGACCTAATGTCTGCCCTTAAGAAGTTTAAAGGCCAGGCCGGGCGCGGTGGCTCACGCCTATAATCCCAGCACTTTGGGAGGCCGAGGCGGGTGGATCATGAGGTCAAGAGATCGAGACCGTCCTGGTCAACATGGTGAAACCCCGTCTCTACCAAAAATACAAAAATTAGCTGGGCATGGTGGTGCACGCCTGTAGTCCCAGCTACTCGGGAGGCTGAGGCAGGAGAATTGCTTGAACCCAGGAGGCGGAGGTTGCGGTGAGCCGAGATCGCGCCATTGCACTCCAGCCTGGGTAACATGAGCGAAACTCCGTCTCAAAAAAAAAAAAAAAAAAAAAAAAAAAAAGAAGTTTAAAGGCCAAAGAAGGGCAGTCATTTGCCTACTTTTTCTTTTCCCTGCATATACAGTTTCTAAATTTTAGGTGGTCAAATCGATCCATCCTTTATTATTGTTTTTAACCTTTACTCAAAAAAAATGACCAAGGTTATATAAACATATGCACAACTGGAAAATCACAGACAAATAAACACATGCTAATATCCTACCAAATTTTTATCCAGACATTGCTTCACTGACTCTTGCCTTACCCACCCTACTCAATAATTACTTTCACTCAGAAATACATGGTTAAGATTTTTTTATGACAATGAATAGAAATCTACAGTTCAGGTTTAATGGCTGCAGACTCAAAATTATTATCAAAATTTAACCAGTTTAAGTATTTTTCATTTTTTGCTATTAGAACAAATGGCTACATGTAGGATTATTAAATCAAAAGAATATCTACATATGTGTACTAATGTTATATTTAGTCCTGTGAGAACTGCCGGCTCATGTTCTTCAGCCTGCATTCTACCAGGGTGTTGGGGTCTTTTTCTTCATCTGTAAGGGTCTTTAAATACTAAGAATGTTGACCCTTTGTCAATAAAATTACAAATGTATTTTTTCAGTTTACCGACTGCCTTTCAATTTTATTTACATGTTTTGTTTCTATTTAGTCAAATGGACCATTTTATTTTCTGCCTCCGATATAATGTTTTTATTAACCCATGCTGAGACTGTAAAAATGCCAGGCTATTTTCCTTTCATCTCCATGTTTAATTTTAATTTACATTTTAATTTTAAAAAGCCGTATTTTATTTCACATTGATAAACTGCCATAAAAAAAGAAAAAAGAACATACTCAAGTATGGGGTAGCAATTAATCCATCCTTTTCCTATAACAAATTGCTAGCACCTTCTTCCAAAATCTTCTGTAATTGCAAAATAATTGTAATTTCCCCATTAATTTGAAATATTTTATTTATCTTATTAGATTCTTACGTATGCTGGGTTTATATTCCGAATGTTTATTTCTGAATGTTATTCTTTCCACTTATTGTCGAATATGGAATCAACGCCAGCATACTAAAATTGTTAGGGCAATTCCAGTTATTCTATTCTAGTTTCCCAAAATACTTTAGGTATTCTAGCAACGAACTGTAGAAATCATTCAACGACCATGCCGACACTATTAAAGAAAAAAAAGGTTAGGATTTTGATTGGCGTTACATGAAGTTCAGGAGTAATTTGAGAAGCATTCTTACTCAGGAACATGGCATAATCTTTGTTATTCACATCTTTTGTCCTTCTTCATCTAGATATACCACATGTCTAATTAGGTTTACTCTCCAGAGTTCTTTGGATTTTTTACTATTATGAATAGGACGTATCTCTCCCTTTGTTATCTAAATGTTATTAACATTTTAAAACTTTACATATTTATTTTTTATCTAGCTACCTTATTAATCTCTACCAGCTTTCCAGATAATTCTCTAGGTGGATGACAGTATTTGTACATTGTAACAACACTAAGTGCCCTCTTTACCAATACTTGTATCTCTTACGTTGCTTTTTTTTGGGGTGGTAACTGCTTTGGCTAAGGACTGGACTATGTTAAATAATAATGGTAATAAGGGATAATTCGAGAACTGATTTTAAGGTTTAACTAGTTTTCATGATGCATGACAAACTGGCAATTTTTCAGCTAGATTGTTAAAAAAATCTTAAGTATGTTATTTTACCATTAAATTGATACATCCTTACATGCCTAGAAGGAACCTCAGTCATAGTATATATTTTTAAAATATTCTTACAAATTCAAGGTGCTAGCTAAGATCACAAATCTTATTCAAAAGTGGTACTATGCTATTTTTGGAGGTAGAGGGAGTTAATTTGATAAAATGAATCAAGAATAAAATTTTTAATAAATAGTATATGATATTCCATTACAGGTATGTACACAAGCAGATAAAATTACAAATTCTACCATTTTCGGGGTTGGAATTCAGGTTATTTTTAACCTATAGTTTTGGCAATTGTTAGTAACTAAGTATTATTCTAATAACCAATTCATTCAACTTATGAAGTGTTGAACAAATTGGGCTATGAAGTTTTGTCTCACCCACCATGTTCACCTGACCTCTTGACAACCAACTTTTTGCAGGGAAAGCAGTTCCACAAAATACAGAAAACATTTTGCAAGAGTTTGTCGAATCCTGAAGCATGGATTTTTATGCTACAGGAACAAACAAACTTACTTCTCATTGGCAAAAATGTGTTGACTGTAGTGGTTCCTATTTTGATTAATAAAGATGTGCTTGAGTCTAGTTACAGTGATTTAAAATTAACGGTCCAAAACTGCAATTACTTTAGACCAACCTGAGATATAAATTTTGGTTTCTCTGTCTGTTTCTATAGGAAAGATACCAAGAAGAGCAAATGAACAACTACTAAGTTAAGGAGTATGAATATTTTTAATGTATATGATAAATCTTACCAAATTGCTAGCAGGGATATTACTGTCCTGTCAGTTTTACTGCAAATCCTTTCCCCCATTTATTAATCCTCTAATAATTCAGAGACAATATAGACACAGAAACATGGTTAACATAGTTTGAATTATTTATTATTATTTTTAGAGATACTTGTCTTGCTATCATTCAGACTGGAATACAGTGGCACTATCACAGCTCAAGGCAGCCTCAAATTCCTGGGCGCAAGCCATCCTCCTACATCAGCCTCACTAAGGGTACAGGCAACACAATACCATGCCTGGCTAATTTTTATTTTTTGTAGAGATGGGGGTCTCTCTACATTGCCCAGGCTGGCCTCAAATTCCTGGCCTCAAGTGATCCTCCTACCCTGGCATCCCAAAGAGCTAGAGTTGCAGGTTAGAGTCACCATGCCAGGCCCAAGTTTGAAGTAAAAAATATATATATATATTTGAATGCACCTAGAATTTTCTTTGGCAAAGGACTTAGTCCTTTTAAAGAAAGGGTCTTGCTGTGTTGCCCAGGCTGAACTTCAACTCCTGGGCTTGAGTGATCCTCCTACCTCAGTCTCCCAAGTAGTTGAGAGTTACAGGTACCTGTCACTATGTCCGGCTAGAATCTAATTCTTTTCCAATCTCCTCAGTTAGTAAAAATTCCAGGACAATTTACCAACTTTTACATTTATATTCAGGCCTGTTCTATTT
>NW_016107596.1:3371542-3379793 GCF_001604975.1 Cebus imitator
AAAAAAAAAAAAAAAGGAATTTCCATTCCCCAGACTTTAAAAATATTTCTCAGTAGTAGTTTACTCCATATATCCAACTAAGGTTATTCCTAGGCAGTTTCTTAGTTTTGTTAAGGCTGGGAACAAAAAATTTGTATTCATTCACTTTCTTAGTATATTAATGATTTTTAAAAATATATTTACACTTTATATATATTTAAGCTTCAAGCTTCTATCCAGTGATTTTACTAAATTCTTAAAAATTCTAAGTTTTTTAGCTGATTACTTAGGCTTTCCTAGTGATATGCCCATATCATTTACAAATAATGAACATTATGTCCCCTGCCCCACACTTTGATAGTAACTTTTATTTCTATAAAATTTCAGCTTTTAGGAACTTAGAATCTTTAATGCATTTATTAATCTATACATATTCTACAAGAAAGAGTATTCTGTGTAGAAGAATGACTGTGTAATAATTCCTCTTATGGGCCTAATACTATGCTGAGAACTTTATATGCTTTCTTCATTCTAATATTAGCCCTATAAAGCAGGTATTACTATACTATTCCCATTTTACAGATGAGGCTCAGAGACACTGATTGATTGATTGATTGATTGACTCATTGAGACAGTCTTCCTCTGTCACCCAGGCTGGAGTGCAGTGGCACAGTCTTGGCTCACTGCAACCTCTGCCTCCTGGGTTCAAGCAATTCTGCTTCAGCCTCCCAAATAGCTGGGATTATAGGTGCAACAACCAGACCTGGCTAATTTTTGTATTTTTAGTAGAGATGGGGTTTCATCATGTTGGCCAGGCTGGTCTCGAACTCCTGACCTCAGGTGATCCACCTGCCTGGGCTCCCAAAGTGCTGGGATTACAGGCGTGAGCCACCATGCCCGGCCTCAGAGACTGTGAGTAACATCATATAGTTAGTTAGTAAAGGGACAGCTGGTTTTCAAATAAAGTTCTGTTTGATTCTTTCTACTATAGCAATCCGTTCCCCTTTCTTAATTAATGTGTCTCTGGTATTCTTGAAAAACAAAACAAAAGAGAGCCAACAAATAAAAGTAATTCCTAAGAATTTACACGAACTTTGTAGCAATATAACTCGCTCATTGGACTGCTGCTTGAGTTTTAAAATCAAATATTTTGCTTCTATTTATGTTGCTCTTTAAGGGCAAGGTGTGTCCTGTGAACGTTTCTCACTGTTAGACTAGGGCAGAAGCTCAACAACAGAAAAGGCTGATGACTAAGAATCCTAATTTCCTTCCAACCAGGGCATGTAGTAACACAGACACTTTTCCTATAATCCTTTGCTAGTCAGGATGTGAACTGCTATACAATCTCCTATTCCCAACCTTAACCATACACATGCATTAACATACAAACCAGAAAGATACACAAACATGACAGTCTATTTCAGCTAAGTTATATTCTTGCTACACCTTAACATACAAACCAGAAAGATACACAAACATGACAGTCTATTTCAGCTAAGTTATATTCTTGCTACACCTTAAAAGCTGTTAAAAAAGTGATAATATTAACGGAAATCTAGTGCCAAGATTTCTTTATATTAATCTTATTTGACTAAATCTCCCTGGTCTTTGGTGAATACCAGAAGAAAATATTTTAAATAAACAGTATAATTTATCTTTCAGATAAATGGGATTTTATTATCCTGAGGTATTTATGTGCTAACTTAGAAGGTATAATCTAGAGACAGAAGTTCGAGACTAGCCTGGCCAACATGGTGAAACCCTGTCTCTATTAAAAATACAAAATTAGCTGAACAAGGTGGTGGGCACCTGGAATCCCAGCTACCTGGGAGGCTGAGGCAGGAGAATTGCTTAAACCCGGGAGGCAGAGGTTGCAGTGAGCCAAGATCACGCCACTGCACTCTAGCCTGGGCAACAGAGCAAGACTCTTAAAAAAAAAATTATCGCATTAAATTCAAGTTCATTATATTTATTCTGGAAGTTGGTCAACAGGAACAAAGAGGTTTTTTAAGGAAAATCTGAAATATTATGTTTGCTGCAGCCTTTCATGAGCTTTAGAATCTAATTTACTTTGGTATTTTTATTGCATAATATTTAAAAAACTGACTCAGAGACAAAGTTATGGAAATCACAAAGAACTTTTCAGTTAAGCTGATATTTGCAGGAGAAGCTGGCAAAAAGATCGTCACAAAATACATTAAGATGGTATCACAAGTGCTTTCAATTATAACTCTTGTAAATCACTGTGAAAAACAATGGACGAAATGACTTTTCATGGCCATCTAGCATAAAAATGTACAACAAGGACTTTAGATTTAAAGCTGTCTTTTAAAATTTTTTTTTTTATTTTTTTTTGAGACGAAGACTTGTTCTGTTGCCCAGGCTGGAGTACAGTGGCATGATCTTGGCTCACTTTTATCTCCGCCTCCCAGGTTCAAGTGATTCTCCCCCGCCTCAGCCTCTCAAGTAGCTGAGATTACAGGTGACTGCCAAGATGCCTAGTTAATTTTTTTGTATTTTTGGGAGAGACAGAGTTTCACCATGTTGGCCAGGCTGGTCTTTAACTCCCAACCTCAGGTGATCCACCTGCCTTGGCCTCTCAAAGTGCTGGGATTACAGGGTGAGCCACTGCAAAAATTTTATACTAACTATATATGTCCTTTTGAAAACAATCAATTGATAACAATTTCTCACTTATTTCATTCATTCCCCTGCCCCCTGAACCATGCCCCACCAACTTAATAACTTAGAACTTTAATTCTTTCCTGAATATTAGTGTTCCACCACTTTCTTGTCATTTTCCCATCTTATAAATATGAATCTAGATTCCTAAACTTACTACTTTAAATGGATCTAACCTTTTTAATAACCATTTCTGCTGTTATCTGTACACTGTCTAGTCCTTCTTTGTCGTCCTGGGAAAACTGATCCCTGACTTGAGATCTTTCTCTTCCTCTGTAAAGACAGATGTAAAGTAACTATTTAGAAAACACGCCAATTCTTTTTTGTATCAGAAGTACTCATACTGAATTTTTTAATGCAGACCTGAAACAATCACTGGCCACATATTCAGAAAGGTTTTAGATACGTACCTGCATTGTCTTTGCAGATACTAGAAGAGCTAGTATTCTCATTACTTTGGTATAGGTGCTGAGTTCTAGCCTCTTGGGGTACAGATGATGTTTGAGTCATCCCTTCTTCTAAGGCTTGTTTTATCCAGCGCTATAATCGGAAAAGAACGACAGAATTATCAATAATCATTTAAAACTATTTAGTACACCTGTTTTAAATGTACATCAACTAGTGAGTGATACAATCCAACACACTAATTCAGTTACACTGTAGTCAAGCATTTTATTGTCTTGTGTCTCACCATATTGGAACACCGTCCTATCAATTCCTTTTAACTGACAAAATTTGAGAAAATCTGGATTACGTATAAGGAGATCCCATCAAAAGACAAAAACCAATAAAAAATGACTACTATTCAACTTTTCATACTGTTTGGGATGATGTAAAATGGGAAGACTTAGGAAGAAATCTTAACATTTATTTAGGAGAGGCTCAGATCATATAGAATAAAATGCATAAAATAAGTGCCTAGAAGGAAGATAAAGATCTCTTAAAAGTTGTCTGCCCTGTGCTGGAGACATATGAAGAGATAATAAAAAAGATTCACAGGAAGATTTGGGATAAGGATGAGTCTTCACTAGAGCTACCAAAAGATTTGCAAAAGGTCTATCTCAAAAGAAATAAACTATGGGATCTCCCTCCAACAAGCAGTTTGGTTAAATTATGCACAAGTAACACAAATCAAGAAACGAACTTCTGTAGAAATCAAAAAAAGGAAAAAAGTCAAAAAGAATACCTGTCAGTCACAAATTTTTGGTACTAAAGATGAGAATAATAAGCTGACGAGAAATAAATTTTGAACAGATAGTAAGCCTGCAAAAATTAGGATAATAAGATTACGCATCCTGTGGAAGAGAGAAAAATTCTTACCTGCAATTGTGTTCTCTTAAGATATACAGTTGTAGGTTGCTCACCACTCTGTGGCTCTCCTGCCCTGACATAAGACAGATCGAATTTTGATAAACATCAATTTCTGAGTAAGACCCTCCCCCAAATAGGAAGAGCAAAGGTGAATTATTATAATTTATACCTTTAGAGAACATGTATTACAGGTAAGTAAATATTCTCTTCACCAAAGAGAGCAATTCTCATAGATTTTTCTTTCTTAGAAACATAGGAAATAATCCATAAAAATTTTACCAAAAAAACCCAACAAACTTACACCGTATAAATGTCATTATGGCTGGCCAAATGAAAGCACAACTAAAATTGTAAACATTTGGAAGGAAGAGTGAATGAGTATATAAAAAAGAGCTCTCAATGGTAATTTGAATCATGTAAACATTTTAGGATACAACCAGGTCTCTGAAAAGCAAACACAAAAACAGAACAAAAACCCCAAGAATGAACTCTCTTAGATACAGAATATTGATATAAAGATGAATTGTCAGAACCATACATACAGCCTTAAAGCTTAGAAGAGAACTGAGAAGTCATCTTGTCCAAAGCACTCATTTTATAAACGGAAAAATTAGGCTCAGGAGTGAAAAATCTTTTGTTACAGCCACCTTTTTCTTTTCAGAGCAGAAAACAGACTCATTTGGGGTCACCGAGCTTTCTGATATGAGTAATTTTTTAGTATTTTCACGGTCTAGTATATGTACTCATAAAGGAATTTACATTCTGCATCTGATGACTACAAAAAGGGAACATAAAACCAGAACAGGAGTATTCTAGAAGAAAGATACTACCATGGTAAGCTATAAGGTAAAACACAAAAAAATACGGTCAAATCTTCTCCTCCCAGTCCTGTTGTATAATTTTACAATATTTCAGGACTCATATAAAAAAGGAACACGGACATTTGTTTGTATCTAATGAGATACAATTAACCCTATGGACAATAAGTTAATTTAGATGCATCTACTTGGCAAGCTGTTAAAATCAAAAGAACATTTCTCCCTTCTCTGAAACTCTGTATTAAAGGGAATTGCAAAAGAGTTTTCTGGGAGGCTCAAAGATGGGTAAGAGAAATGTTTTAAAGAGTCTCATTATAATGGGGAAAGAGCAAGGAAGTAATACAGCTTTTGGAGTCCAAAAGCCCTGGCTTGAAACTTGGCTATGAGGATGGGTACAGTGGCTCAGGCCTGTAATCCCAACACTTTGGGAGGCCAAGGTGGGCAGACTTCTTGGGCTCAGGAGTTTGAGACCAGCCTAGGCAACATAGCAAAACCCTGTTGCTACAAAAAATATGAATATCAGCCAGGCATGGTGGTGTGCCTGTGGTCCCAGCTACACAGGAAGCTGAGGTAGGAGGACACTTGAGCCCAGCAGGTTGAAGCTACAGTGAGCTGTGACGGTGTCACTACACTCCAGCCTGGACAACAGTGAGACCCTGTGAACCCCCACTACCCTCCACCAAAAGAAATTTGGCTGTGTCACTTACTAACTGCTTCACTTTGGGCAAGTTACCAAGCATGTCTAAGACAAAGCTTCTGGATATATAAATTAAGGACAATGATCCCAATTTCATGAGATAATGTATGTAAGTGAGATAATGTATGTGAAGAAAGCTTGTAGCACATTACTGAGCACTCAGCAGGTTTTCAACGAGTGCCTGTTCAACTATATTTCAATGCTATGTTTAGAGATTTACAGATAGTGTTTCAGTGTATAAAATGAAATATTAATACTAAGGCAAAGCACAGTGTTTCATTATCAGTCAGAATGGTTTTACTAAGAAGTCTGGAGACCAAATGCTCTATACATTGTGTCTAGAAGATGAGTTTAGAGAGAACAAGATGAAACACTACTGAAAGCTCTGCTGGCCACTTGTAAGTGCTTCTAAAATAACAACTGAAGATCTAAAAAATAATACACTATAAAATGCTTCTTAAGAACTATGATTCAATTTAGAAACTCCAGGGATATCATAAAATGTTCTGTCAAATACTCAAACTCTTCTCTTTGGAAGCAGCAAAATAATAATGAAAATAAAAAAAATAGCATAAGAATCTGAGTACAACTAATGGATAAAACTTTAATTTGTCCTATACTCATAAGTTTTTAAGTTACGAGGCCAGGCCCTTACCTCTTTTAGTCAGATTTGAAACAGTGAGCCAACAGAAATATACATCATTCTAAATAATCCCATGGAGGATTGTTTTTCTCATCTACCTGATTAACTTATATTCTGTGGGATTTTCAGAATTTTATTACAATTTTAATAATGGAAATGTTCTTAGGTTCTGCATTAGATTAAGTTTTCTCACCAATCTAAGAACTATTCATTACTGCCATAAAGCCAAGTTCAATTCTTGCTAAAACATTCAATTTCATTTTACTTTGCCTCATAAAAAGCTGCATTTTTAAAAATACAATCTTGATATGTGGACAGCACACAATAAAGCAATGATTTAAACTTAAACAGTTTTTAAAGACTCTATTTAAATAGTCTTGTTATGATAATCCTGTGTCTATAGCCTAACCTCTTTCCTAAAAGACTAACCATGACACATAGATAAAAGTGCTTTAGCAGAGCCTGTATAAATAAGATTAAGGATAGTTAGATACATTTGGAAAATATAACATGGACTTGTGTTAAATGGAATTTCTATTTGTTGCCCGTAGAAATATAAGGATGCACTATAGAAATAAGTACTACCTGGGTTAAAAAAGCTTAAAGAAATGCATTTTCTACCAGATTGGAAGTTACCGTCCTAGACACATGTTTTTGGTTTTCATAAGTCTCTGCTAGTTGGAAAAGATGGAAACAGAAAGACTGCAACCCAGCATCAAAATTATCAAGAAGGAATTTCAATTCAAGAGCATAGTTCATATTATTTGCAGCTCCGACTTCACTACTAATCTATAATAAATAATCGCCTACACTTCTTAAAGGACAGAAATAGCAGATTGTACAATCTGGCTTGATAAGATGCTTCAACAGGTAACATCCTTAGAAATCGTCAAATTTCTCTTTAGGATTTCTTCTACTAGGGTTTCCCCGAACAAACCAATGAGTGATTCCAATATTTACATAAGATGTGCAATTAGGAAAAGACGTTCTGCAGTGTGCTGTTGTGTCCTTCCTTTTTGCACAAATTCCTGTTGCCCTCCTCCCCTCCATATCCCACACCATTCTGGCTCATCTTTTATGCTCCCTCCCTCCCCACCCAGGAAATAATTTCTGTTCTTTGGGGAAAGAGAAAAGTTTTAAGTTTGGAGGAGTCAGGGAAGACCTGCCTGGAGTTGTAGACTTCATCACATCAAATAATCTACATGCAGCATCCTCATGTACGTGATGCCAGTGGAGGAGGGCAATGGCAGACACTGAGGAAGGCAGCCTGAATCCAGATCTGGGGATAAGAGAAAAGGGTGTTCCAGGGAACAGACTCTACCTCAAAGGAAGGCCAAATGAAAGGGTGCCCTATACTTCTAGAAACATGGAAAATGACATCACAGATCTGAGAAAGTGATCTATTCCTAAGAGACACCTTTGGAAAATATGCAAGGCTTCTGGGAATTAAGAAAGAACATTCCAAAAACACCACCAAATGCTACTGCCACTAGATCCAAAAACAATAAGTAACTAGAAAGAGGAGAAAGAGGCAGAGACAGAGAGGGAAAGACAGTCTTTTAGGGTAGATTGCGTATTCTCTAGGGAATAAACAGTCAGACTTGCCATTTGATCAAGGAACAGGAATTACGCCAATTACAACAGGATTTTTTCTCTAATTTCCTTCAAGTGATGATGGTGGATAATAGCAGTTGAATTGATTTAAAACACAATTTAATTACTTTTCATTTATGCAACAGTGTTCTAGAGGACCTGGGGCCTAATCTCACACAATAATCATAAGTGGACACGTTAACCAATATCACAAGAGCACACACAAAACATATCCATCCCTACCCAGTCATCCACTGCTGTGTGCTCTCACTCAGGAACCTCAAGGGTTCTCAGAAGAGACATCAGTGACCAGTCACAAATTTGAGCACCAAAAATGAAGTATATTCATTCCACCATATTCTTACTGACTCTTATTGAATCAGTTTTTATGGCTGAACAACTAACTCATTATAAACTCACATGGGCAGAATGGCTATGTAGAGAACATGTCATGATGATAGGAATCTTAGGTTAAAACACACACACACACACACACACACACACACACACACACACACACAGACATAC